>NW_016107342.1:5109517-5136904 GCF_001604975.1 Cebus imitator | reverse complement strand
GAGAAAGAGAAAGAAAGAGAGGAGAAAGAAGAAAGAAAAGAAAAGAGAAAGAAAGAAAAAGAAAGAAAGGAGGGAAGGAGGGAGGGAGAAAGGAAGGGAGGGAGGGAGGGAGGGAGGGAGGGAGAGAGGGACAGGCCCCACTCTGCTACTCCTACAGACTTGGAATCTGCTCTCTGACAAGATCCCCAATGATTCTTAAGCACATTAATGTGTGAGCACTGTTCTACAAAGCCATGCTAAAATCCTTCACTAAGGATAAACTGTCTCTTCATATTTTTTTAACTATTATAATCAAATAGAGGAAAGGTCAAACCAAGTCATCTCTCTGTAGTGAGGGGCAAAAAAGGATGGCTAGATGAGTAATAAACAGTGCTCTGTGTCTTGCCTACTCTTCCACCAAAGAGGGAGATTTCCCCTACTGCCACCCACACACACGGTCAGCTCCTCATACACGTACAGAACCACAAAGAGTAGTGCAATCCATAATGTTTGTGATGCAGGGCAGCTTCTTGGCTTCACTCAGGAGAGAATTCAAGGGTGAGCCAGTGGCTGAAGAAAGCAGCTTTTTTTAAGGCATGGGTGGTGTTACAGCTCTCTGACTGCCTCTGCAGAGCAGAGTTACTCCACAGGCAGTGCACTGAGAGTGGCAGCATGGTGACATTTGCAGTCATAAACCCACTTTAAATGGCATTCTAATTAAGGGATGGGTTATCCAGAAATAGCTAGAAAATGGGTGGTAGCTTCCAGGTGTTTCCATGGCAAGGGGAGGTAACATTCATGCATTGCCATGGCACTGGTAAACTGTCATGGCACTGGTGGTGGTGTCTTAGGGTGATGGGCAGCGAGAGGTGCTTTGGGCCCCTCTTCCCAGTTTAGGCCAGTCTTTAATCTGGTCCTGAGACAAGTCCTGCTTGCCTCCTACCTCATTTGTATCCAGAACAGTGTAATAGAGGACACTAGATTTCAGAACAGGAACCAGTAATTCAGTCTTAGTAAAAGGGAGTTTTCTTTATTTATCACCCTATTAACCTATAGTAAGAAACTTGTGAGCAACAAATCTTTACCCTGTACCTACAATGTGCAAAGTGTGGAAAGAAAATCTTCTGACATTCAGATTTCACATTGCCTGGATGCCTGAAGAATGTGTACCCAGAGGAACTCCTCGTATGGTTGCATTTAGCCCCATTTGGGGCTAAAGTTTAAAAACTTTAAAGCGTCGCTCCTAAAAAGGAAAAGAAAATAAGCTTAGACAAGAGATTTCAGAGAAAAGCTACCGAAAGAGCACTGAGGTTGATTGAAATGCTGGTCCGCCTGCTTGTGATGTCAAGGACATTACTTAACTCTATCCATGCAACAAATCTTTATCTTGTACCTACTATGGGCAAAGTGTGAAAAGAATATCTGATAGGATTGTTGTGAAGATTAAGCTGGATAATATTTGTTAACTGTATAGCCAATGTTTGAAACAGTAGTTGCTCAGCAAATGGTAACTATGAGATTAATGGCAATAATCAAAGGCACACTTCCACATTTTCATTAGCAAGCCCAATCCATATTTACATTGAAATAATTGTAGAATACCTACATGCAAAGATGTAGGCTGCACAATTCCCGTTGCTAACAAAAAGTGCAGGTCAAATCTCCTTTTCCAGACTTGTAAGAACCAATTTGAACTTTTTCTTATACTGGAATTTTGATGAATTAAATATTGCTCCAACAATAATAATAATATTATATGTTTCTGTAGCCTAAAAAAATCTTCACAATCATTAACTCTAAATAAATTATTGCCAGTAGGCTTAGAAATCTCCTTGTTTCATAGAGATTTTGATATGTAAAATTTTTCTTAAATGAATTTGGCCTGGATCAGAAAGTGAGGTAAAATAATTAAAATATCCAATTTAGGAGAATTCTTGGTAGGTTTCCAGCATGTCGTTCATTTTTATAATCAAGCTATTATATGATCTTTTTTTTTCCATTATGCATGAGCAAATAGACTCCACTACAGTCAATTTGAAGCAATTATTATCTCTGGCATGATATAATCAAAAGGCTACTGCTATTTGTTGAAGGATTCTTTGTTTGCCAAGATTATTAATCAAGTTATGCCAGGAGCACATACAGTACTGCTTGGCACCCAGCAGCTGGCTCCGGCAACAGGAAAATAAATCAGAATTCTTGATGCTTGTATTTTTTAATATTCCCTGCCAGTGTGTGTATTGGAGAACATTTCACATTAAATAGCACTAATTGCCTTAATTGGCTTATGGCTCACAGGCCCACTGTACTGCTGATGTGTAGTCAAAGTCATTGGGCTTACTTAGATTCTTACATTTTCAGTGATTCAGGTGTGACATACAGAGCAAGACAATTGCAGTGCATTATGACCCTAGTGTCCTGTAGAACAGTGGGGTGTGGAGAAGGCAGGAAACCCCCTCTGATTAGCCTGGGGTGACAGCTCTTCACAAAGCCATTCATAGTAAACAGCTCTTTATAGAGAACACATGAAGGTTTATCAGCCAGTCTTGACTAACTCCCAGAACAATCCATGAGCAAGCAAGAGTTCTCACTTGTTTGCAGGGCAGCTGTATTTGCAACTGGCTGAACCCAGCTTTGCTTTTAGGGTCTAAATATTTAAACTGCCTTCCTATTTTATCATATTCCAAATACGTAAATCTTGATCCTATCTTAATTGCCATTGGGTGTTTTAATTTTTAGTGAGGTATGGCATCCCAAAGGGCAGCCTCGTGGCTGGGTGAAAATGCACCGAAGGACTGTTCTGCAGAGTCAAGAGTACAGCCACCTCTGCCTCCATTAGCTCCTTTCTCAGATTGCAGATGCTAGAAGTTCTGCAGAAAGGGCTTTATCTCTTTAAAATACAAACGGCCCCCACCCATCCACACACAAAATGCCCAAGTAAACTTTTATACATTCACATCTTAATATGCTCGAGTTTAAATGCTGTAAAGGGACATTAGGCAAACCCTCTAAAGGAGCTCCTAACAAAAAGGGATAATGGACAGGTCTAAACAGGCAAGAGAGCTCAAGATGGGAGTCATTCTCCAAAACCGTTACACGCCACTGTTCTCAAGCAGTGAAAGTATGCTTATTTACTGATGAATGTAATTAAAAACAAACAAAAAAGCAACTGTTCATTATGCCTACACATTTAAGGAATAATTTCACTGCTAAGTGATATTAAAATCAAGTGTGGCTAAGGAGGAGCAAAAGTATTAGAATAATAAGATTTGCCATTTGTATCTGGAAATTAAGCTGAAATTTCAGTCCAGGAAGAATTAGACTCACTTCTGATCAAATGAGGAAAATGCACCATTTGGGGCATATTAGGTCGGTGGACAAAACCTTGAGTCTCAAAGTCATGGCTGCAATATGCCACGTGCTGGATACATGCTTGCTAGAGTAATCAATGCCACCTTGCTGTTCGAAGGACCTGGGTCTCTGGCTCTCCAGAGACAAGGAGGCGGGTTTGAGTCTTAGCCCTACCTCTATGTGACCTTATGGGGGTCACTCTAAGGAGGGCTCAAGTCTTTTATTCTCTGTCTGCCCTGGGAAGGGCCCCAAGGCACACAAGAGTAGCTAGGTAGAGATCACTGGAATTTGGAGGTTTTTACTAACATGAGAAAGGGAAAAAAGAAAAAATGAAACCACAAACAACCCTTAAGTAATAGAGCAGTTCAGTCTATTTCTCCTTTTCTCTGATGTGGTTATCACATCTGAAATTTATAATCACTTCTCATCTATACTTGTGAGCAATTAAGAGCATCTGCCAAAAAAAAAAAAAAAAAAAAAAACTGAAAGTGAGTAATGGAATTGATGGAAAAAAAGAGTTGTTCATGTTTCTTATGCTGCAGGTTTAGAAACACATTCTTAATGATTAAAAGCAATAGTTGTTTTCATCTTATGTTCAAGTTTTAACCTATTAAAAGTAAAATATAGGTAGACCTATTTTTTCTATCCCAGATAAAAGGCCTCTTCATTACAGTTTTTAATGCCAGTATGTTTGAAAACTAGCACAAAATAATGCATTTTGAAGAAAATTATTTCTAAAGTAATCCTATTATATTTCTACCTCATTGGATGTTATGGTAAGTAGAATATTCTTACAAAATGTACATGCATTCGGTTTTTTATTCTTTCAATGAAAGTCTATTATATTAGGCAGTCACTATCTGCCAGATGTTGATTTGGAATCTCAGGATATAAAGAAAATTAAATCCATGACCCCTGCCTCTGGGTGGCTCATTGTTTATTAAGGAAGATCTAACATGTTAACATGCTTTTGTTTGCAAGCTGCATCTTTAGCTGTCTTCAAGAGTGAGGAAGAGCATAGGGATATATTACAGAAAAGTCTGACCTAAGGTTGCTCTCGGGCAGCTAATCCAGTGGCCATAATGTCATCAAGAATTCAGATCCTTTCAGACATTCAACTCTGTACATCCATCGTGTGCACATTTCATCTTCTGGTTGCTTCTTTTAAGCTCATAGATGTCTGCTGGTAGCATCTATGTTTACTTGCAGTGGAAGAGACAAATAGCTTCCTCTGGCTCTTAAAAATAATGGAATTCCTTGCCCAAACGGTAAACGATCTTTTATGGATTTCAATAGCTCGAATTGGTTCAGACCTACAATGTATCTGAACCATTCTCTAGCAAGAGGTTGGGACGGCCATCATTGTCTTAGCCTAATCAGACTCCATCTCTGCAGCAGGGACCCACCAGATTTCCCTGAAGCTTATTGGCTGTTCGGAGAAGGGTTCTGTTAGGCAAGAGGAGAGAACTGCTTCTGGGCTATAATGTTTCTCTCTTTATCTTTTGTAACACTAAAAGCTATTTCAGTAAAGTAGAACTTGACTGGCTGATGATATGGTTTCTGAAATACATTTTCTGCTAGCCCAATGGTTCTCAAACTTGAGAACCTGGAGGGCTTTTTAACACACACTTTTGTTAATTCTCAGGCTCTTCCCCAGGATTTGCTGCTTAAAGAGGTCTGAGGTAGAGCCTTGGAATTTGTGTGTCTAGCAATTGCAAGCATGCTGGTGCTGACTTTGAGAACCACTAAGATGTTGCATCTAACAAAAAGTTGGCAACCTTTGGTTGGATAAGATTACTATGAAAGTTGGACAAACCTAAATTTAGGTTTTAGAAACATTTCTCTTCCTGAGTCACAGTTTTTCATTTACTTTGTCATTCAGATACCTGGTTAGCCTTGAAGGCATTCTTTTCTCTTTAAGATATGTCCTTGTTAAGTTACACAAAAAGAGCCTCAAATGTCTTTTGAAAGTTATTGCTACTGTTAGTCTAATAGTCTTCAAAATTATTTCTAAAAGTATACACATGAAATGTAAACTTTATTATAGCCAAGTTTTAAGAAAGTTGCAATTCACATTTCTGCAATTCTGAAATATCTATTATTGTGTAAATAGAACTATGCTGACAAGGAAAAATAAATTACTGAAAGCACTGGAAAACTAAATTGTTTGAGATGTAAAAAGATCATGATGTATTGACTCTCCGTGTGTTAAACACAGTCTATTTGTTGACACCTACCACTGTATTTTAAAACATCTCTTTAGCCCAGTTTTAATAATGGACGTTTGTTTAACTTAAGCAGTAAGACTGGCGATCTCTGTCACTGGAAACTTTCTATAAAGAAAATTTGAGTTGGCAGTTGAACCACTATGGCCAGGTACTAATCTGAGAACTGTGTTTATTTCATTTAATAAATTTTTTAAAGAAAAAAAATCAACAATCAATAAAAGATTTTTTTTTAGAGTACAAGTCTTTGTTGCCCATGCTGGAGTCCAGTGGCACAATCATAGCTCACAGTAGCCCCACACTCCCGAGTGCAAACAATCCTCCTGCCTCAGCCTCCCAAGTAGCTGGGACTACAGGCATGCACCCGGCACACCTGGGTAATTTTTTTTCTTATTTTTGTAGAGAAGATGTCTCTCTTGTTGCCCAGACTAGTCTCAAACTCCTGGCTTCATATAATCCTCCCACCTCTGCGTCTCAAAGTTATGGAATTACAGATGTGAGCCATTGTGCTAGACCAAGCTTAAAATGTTTTTATAATTTTGTGCTCCTCTTTTAGTAACTGCTGTGGTCTGAATATTTGTGTACCCCAAAATTCATATGTTGAAATCCTCTCCCTCAATGTTATACTATTAGGAGGGCAGGCTTTGGAGAGCAAATTAGATAATGAAGGCAGAGCTTCTTATGCATGGATTAGTGCCCTTATAAAAGAGGCCCTAGGAAACTTTTTGCCCCTTCCTCCATGCAAGGACGAAACAAGAAAGTGATCAGGAAACTGGACCTCACTAGAACCCAGCCATGCCTCCCACTCTGGAATTTTGGACTTCCAATCTGTGGAATGTGAGAAATAAATTTTTCTTGTTTATAAGCCACCCAGTCTGTGGTATTAAAGTTTAGCATCCTGAACAGACTAAGACAATAACCTAGAAATGGTTATGATTCACAGCAAAGATCTTTTAAATATGCCTTTCCTTTGCTTAAAACTTTTCAGTAGCTTCTGATCACTCACACGTAATGATCTAGTATTCTAATGTCACCAAAACCCCACGTGACTGCCTTCCTGGTGGAGCCTTGCCTGGGGCCCCTCTGCCCAGAACATCCTGCATCCAGCCACTGACTTTCCTTCAAGATCAAGGCAGAATCATGCTCCCTCCCACTGTGGGCTTCTGCACACACCCTTCCCAAAAATCTTTTATTGATTGTTAGAAAAATTCCCTCACGCCACACTTGCTTGATCATCTTTTTCACATCTTCACATCTGGACTCAAATCTCCCTTTCTCAGGACAAACTTGCTCTGTCATTAAGATTTGAGAAATGAATACGTGAACACAAACATTTAAGTGCCTATTATAAGACAGGCATGTGAAATATGATATTCAATCCTTCTGTCCAGTAATCAGCCAGTTAGAAGCAGCGGCTTCTTCACATGCGAAAACTATTATTTGTTCGATATTGTGCTAGAATGGTGCTGAATATGGGACCTCATATGCTTCTAGTAAGCAAAGAAGAATGTTTTCCATTTCTACAGAGCAAACAGGATTATCACACACTGTCTACCTTGATTATATACGGTCTAGTATTATCAAGTAGAAGGTATGTTTTGTTTCCGCATACCTTGGTGAGGCACTAAATTGGCTTGACCAAGAAATAGTATTAATTTGAATAGTGCAACAGAAGCTCCTTGGAAAATCTAAGATAAGATTTTCTCTGCCTGTAGATGCTGATAGGAAAAGCAGTTAGTTCTTTTCTTTCTTTCCTGCTCTGTGCTTGACCCTCTATTGAACTTAATAAAACATAATAATACAGATGACAATGTTTTAATGTAAAAAGCACAAAATAATTCTACAGTGCTATTTTTATGAATTAATGCTTGATGAAGGACTTAAAATGATACTTAAGAAATATCCAGAGATTTTTCTAAACTTTGTATATAGCAGGAAATTTGAATTTTTACAGAAAACAATGGCTGTGATTCATTAAGAAAAACAACTAATTTAAGACCCACAACCTAAATTGCATTCAGTGAAAATACCTCCAAATTTAATGTGAAATTAAATTTTTTTAAAGAATAACTTCTACCACATTCAGGAGAAGCCTGAATTTGAGACATTCCCCTTTCTCTGAGCTAGGCTATGACATTCAGTCTGGCCATTTTCATTGCATTGTATATATTTTACATCCACATTTTAATTGAGCCCTTGTCAAAGGCAGTCCTCTACCCGGAGGAGAAGTCCATGCTCAACATTATGGCTTAGACATGAAATCTCAAACTGCATGTATTCTCAGGTTGCTAAACCGTTTCTGAGTTTTATTTTAGCACTTAGTCCTCTAAGGCATAACCACTAAGATATGGTTTAAAGAAACATTACACAAAGTTAAAAGAAAAGCAAATTTAAAGATAAAATTTCAACATAATTTTTGGAATTTTGGAGATGTAGTAAACATTCAGAGCAAGGCTCAAAATTATACCATGTTTATGAAATTTAGATGAATCAAAAACTGCAGGTTTTCTAGAAGTTTGCCTAAGAACTATAATGTGCTGTATTTTTTCCTATAATTAAAGCAAGTAAGGCTTAAATTACAAATTCATGTGACGTTTCTAGATTTTTCTTTTAAGAGAGTTTTTGTTATTTCTTTTTCAGCCTGCTGTACTGCCACTACCCAATATATAATATTGCAGGAAACATTACATTTTGAAGTGTTCCGTAACAGTTAATGAAGACAAGTCTGTATGGCGTGATATTGTAATGAATTTTCTGGTGAAAATTAATTATATGTGTGAATGTGTGAATGCTAACATTTATTTACATCCCAGTCTAAATGTTCAAAGAGGTGTATGTTAAGCACACAATTAGAAGCAATGATGCATTAAATTGTCCTCACCAAGAAATAGTATTAATTTTAATAGTGCAATGGATGCTCCTTGGAAAAGCTAAGGTAAGATTTTCTGTGCCCAGTTGCCTGCCTTTGAGACTCCTTGTCTGCCTAAGTCACTTCTTTACATAAAAGTTGGTGGGAAAATGAGGATGGAAGGGGAAAGTGCACTTCCTATTTCACATCCTAAGGCTGCCTAATGTCTCATTAACCTATGGACTTGCTCCCAACTCCTTTTGATTTGCACTGTGCAAACAGTATCTAACAACTCCTTTTGCAAACAGTCAATGACCTTTTAAACCAGGGAGGAAATTCCTCACAGCTGGAAACCTTCAGTCTCCATGTTCTTTTCAGAAGTGTTACTTTCCTTAAACTATAAAGAACAGCAACAGTCCTTCTTCATTCTCCAGGTTTCTCCTAGTTTCATATAAGTTCTTGGTAGACAGGAACCACACAATCCTAGGATGAGCAGTAGAGACTTTCTTGCTAGCTCAACACCATTCTAATATTCTGGGATTATTTTTAATTTGCACTGGGAGTTTACTGGGCTGACTTTTAGTCATATATTTAGGTTTGAATATTTTAGTGTTATAACACTTCCTCATGTCACACTATATAGAATCTAGTAAGAATAATGACTATCATCTATTGAATTCTAACAGTATGTGAGGCACTGGGCGAATGTATTACATGGACTGCCTAATTTAATTCTCTCACAAATACTATGCATGCATAGTCTTTATTTATATCTACATTTCATGGAAATGAAAAGTGGTGCTTGAAGGCTAAATAACTTAAACTATGGAGCAAGTCCATAGGTTAATGAGACATTAGGCTGCCTTATGACATGAAATAGGAAATGCACTGTTAACAAATAATAGTTGGTAGTGTCCAAACTAACTGGGATTTGAACCAGTATTTGTTTATCCGGTATGCCAATCAGCCAATGCTAAATGTTTAGGGGCAGTTTGCATTATACTCCTTAACTACACTGGCTGATTATATCATAGTTCTTTTGTGATTTTATATAATGAATATCTTACTGAACCCTCTAAATAAATTTCACATATACATAATACAAAAAACTCTAAGAGATATAAATATATAATAAAAATTTATATATCGTGGACACAGGAAACATGAATGGGATAAATAGTTTACAGCCTTATAAGTTTGCAAACTCCCTCTAAAATTACTAAATTATACATTTTGCATAAAGTAACTGCTCATGTAACAAACCCCACCCCCTGCCACACTTAACCCAAATGTCCTATTCCCCCAGAACTGACAACTTTATAGAAAGAAAAACAGCAGTTAATGAACTCAATAACAAGGCTGAATTACATTATGTACTAGTCTAAGACAAACTTCCAAATCAAGTAACATATTTCAGTAAATAAAAAATTATTTCAGACAACTCAAAACTCTAGATAAAACTGCCTTGCCTCATAAAAACATTTCTGGAAGAAAAATGGTAAATTTCATTATTCCTAAAAATGTGACCTTAGTCAACACTTACAGCTTACACCCACCTGAACTTTAGTTCTTGTAAAGCCAGTGAGGATTTGACATCACTTCAGGGCAATGAGGACGAAACTCTGTTACGAATGTGTAGGACTGAGGACCTCATCACCACGCTTATGTACTTGAAACCCTAGTCTGTTATCCACGGGACTGAAGAATTTGACCAGCCTTCTCCTCAATTTCCTGTATAGGAAAAAGACAGAAAGGATAAGAAACGTGTACATTTGTATTCTGAAAGCAGAATAGAAAGGAAAAGTACATTCTTATTGAGACCTTGGCAAGTACTAAAACATTGAGATGGAAAGCTTCCTTGTTTACAAATGTAAGTCTATGGCAAAGCTATTATAAACTGTCTTATGGTTTCAACCTCATGTAGGTTAATTTTACATTAACACACATAAAATTTAAAGCTAAAGTAAAATTGCCAAATAATTTCAGGGCTCAGGTGATCCTCCTGCCTCAGCCTCCTTAGCTGGGATCTAACCTTATTTGTCCAATAAATATTGTTAAACACCTATAGCTAAGCATTTCAGTGGGATTGGAGGTGGGGAAGTAAGTAAAATAAGTAAAATCTTCTCTCACTTTAATTGTACGTGTGAGATTTTTTAAATGTAACATATACTCTGTGCTGCTTTTTTAAAAAAATTCTGATTCTACAAAAAAGTTTTATTGGGATTATTCCAAAGCATATTGTCAAGGTGGTCTGTCACTGTGAGGGTTTATTCTAACTTTTCACTTCAATTTTAAAACATGATAAATCTTATTAAACATAGAGTGACTCGATTATATCAAGATCTCTAGTATAGTTCAAATGTTGCCACATCCCCAAATTCTTCCTTGACTTCCTCAAGTGGATGTAATATATTTTTTTGCTGAACTTTCTTACCATTAATTTTTTTTAAATTTTCAGATAATAATTGATTTAGATACAGTTAAGATGTAAACATAAGATATAATATGCAGAGATTCTGTGTATCCTTTACTCAGTTTACCTCAATAGTAGAATCTTACTTAGCTATAGTAGAACATTACAATCAAGAAGTTGACATTGAGATAGTCCATCAACTTTATTAAGATTTCACCAGTTTTAAAAGCATGCAATTATATATGTGTGTGTATAATGTTTTATATAATTTTATTACATATATAGATTCATGTTACTACCACAGTCAAGGTACAGATAGTTTGTTCACAAGACTACATCATGCTACCAACAGCCACACAGCACCCTCCTTACCCCCAAACCCAGTCGCTAATCCCTGGCAACCATTAACCTGTTCTCCATCTTTATAATTTTTATTGTTTCAAGAATGGTATATAAATGTGTTACATAATATGTAACTTTTCCAGATTGGCTTTTCCAATCAGCATAATTCCTTTGAGGTCTGTCCAAGTTGATGTGTCTGTCAGAAGTTCATTCTTTTTTATTGCTGGGTAGTATTCCATGGTATGGATGTACCATAGCCTTTTGTATATCCATGGAAGGGCATTTGGATTGTTCTCAGGTTTGGGTTATTACAAATAAAGTTGCTATGAAGATTTGTGTGTAAAAAAAAATGCAGCGTATTCTCAAATCTACAACTTGGAAGAAACATGCTGATACAAATTTGTAGATATAAGGAGTGATAAGCTGCTGGTAAAATCAAATCAGTAAACTCCTAGGATGAGGGAGACCTCATAGATCATCCAGTTCATTCCTTACTTGCAGACATAATATGTTATTATTATGTACATTATAGTCATGTGTCTGCTTGAAAATTGTCACTTTTCCTTTTGACTCCCAAACTTCAAATGATTCTGTTTCAAGTCTCTCATCTACCCCCAGTGAATCTGGAAAAAAAAAAGGCAATTATTGCAATATTTCCCAACTGCAAATCACCTTTGAAAGCAATATGAAGGAAAGCAATCAGAAATGAGTCAGGCAAATTGGAATTCTGTAATAATTGTGGGTAGCAGAGAGCTCAAGTTTGGATGTCAGATTGATTCCTAGTTTCTTAACTCCCTTGGTTGGTGGTTTCCAATGTTAGCTGGCGGCCTTATTAAAAACTCATCTCTGGCCCCACTGTCGGTGTCTCTGAGTAGGTCTGGGTGGAGCCTGAGAGTTTGCAATTCTATCAAATGTGTAGGTGATACCAATAATATTAGGGTGGGGAATGGGGCACTTTGAGAACTTGTGTCATAGATCACTAGATAATTTATTTTAACTAGCTGAGCTTCAGCTTCCACATCTCCTTTACAGTCTTACCATGAAGACAAATACTCTTTGCACACAATTCCTGCTACATAGTAGATACTGGAAAAAAAAAAAAAAAAAACATGTTTTTTCCACCTCTGCATCAACGTACAACGCTGAAATATTTGGGAAGCCCTAAATAATCCATATACAATAAAAATGTAAGTGGGGATAAATCTGAATGTGTTTTTGTTTGTTGCTTGCTGTTTTTTGTTTGATCAGTGTGGTTTGATTATTCCTAAAGTTTCCATTCTTCTAAAAAATAATGTTGATTGCTTTTTATTATTTTTTTTCTATCCTTCACTATAAAAATCTGATATCAAACTCATATGAAAAACAAAATCTTTATTTTAGGATTCAGAATATCCACTATCTACTCATAGGCTAAAATGTTTTGATTTAACGATTTCTTAGAGACAACCTGGCCAAACCTGCTCATTATATAGATGAGAAAACATATCTAAAGTCATAAAGCCACGTAGCAGTGACTAGACCTCAGGTCACTCAGGCCATTAGGCTTGACCTGAGTGACCTGAATCTGGTCACTTTCTGAAAAGGACTTCACCACCTTTTTCTTTAATATAAGTATTTAACAAGTGTTTCTTTAAGACAAGTATTTGTATTAAAACAAGTATTTCTTTAATACAAGTATTGTAAAATATTTGTATTAAATAAAAATTGTCAGGAAGGGGAAGTAGGCAAGATCAGGGCCTGTTCTCAGTGTGCCTGAGTCCCAGTGATTATATCTGGCTTCTATAGGAGCCTGGCCCGTGGGAGGTGGAGTCAGTGGCTCTAATCACTAGAGGCGATGGGTTAGAGTTGGGGAGGGGGCCCAAACTTGTACCTAAGGGATGACTGAGAGAGCATTAGAGGACGGAGGTGTGGGACAACATTCACTTCCACCAGGGCAGGAGGCCCTCCTGTGACTAGTGGTTGGATGAAGACTCCTCTTTGGGCTCCTGCCATCACTACATCTTCTCCAGGTGCCTGTCTGGCCTCTTGTCAACCATTCTGCCCTCCCTCCAGGCTGCAGGAAATGGTGCTTTGATACCCGCTGCCCAGAGTGCAAAGGCCCCAGCAGTGGGAGCAGGTAGGGGAGGTGGTGGGTAGCACGACCATCTCCACTGGTTCAAATCAGCAGTCTCTTCTTAACTTCAGGAAAAAGGAACACTGTCCCCCATCATTGCCTTTATTGCCATCAGAAAAACTAACTTTTGGGAAGAAAGTAGAGTGTCTCTTTTATAAATAAGTTATACTGTGAATTTTTCTGCAAACACTTTTGCCATAGAAAAAACTGGGTTCTTGTCACACAACCAGGAAAGATAAGGCTCACACGCACTTTGAAAGGTGAGGGGAAATGGAATTTATTGGGTGAAAAGGAAAAAAACTCAGCAAGGCAAGAGGGTTTTCTGTTAGCAGGTCCCCATCTTACAGATTTAATCCCAGATCACCACCCAAGAACAGGAGAGACCAGGCTCCTCCCCTCTGCAAATGGCATGAACTTCCTGAGGCTTCACCTCATCCTCCCAGTGTGCAGATGGGCATTATTCAAAAAGAATCAGTGGGGAAATAGCAGGCTTCATCTGGGGTAGGTGGTCCAGTTTTTCAGCCTTCAGGCTGTTTTAGGCTTGAAGACGGGGTTTTGCCGGGGGAGGCAAGGTCCTTGGTTGCCTCCTGTCTCTAACACTTCTACTTTGATGATATAAAGCTGTCTTTCAAGTAAAGATGATTCTAAGGACTGGAGATTTCAGGGATTCCCAGCAACACTCCTGTGATAAGTTTTGCCATAAAACACCCACCTTATTATTTTTTCTCTTCTTGTATGTCTGGTGATTACCAGTTACTATGGCACAGAAAGAAAATGGGAGCTAGTCATCTCAGACATCAGTAAGTGGGAAATACCCTTTAATGTTTTTCTCGCCCTTTTTCTGGGTTCTCATTTAAACTATTTTAATCTATAATTAAAGCCATTCAATAATATAGCAAGATTCATTCTGGAAATGTTGATCCCTACTACCATCAATATCCCTAAGGTTCTTGGCATTTGGGGGAGGAGATAATAAAACAAATGGCAAGAAAAAAAAAAAGACTATTTAACAGTGATAGTCTGTATCAGTGATTTTTAACCACTGAGATTCCCAAACTGAGTAAGGGAAAAAAAATAAAGGGACAGTTATGCAGTGAATGTTTACACCTCCTCTCTCAAAATTCACATGGTGAAATCCTCACCCCTAATGTGAAAGAACTTGGAGGCAGGACCTTTGGGAGATAGTTAGGGTTAGATTAGGCCACGAGGGTGGGACTCTCGTGCTGTGATTAATGGCCTTATAAGGAGGAGGAGACATGGAAATCCCTGTCTGCTCTCTAACATCTGAGCGTACAGTGAGAAGACGGCCATCTGCAAACCAAAAAGAGGACTTTTACCAGATGCCAGGTCTGTCCATACCTTGGTCTTGAATCTGCCAGCTTCCCCGAACTGTGTCAAACAATCTTCGTTGTTTAAATCATCCAGTGTAAATTTTTGTTGTAGTAGCTGACACTGACTAAGACAGCAACTGAAGTTAAGAAGCTTGGAGTAAACAAGTCTAGAAACGGACTTCTTTTCACACTAACTGCAGAGGAAACAGGAAATAACTTGGTATATATTAAGAGATGAAAGGTATATGTAGCTATACAGAAGATCCTTAGAAGAGCAAAGAAATGATTATAAAAGTCATGAGAAAGTCACTCTTGATAGAGGAAAGAGCCCGTGAAAATACACTCATAAGAGAGACGGGGCCTCTTAGCTGTCACCACATTCCATTTCTTATCCAGGATGGGTTTGGGTGTTTGTCTTAGAACTATTGATAAATGAAACAAATGCTTTTATGTACTTCTTTATGTATATTTCATAATATTTTTAGAGCCTTGTAACAGATTAAATGGCTGTTAGATGTTTGGAATTGCTGTTTGAAATCCTGAAGAATTTGATTGGAGTATGTTAATAATAACGAAGACAAAATATTTCTTTCAATAGCACATTTCTGCAATTTGTATGGCCCTTGATTTCTCACTTTTCTTTTTCCCAAAAGGCTGAATTTCTTAGGTGCTCTTTTTACTATCTCACGATGATCATTTATTAGATTTTAGTCATTTATTATGCGCCTAGGTTTTCAGGAACAACTATAAGAAGTAAGCCAAAAGTGTTTAGTGATTTTATTTTGAAAATAAAATAATGAAAACTGACACTTAGGCTAAAAAGAAGCTGTATAATTCAGGTTTACATCAACTGTAAAACATGAAGAAAAAAGGAAGGAAGAAAGAGATGGGAGAAGGAAAGGAAAGACAAATTGAAAAGAAAAACTACTACTCGTGGAAGGCTCGGTGTGTGCTGCGTGCCTTCATTGGTAGCATTACATTTACTTCTCAAGGACCACGAGAGCCCGTTTCCTTTTTACAAAGGGGGAAAAACACCCCAAGTGGAGAATTTCTTGTACCCCTTCATTTTGGTGGCATGCAACCTCTAATGTTAGCATTTATTAGAAAGGAGGAAAAAAAGGTGATGGATACCGGGTCTGGTGGTATTGACAACCTTCCGATTAAAGTGGCCTTTGAAGAAGTTTCAGTTGCTTCCAGTCAGTTCATTAGAGACAGGGATTGGGAACTCCATAAGGTTTCCACACTTGGACTTTTTAAAGCAAAGGGGCTCACCTTAATAAAATATATGTAAATAGATATTTTCTTCAAAATCTGACATGTCACCTGGCTCCACAGAGAAGATACAGTCACACTTTATTGGGGGATGGTGGAATAGACTTTTGAAATTAGGAGAAATTATATGATGTGTCATTAAATGCAATTTCTTTTTAAGAATTCTCTCATTGGTAATTATTCTTATTATGTAGGTGGACAGTCTCTTAATATAGATAAAGACCTTTGCAGCTGCTCTCATCATCGGCCTCATGTTTAATATGCACTTTGTAATTAGTCTGGATGTAAAGCCCCACATTTGCAGTCAGCCTCCCTTTCTGTCAGATCGGTTTTTAATCTGGGCTGTGTTCAGCTGCGAAGGGCTGATAAGCATTTCTGAAATCTCTGTACACGACAAACAGCACTTTAATCTCGTCTTTCAATTTCCAGTGCACTCATTACACAAATTCAGCTCAAAGAAGCTTGATGCATGAAAATTAGCCTTCCTGGATGTGGTACAATTTCTTTTAACCTTTTCTAAAATACTCTGATCCTCCAGGCCATTTGGTCCAGGAAAATGTAGGCAGTGGCTTACTTGTAAAATAGGGAAAATTTATCCCCAAGGAGCATGAACACTAAAGTTGAGTTAAATGTGAGCTATTTGTTTTAATTGAAGATGAGGGAAATGATTTCTTCAATTCTAACCTAATTTTCATAGAATAAACATCATTACATAGAGATAAATTATATTTCCACATAGTACTTTCATATAAGGAGCTGTCAACTAGCCCAGCTGCCTGACGGAGCCTGCTCATTTAAACCTCAAGCCAATTAGCACCAATTTTCAATCAGTTATGTTAGTATTAACCTGTTCCTCTCTGTAGGTAATCTGTCAGTGAGCTGTCTTGGAGGAGATGAAATTCTTAAAGTTGTCAAATTGCTTTCCTTAATATGTGCTTAGGTCTTTATTTGCATTACACCCTAGACTCTGATTTCAAGCTTTCAAAGATAAAAATGTGTGAAATAGCTGCTGTGCCTTGCTAGTCTCTAGAGATGGCAGTGACTGGGGAGGGATGTGTACGACCTGCTGAAACATTCTCCAGTGGAAAGACTGAGCCCATCCTGTAGGGAAGCAAGAATGAATTTTATCTTTCATTTGGCCCCACGTCCCACGTAATATTCCTTGAACACAAATCACGGTGAGTTGAGAACAAAAGAGTCCTAATATATTTCAACATGTTGGGATTGTTAAAAATCAATAGAACATCTGAAATCGTCCCACAAAAAGACAGATTATTGTTTGTAAATACATAGCTTTAATAGAAACTATAAACATTTTGGTGAAAAAGTTTTCAGACAGGACTAAAGGGCTTCTTTGTAAGTTTTAAGAGGAATAACCAGGTACCCTACAACAGGCCCCTGCCTCACCCAAGCACAACACAAAGGCTACAGTTGAGCTCAGATCTTCAGGCCTTGGTTTGGAGATTTGCCTCCCCACATTTTGGCCATAACCTCTTCAACTACTCATAAACCGAGAGAGGTTTGGGAAAATAACCACGTTTTGTGTTTAGGCAAGGTATTAAGCAAATCAAATTCAAGGTGTCTCATGAAGACAAAATAATAATATTTATAAATGACTTTCGTTGCCAGACCTTTCAGTGAGATCAACCCAGGGGATCTGCAAAACCCATAATGAAGAGGACAATTCCTGTAATAGGAAGAAGTATCTGTTCTGAATACAACACTGGGATTTAAGAATGAAAAATGGACAAAATGTGCATATTTTCTTTACTTTTAGGAATATAGAGCCTGAGGTCTCACCATTTCTTCTCCACAAATAAGCCCAGGCTTCAGGCTTTCTTGACACAGGATTCTAAGCCTGGGACAACAGGCAAGGGCAAGAGAGAATTTTGGAAGAGGCTGGCTTGGTGAGACCACTCTAATTTTCTGTTTTCAAACCTTGTTGAGCTTTGTTCTTTTAGAGAACTGTCTTAAGGACTCCAACCAAAAGCAAGCTGTAAGAGACAGGTTTCCAGGGGGCTTGCTAAGTGAACAATTGTACTTAAATTACAATATCTGTCACACTTGTCTAGCTGTGTATAGAGAACTCTAATCAGGGTGGGGAGTAGATTTCATTTCTATAATGTCACTGGAGGCAAACAATAGAATTTTTCACATGGTAGAATTTACTTTTGGTAATTGTAAAATTCTCTTTTAGTAATTCTAATGCTGGAGGCAACTGCATAAAAGGAAAGGCCTGAGCTGCCTCCCAGAGTATATCACATCTCTGAGGACTCCCAAACTGAAAACCAGAAAAGAAGCACAAATTCCTGGGGATCCTGTCTCTTCACCAAAGAACTTCCAATGATTTGGCACTGGCATTGGCATTCTGCCAATTATATGGACATGTTTTGCCACCATGTTTACCCCACAGGCCAGATCAAAGCCATCTGCTAAGACTGCCCTACCAACCTGTGTCAGTAGGTCCACCCTTGAGGACTCTAAAATAATCCGGAGGTTACTCAAGTGAGCGCCCTAGACTAAGATAGTTTGTTGATGTGCTGTGAGGAGTGGTCCATAGGTTCTGCCCTCAGGTGTTGGGTACCATTCCCATGTGGTGCGGCTAACCACTTGCAGGTTGGACTATCATCTGTTTCATTCATTCATCCATTCATTTAAGTAACATTGCTGAGTAGTATTCATATGTCTAGAACTACCCTTGAGTGAGTGGAGAGTAGGGGGCGTATGCCTATGCAACGTTGTTTATCTTCCTTTTAACTTACTCCAAGGAAGATCTACTCAAGGCTCAAATGGTCAAGGAAGAGCTTGAGGAGTGATAGTGTCTCTAGGAAGGCCACATCTCTCAGAACTAAAACACCTTATTGCCTATCATTTTTGTGCTTTATTAGGTCTCAGCTGTTTTCAATCTGCTTCGAAGAAGGTAATGAATCTTTTTCCAAGTTAATCCAGTGGAGCTCTCTCAGACTCCTGAGGCCACTTTCATGTATTAATTTAACAATGTGGTACCTAACTAGACATACAAAGATGAAGAAGCCAATAGATGTCTGTCCCTTGAGGACCTGAGTTTAGGGAGAGAAATGCAAACATAAGCGTTTAATTGTGATACAACCAACATGTATATGCTAACACAGCATCTCTCAAAATGGATCCTATAGACTCAAATCTTTTCTCTAAGGTATGTGTCAATCTGGGCCAGAGAGTTCTGACTGTACTTAAATCTCAGTTCTGCTGTTACCAGCGGAAGAGATTTGAGTTACCCTGAGTTACTGGCAGTGTATCCTTTCAGGTCCATAGCAACTTCAGTCCCTGTCTCCTCAGAAGAAAGAATTTGACTGAGAGGCATAACGCAGAAAAAGAGACCAAGGCAAGTTTCACAGGAGGAGTGGAAGTTTATTTAAAATGGCTTTAGAACAGGAAAGAAAGGAAATTCACTGGGAGCAGGCACCTGAAGGTCCAAGAAAGAGGAGAAGACAGCCAAAAAAAAGGGAGTCTTGAAACTTGACCCTTGAACTTTATAGGTTCACCTCTTTCCCATGATTCTTCCTTTCGGGTGGGCTTCCTGCATGTGCAGTGCTTTCCTTACCCTTTGGAAGTAAGCACATGCTGTGTATTTAGGGAATCCTGTGCATGCTTATCTCAGGCTATTTTTTTTTTCCTTCTTTTGGTGGTATCTACTCCCGGAATATCATATTTTGCCATTTTGTCTCTTAACACGCATGCCCAAGAAGCTGCTTCTCCCTGTGGCCTACATTCAGCTAATACTTTTAATGTTAACAGGTGTGGACCATCAGGAGCTTGTCTCTCCCTGGCTGCCAAATTATCACTTTTAGAGAGGTCATACGATAATTGCCAAACTGTCACCTGACATTTCTAGTGGGTAGGGAGAGCACTCTCTCCTGCCCTGCTCATGCCTATCTACCTGTAACACCACTACTCACTGCTCATAGCATCACAAGCAACGTATTTTAGCTCCTGAGCCTTAGTGTTCTCATTGGAAAATAAGGCTGCCACTTGCTACTTTTGTTGTGGAAATTAAATGGTAAAGCAACATGTAATGAATTGATGGATTACATTTCTTAGAGTGTGCAGGGGGCCTTATGTGTCTTATTCCAGCCATGCAGTATTAGAATTGCCACTCAATATGGAACAAAAACAGCACAGGCAGATAAATGTGTTAACATTTATGGGAGACCATTGTTTTGGAGTGGCCTCCTGCACTAGGTCCTAACAGACCAGACCAAACCAGAATCTAGTCACTTGTGCTAAGTACCAAGTAATCAAACTAAACTTTGAAACAGGCCAATTTCCCAAAAGCCAGAGATTCACATTAACCAGTCAGATGGGGCCTGGTTTTCCTGAAATAGCATGACAAGGAAGTTCCCTCTATTTCACCCCATTCCTTTGTTTTAATGCCATAAGAAAAGTAACTTTGAAATGATCAATTCCTGTCCCTTGCTGCTGCTTCCTTCAGCCCTTTTCTGCCTATAAAACCTCCTCTGCTCAACTCATTGGAGTACTCATTCTATTTTGTGGAATAAGATGTTGCCCAATTTAAAATCACAGATGTTGGAAACAATGCTTGTTCCTTGGTGATGAAAAGAAAAACCAGCACTCAAAGAACTTTGCTCAGCAAGGTGATTTTACTTTCCGCAGAAAGGGTGGTTCTCAGAAGTCTGATTGCCTCAAGAGCACATGGAACAAAGAAAAGCAGAAGTTTTTTAGCCCTGATGCATTGGGTCCTGACTGCTCTGTCTTATTTCTATTGGCTGGAGCTGGACCACACAATCTGGACTGATCCTGACTAGCTAAAAACTGAAAACTGTCCTAAATAGGTAAACTTGCTATGTGGAACAAAGAAATGAAGGGGTTGTTTATGGGAAACTATGAGAATCATAACATTTCCAAATAAGAAAGAGGCATAGGCTATAAGCTGGGAAATGCTTGGGCATGTTCTAACCTGTCTGAGCAGCTATAGGCCAAAACAAATAATTTGGTTAAAGTAGAGGAACATAGAATATACTTATTCCCGTACTGTATTAAACAGCTACATAGAGCTTAACAAAGAATTATTAGCATAAAGCAAGGCAGCTTGAAGGAAGCTAGTTTTTAAAAGAAACTATTATTTCTAACACTTATTATTTATTCTTTAACTAAAAGGGAAACTCTGAAGAGGAGCTTTTTACTTTTCACACAAATAAAAGTAAATTAACTTCTTACACAAAGTCTGTTATAATTTTTGACAAAAATAAATACACTGATAGCTTACTTATGACAAAACGGAGAGAGAGAGGTATTGTATACCACCGGTAAATACACCTATTATTAACTGATTATATTATATAGAATATACCTTTCATTATTTTATTCTTCTCTTTTCTTAAAAATACCAAGTTCCTGCTTAGGAATTCTTTCCATACCAATCCAAATTCAACACATTCCACTCTAAATTTAAACAGTTCAAGTCTAGCTGGAAAACACTGTCCAAGCCTTTAAATGAATGATCCAACCTTCTGTTTTCAACAGAAGACTGCTTTTTAAATTAAACGTTGAATTGAGACTATCTTTCCATTACTACAAGTTTTAATAAAAATGTAGTGGTTTGATTTCAGATATTTTGCATCTGCTTTTGAGGTAAAGATTTGATCTCATGATAAAATAAAAAAGATTTTGACATTTCATGATAAATATCAGCTCTTTGCAAACATGTCATTCTGTCCTGGAATAATGGCATTTCCTTCAATGTCATTTCCTTATAACACAGATGAGAAAAGAAGTCGATCCCCAGCTGAGGCCACTGCCTGTGGGGTTTGCACATTCTCCACATGTCTACATGGGCTTTCTCCAGGTAGTCCAGCCTCCCTCAACATTCCATGGATGTGAACATTAGGTGAATTGGCATGTGTCCATGGAACCAGTCTGACTGAGTGTGGGAGTGGGTGTCAATGTGTCCTGCAATGGGATGGTGTCCTGAAAGGGGCTGGTTCCCTCTTGGAGCCCTAAACTGCTGAGACTGATTCTGGCTACCTGTGATCCTGAACTAGAATAAGCAGGTAAATAATTATTGAACTTGTTTTTATTAATTGTTCTTAAATGTTTACATAGCTCGCATTTATTTCAATGGTTAATCTTAGAAGTGTTTGGGGTCTTTATAAAGTGTGGTGATGTTTTTGTGATCAGAAATATACCATAGAAACTCAACTCTGGCTTATATTAATTCGCCTATGGCCAAATTGGTTTTGGTCTAAGTTGTTTTGCTTACAGTCAGTTTCTTAGAAGCTATGAACAGCACTGAGTGAGGACTTGCTGTGATAGAAACAGGTTATCTTTGAAGAACAAGTAAAGGGAAAGGAAAGGGTAATCAAATTGGGGTATGATTCTGACTCTTGGGGTTGGCCCCACGTTCAGATATACCTGCCAGGTAACCAAGGGAGGTATGGCTACTCTACCAAAAGATCTATACTGCTGCCAACATTCACTGTTTATTTTATGCAATAAACAGTGCATAAAAATACCACACGTACATATCATTTCAGTGCCTGGTAGACGCTTCAGTGTGCAGAACAGAAAAAGCAGAAGGTTGTATTAAAGTTATCTTAAATTAAACAAATATTCCATATGTCCTCAATTTGAAAATGCCCTTGATTTTAAAACACACTAAATATTTGACAGCAGCATTTCTTGGAAAAAAAACATACATTTAGACATGAATATAAACAGAGTATTTTTAGTAACAAATCTAACATAGATTTCTCCACACAATTGCATGCCACTTTAATCTTTTCTATCACCATTAACTTTGATCCCAAGATTTCTTCACATTCGGAGTCTGTCTTTCTAAGTCACTTTTCACTATGGCAGCCCTGGTTAGCATCACGTGGGAACTAAATAAGATGCTGAATGAGCCTTGGAAAATCCATACCCTTCCCTGAGATTTGAGTGTATAATCAGAGGTTTGCCCAGATGTCTCAGTATCATAGCCCTAACTACTTCATTTCCCATTTATTTCAACCTTAGTTTATTCCCTATTTCTCTGCCATTTAAAGAGTTTAGCTCTTTATTGAGTAGTGTCATAGAGTTCTTAATGTTTTCATGAGATAACACATATAAAGATGCTTCCGAAACCCTAAAATGATTTATAATATCCATTCTTATTTAAATGTGTACTCTTCTCCATCCCCCTCTCATCCTCCAAATTGAATTCCTTCTCAGAGCAGACTGTTGCCTGCCTGGTTTATGTCCTGCATAGCATTACAAGACCTCTAGTCTACTTAACATGGGCTTGGCATATATTTTCCTACTAAAGCAAAGGGCTTAACAATAAAGTGATTAACAGGTTGACATTTTTATTTTAAAAGTGGGTGGTGTAAATGTGTCTGGGAATTAGCTCTGGCAGCTTAGTGGCTTGTTCCCACACCAGATCTGCTTTCGTTTATCCGTATAAAAGAGAAGAAGAAATAAAAAATAACCATCATTTCAGGATTGAGAGGATTTGTTCAAATCATCAGGCATAACAGATCCTAGCTCGGCTCTGCAATCTGTGTGGGCTTTGCTGTGGCACTCACATAAGAGAACTATATGAGTTTATTCTGCAAAATCTTCATAAGATGGAGTCCTCACCCACACTTCCTGTGAGTGTTTCTGTTTTCTGTCTCTTGCATGCAATTAAAAAGTGATCCTTAGAAAATTACAGGATTAGTCAGCAGCATTGACAGAAGAAAAAGATAAACACTGAAAGAAAAACCTAAGAGAGAAATGTCTCAACATAATGGGGATAAATGGCTCCAATTTTATCTCTGAAAACTGGTTCAAGAAACATTGGAAATCCATCCTTCACCTTCTAAAATTCTTTGATTCTCCTAGAAACAGTAAACACCTTGTAAGTGTTGTCTCCAGTTCAACAGTTCCATAGGAGAAGCTGTCGAGTTTCTAAAAGAAAAAAAGAAAGTAAGAAAATATATATCCTCCATCCCTATAAAACAACCACAGATAATTTTATGTTTGTGTTTCATAAGGGACTGAACAAGTTTAAGCAAAGCATGGTTCTTTCTGTTTACTGGCACCATTTTCCTATGGTCATCCTTGATAGGTCATAGGTATTTTCCAATAAATCCTCTCAGAGCATCAAATGCATTTATGTAATTTATCTTCAGCAATAGTAGTGGATCTTATACCTATAGGCTATGTTGCCTGACACCGTCAGTAACCACTGAATTAACTATCCATAAGTGACAGAATACAAATAAAAAACATTTTGCACAATGCAAAGGCTTTGAAAAGAGTGAGATTTGGAAAGGGCAAAGGCAATGTGCCCAATAGGAGAATGTTGTCAACTACCCGTCAATTGTGTACATTGTTAAGTTGAGTTGGTAACTACTAGATTCAACATCTCTTAAATCTATTAAATAGTGTGAGTTGTTTCAGTTTACTCATTTATCTATTTAGTTCACTTTCATTTATTATGTAGCTAGTTATATCATCTAAAAGTCTTAATATTTTAGAACATTTAAATATTTGTTCTTAAAGATTGCTCTAATTTAAAACCATTTCTGTCTAGCTCTGTCTTGAGTAACACTGAAAAAATAAAAATAAAAACAAAAACAAAAACTACTTACATTTCTTTGGTTTAGTGAAACTTCATGAACTTTGTTCAGGTACAAAAGATACAACAGCAGAGGCAAAATCCCTGTGTGAATAATGACTAAGTCAAGCAATATGTCACTAAATATTTACTGAGTACCTACTGTGTGGTAGGCACTAGTTAAGATTTCAGAAAATGAAGCAAAGTCTCTGCTCCCCAAACTCTTGTTTCATGTGTGAGACAGACAATGTAAAAATAAAACAAAATAAAAACATTCAAAATGGTACCTCATAGTAATATTAAGTGCAACAAATAAGTTAATAAGAAAGAGAAAAAATGGCTGTAGCAGGGAAAGTTTATGGTTCTTATTTAGCCACACTGGTCTTGGAAAGCTTCCCTTAAGAAGGTACCATTTAAGTTGCATTTTGAATATGGAGAAGGAGCAGTCGTGTGCTGGGAAGTCAATGTTCCAACTTGTGTGTCTGAGAGTAACAAACATGGGGAAGAGTACAAGGAGATGGTTTTGAGAGGCAACAAGTGCCAGATCATGTAGGATGTGCGTAGATCACGGGCAAAATTTTATTTTAATTACTCTGACTATAATGAGGTAGAAAAACTGTGGCGGGGGAGACAATTACAGAAGGCCAGTCTAGAGACGATATATTTGACTCTTGCAGAGTTCAAATTCAAAACCAGTGCTACAAGCAGAACAACTTATACTGATGAATTGGATGTGAATTGGAAAGTGACAAATAAAATTGAAATTTTGACCCTAGGAGCTACATGGATAACATTACTGTTTATATAAATGTTGAAAACTTGGTAAGAAGAAGATTCTGGGGTTTGTGTATGTGTGTGTGCTGAGCGAGGGGATCAATAGTTATTTTTCAGCCATGTTAAGTTTTAGTGACTACTAGACCTCAAACTAGAGATGTAAAAAGGGCAATTAAATGAATACAGAGTACAGAAAGGAAGCTAGATTCAGAAAATAACATTCAAAAGTTACAAAGATGGAAGTCATTTTCAAAGTCACGAGACTAGATTAATCACTTAGAGAGTGAATGTAGTCACAGAGGAGATGACTAGAGAGATACCCAAAGGACATCAGTGTTTAGACAGTTGGAAAAGTTTCCTGAAATGAAGGAAACCAAAGCTTCCTCTAAGCCTAGAAAAGAACATATCTAAGAAGAAAAGAATCAAGAGCTGCTAGAAAATCAGGTAAAAGACAGACAAAAAATAATTAGCCACTATCTTTGGCAGGATGTGTGCCATTGGAAATCTCAACAACTTGAGCCATATCACTGGATGGAATGGGAATGTAAGCTTGATTTGAATTGGTTAGGGAGAAAATAGGAGGTAAAGAAGTGAAAACAGCAAATACATACAGAACCTCTCTCAAGGAGTCTTGCTATGGAAGGAAGTACAGAAACATGGCAATAAAAGGATTTGGAGTCAACATTATTTACTGTTTATTTTAAGATCATTGATATTGGACTCATGGTGGTGGGAATGATGAAAATGTAAATAGGGAGAAAGTACTTATATCAAAGAAAAAAGGGAATTCTGGTGGATAAAAACCACAGTGAACTTACAGGTTATGAAGGCAAAGAAACCAGGGCACAAGTGGAGGATTTGTCATAGACAGGAACAAGGCCAACTCTTTTGCTGTCCCAATAGGAAAGAAAGGGAGACTAGATGGGTATAGGTGCAGGTAAACTGGCAGAATTGGTAGTAGCTCAATAAAAAATTCTAATGATGTTCTCTTTTAAATATGGCAATCAATTCTTTGGAAGCAACTGCTAGCTGTAGATGAATGATCTTTACTGAATAATATAGCAGCTTTATAGTTGTTAAGAGAATGGTAAAGAACATAATCTATTCTCTGTGATATATGTATAGTTATATATAATTTATAATTTGTTACATTTATTTATTAAATTATTTATTAAACTTCTATATTAAATTATAGTTATATATATATAACTACAATTATAACTGCAATTTAATATTTCCTTTTGAAATTTAATCTGTTAAATACACTGGTCGAAAAAAAGCAATTTTATAATGGAAAGTAAAGAAACAGAATTTATCTGCTTGAAATATATATGAAAATGACACCAAACAATGTTGATTTTAACAAGAACCTCCTTTGTTGTCAGCAGACACATTTTCAAGGCTTCCACATTTTTATTTTTTTTAAAATAGGGCAACTGTCAATTTGAATTACTCCATCCTGCTTTGCATAATAATTTACATATTTATCCACCAAGAATGCTCTGATAAAGGACAATATCCCACGAGAGATGAAAAGGCTTGATTCTTGAATCACACTTTTGCATTCTTGAATAGCAAACTCCCTTTTCTAGCAGTAAAATTATAGCATTGAGCAAGACAATGGACCAGGTCAGTGGTTTGTAGTTAATTTTTTACTGTGAAATTTCATTATGCAAAATTGCTTGGACCAATTTTAGCCTACATCATCCCAAACAAATACATTTTTGTTTTTTAACCATGAAGAATAATTCTTACCTAAAAGGGTATGATCACAAAGAAGCTTTTATGAGCTCCCTACAAGAAAAGCCAAGCCACTTTCAAAGAAAAAGAAAAACCAAACTTGTTTGTTCACAGTTTTTACTTAACACATCTAGTAATTTTAATATTTACTGATACCCTTTACTTCTAAAGACTTGGGTCTTTAGCGCTTAATCCTCTGCTGAGAGTTGTTGAGGGTTATTAGAGTTCTCTGAGATTTTTTATCTCAGTCATAAAGTTGTCTGGGTACATCCTAAAAATATCATACCTCTCTTGATTTTCTCCTGCTTCTCCGTGAGTGAGGCATGACCTGAGGCTAGGATAAGCTCCCATGTAAGCTGCTTTATAATATGCCTCCCTGGTGTGCAGCTTCTCTGTGTTGCTTTTTTTTTTTTTTTTTTTT
>NW_016107342.1:5045541-5108600 GCF_001604975.1 Cebus imitator | reverse complement strand
TTTGGATTGTTTTAGATTTGGGAATATTTGCATTACACTTAGAGCATCCCTAATCTGAAATCTAAAATGCTCCAAAGAGCATTTCCTTTGAGCACGTTGTTGGTGCTCAAAAGGTTTCAGATTGTAGAGCATGTTAAATTTCACATTTTTGTATTAGGGATACTCAACCTGTATTGGAGTCCTGCTGTATAATTTCCTTTGAGAAAGTGTTCTGTTTTGAAAAAAGAAACATTGGAAAATTATAGAAATTGTCCATACTAATGGAAGTGGAGACTTTACTCTATGAGTCCTCCTAGGTTGAATTTTAACAATGACATTCTAGAGGCAAAACCTGTGGGACTAAGAAAGAGTGGAAGTGAAGGATGGGCATTTATAGTCAGTTTTTATGTGATCTCCAATCACATGGACAGCCAGTCTCCTCAACTTAGATGTGGAAGACAAGCATTGCCTCCATGTTAGCAACAAGAAAACATTCTCTCTGGATATCTTCAAAAATATCTGAACATTTTTCCCCCATTTCTTTGTGGTCTTATTTGCTTTTTGCAGTCTTTGGTTTAGTACGGTGCAAGGAACAGAAATGGAAATTTGTATTTTCCTGGGTAAAATATAAAACACAGTTAAATAAGAGCTGGTTTACAGCATCTCAAGATTCACCTAGTGAGTCACAAATAGAATGATGAAGGGTACTTCAGTAATGAACACCCATTGTATTAAACAGAAAAGAATATCATAATATACAAGGTATTTTTTCTCCTCCTACACTGTGGTAGAATTACAAGATCAGTGCTGTCTTATGACAGAGTACAGTTTCTGCTCCAGACCCAGTACTTTTTAATTCATCTTGGGAACTAGGCTATGAATGAGCAACAGGATGAAAGAACTGAAAGCATCTAGGTTCCATCATACATACAACTTTCAAGAATTCTTTTTGTATTTGATTATACCAGATATTTTGGCCTTATAACATCTTGTTAGATGGTAGGGAATTACTTATTTGTTTTGGGGTGAGAGTAACAGTGAAGTGTGATTCTCCCCAGTTCACCCCCACCCTTCCATTACAGGGTCAGAATAGTTAATTTTTTTGTAAAACATTTTTAAAGCAAGATCCTCAGTTAAAATTCTTGCTTTTATATAGAAAAAACATTCTAATCCTTTGTATCTCCACAGACAGCTGAGTTCCTCAAGTCTCACTTTCAGTTAGCATGAGCAAGAACAGAAGCCATTTCATCTGACTTGGCTAATAACCACATCTCAAGAAAGCCGGACCTTGCTGCCTGATGGTGCTGCAAGGAAATAAATGTTTTTCTCTGATGGAGCACTCACACAGTCAGGTATATGTTGTAAAATGGAGGAAATTATCCAATGGCTGTAATTACAGTGACTCATTGACACAAATGCCAAGTGGCAGATGTGGCATAAATAATGAGAGAACACAAAAAAGGCTCTTCGTTATCAAATCCAGCCTTTGCATCCTCATCATGTAGGCAGGCCACAAGGCCAACCCTGAGAATCCGTCTTTCCCCCAAGGCTCTTTGATTATTCTCCCACTTGGAGAACTGGGTGGTGAATATCAGACTGACCTGTAAGACTAATGTAAAATGCAAATGTGTGAACCAACCTCTAAGACTGCAAACTGTGTGGCATCAAAGGAAAACTGCCATATGGATGGAATAAATAGGGCATATTTAGGGACTGTGTCAAAACCACAGAGCAAAAGAGAAACCCAAACCAAAGCATGACTCCAACAAAAGTCAGGCTGAGCCATGAGGAGTCAGTAATAAAAACCACAGTCAAATCAACTTCCTCAGCAGCATAGACTGTAGCCAGCACAGGACAGAGCCATTTTGAAGTCAGACACACCTGGATGACTTTAGAGAGTCACTGATACTCTCTTAGCCTCAATTATCTCCTTTATAAAATGAGGAACTTGCTTTAGGGAACAGAGAACTAACTCTTACAGAACTTTGAGAATTAAGAGGTAATAAACATGAGCCGAAGGCCAGGCATGCGGGCTAATGCTGGTAATCCCAGCACTTTGGGAGGCTGAGGATCACTTGAGCCCAGGAATTGAGACCAACCCGAGCAATCTGGAGAAACCTCATCTCTACACATGTTACAAAAATTAGCTGGGAGAGTTGGTGCATGACTGAAATCGTAGCTACTTGGGAAGCCAAGGTGGGAGGATCACTTGAGCTCAGGAGGTTGAGGCTGTGGTGAGCCATGATTGTGCCACTGCACTCCAGCCTGGGTGACAGAGCAAGACTCTGTCCACCACCCCCAACAACAACAACATAAAAACCATGTGCTTAAAAGGTCAGCATAACTCTAGGTATATATGCTCAAGAAATAGTAGTGTTTGTTTATATTTTCTAATAAGAATGGTGTCTAGAGATGCGTTGAGAAGTGCTCATAACAGAGCACCCCCTCACTCTCTTGCTCTTCTCTTCCCCTCCCCAAACTTCTTGTCCTCTTCTCCCACAGGCAGATATGCCATCCATATACTAGGAAGTTGAATCCTCATTGAGTGCATTGACAGAGTTAGTTAAAATAATGGATGCTTAGAAGGGAGAACAACATGAAATTAGTTGTCTTCCACTTAATTACTTATGTAATTTATTCAAGTTTGCCCTGGAATCAGATACTTAGGAAATGCAGTGTAGTCTTAAAGAGCTCGGACTTGGAAGACCACCTGTGTTCAAATCCCACCTCCCACTTGCTAATTTGTAACCTTGGGCACTTAATCTCCCCAAATTCCAGTTTTCTTTTTGTAAAGTGGGAAAAGTAATACACATAATGCTATGAGATTTGCATGAGTTAATTTTGGTAAAGTGCTTAGGATATTTATTGCCTGGCAACTAGTCGGTGCTACTTAAATGTTTATTAAATAAATAAATGAACACTAACAGATAGATATAATGTTGTGAGATATAGAGGATAACTAGTAAAAATTAAATTTGTATCTTTTTATTCAGCTTTCTACCAGAGATTTGAAAAATATAAAATTTTAGTTGAAGATCCTGACAGTGATAACAAATACTTAGTTTAACTTTATACCTTTTAGAAGAAAGCAAATGGTAAGCCTTGTCTGCAATGATATGAATAAAGAAAAACACACCTTACAATTTCTACATCACTAGCATTGTATTGACTAAAGCCTGAGTGGTAGTCATGTACACATTACGCTATAAAGGTTTCTTCTTTTTGTTTTTGCACCCTGTAGCATTCCCAAATGTCAATTTATAATGGTAATACCTGTATCAACTACTTTATTCCTTTGTATGTTTATAATATGAATGAGGACGTTTAATGAATTGGGCATTTTTTTCTATTTAAAGATTTTTTAATTAAGTTGAATACCATAAAAATCTAGCATTCACTAAAATATCAATATTAATTCTATTGCTTCCAATCCTAATTAGTAGTAACATTACAATTACTGCAGATAAGAATGACAACAGAGCACCAGAGCTAGTCCAGTGAATTGTGCACTTTTAAGCCAACATCTCAGTTGCGATTTCTGCCTTTCTTTACTAAAGGAAATGTATTTTTTATTACCACAGAGCAGCAATCTCTATTTTTAGTTCCAGTATAAGTTCAGCATTCTAAAAGACTGTCACACACTCTATACTTGTGTGTTCAGTCACTTCACATTTATTGCAAATGATTCATTCATACTGATAATCTGTGATATGCTAGAATCTTTTCTTAGAAATTGGGTACTAAAGTGAGGAATTTACAGAATTTTTTTCACTAATGTTCACTATCATTAGTAGCTTTTACATATTGTGGAACTTGGAGAACAATGAATGGATAAAATTTCTAGCCTTGGTCAGTCATTTAAAATTTTTGAAACATTCACCAATTAGTGGATTTCTCTTTGCGGTGTAAGTATGTCATGGTGGAAGCATTTCCCCTCTGGGAAGAAGGAACTCCAGACCCTCAAGAGATTAAAGTTTTAGGTACTGGACACACCAGTCCCTCGCATCAGTCCAATGGGAATGATGATAAACAAAACTGCCTATACTTTTACTCCTTGGTTCCCCAGGCCAGGATTTTCTACCTACTAGAGGCACAGTACCATTAAATGGTCATTGATTTAGAGTGTATATGCTCTTCTGAAGGACCCTAAACATTTAAGATACATATTATGGTTGGCCCTCCAGGTGTACCTTCAAAAGATGTTTTCATGCCATGTCAAACTGGCACCTTCTGGGTGACGCAAGACCAATGTGATAGGACCAGTGGATTCCATAGTCTTTTATGTCCATTTCTAATCTCTTTTGCTTTAAAGTGGGTCCTTGGTTTTGAGGTAACATTATGAAGAAACTGGTGTCACTCAATCTTTAAGTCCCTGAGTAGAGGTGCTAGACAAGATCCTGTGGGCAAGAAAGGCAAATATGTGTTAATCTCAGTAAAGACGAACTGCCATCCTCTGTCAGAGTAGGAGTTCAATGTAATCAACTTGCCACAAGTAGCTGATTGAACTTGATGGATGGTGCCATGATGGGGGTTCAGCTTTGGTCTTTGTTGCTGACAGGTTAGATAATAGGCAGAGGCAAAGGCTGGATGAACCCTGGTCAGTGGGAACCTGTACTGTCAGCCATGCATGTCGCTTCCATTCCTGCTACCCTGGCTACTACATTCACGAGCTTATTGTGGAAAGACAGGAGAGGCTAGTTGACATCAGGTCACCGTGCCATTTCGTCTACTTACTGGTTCATGTCTCCTTTTGTGGCACATGCTCTTTGATAGGTATTAACATGTGATACCAAGGTATTTATACTCCATGCTCACATCTATAAATCCATCTGCATGATTCTATTCCAGACCTCCTAGTCTCTGAGTTTCTAATCTTCTTCTTTCCAGAACCTGAACCATGTTCTTTACTAAGACCACTTCTTTTCTCACACAAAGTGCATGACAATATCTACCATTGAAAACTATTTATTATGAGGATTTCTGCTTATTGTCACCTTTCAAGGCCCTCCCTGGGTAGGACTGTGGTTTAGGAACAGTTCCTTTTCAGCTTTCTCTCACTGGGCTAAACTATCTTTAAACCAAGATCAACCACTTTTAATCCTTTTTGCTGATATGAATGGAAAAGAAGGCATTCATCAGATCAATGGCCATTTACAGTGCCCTTGTCCTGTTTCAGCAAAGGCATCATACTTGCCACATCAGTTTCAATCAAGGCTAGTGCTTGTTTAAGTTTATAACCATCTACAGTCATCTTCCAGTATCCAACTGTTTTTGTTTGTTTTTTTTTGTTTGTTTGTTTGTTTTTGGAGAGGCCAGAAGAGTGAATTATATGGGGACACGATGGTGACCATCAAGTTTACATCCTTTAAATTTTATGGGTGATACAATTATTACCTAATGTTCCAGGGACATTGTATTATTTTGGATTTAATATCTTGGTTGGGATAGGGACAATTATAGGGCTTCCATTTAGTCTTCCCAAGTTGTAACATAACCAGTATATTGTTTTCAGTTCAACATTTTGGGGCAAAGGAAATGTTTAAAGTTATGTCCATGGATCCAGCAGATCCATCTTATTTTTATCTTGTGGCAGGGTTCCATTTATTATCTGGCTACTGCAGGTCCCAACAGTAACAGTAGTCACAATAATACTTTGGGTCCCTCAGTATCAGTGTTGATTTGGACTTAGTGTCCAACTACCCTTGAAATATTTTAGTATTTTTGTTACCCCAGTATGTGATTATCTGAGTATAGCAGTCCTCTTTTATTCATGGGGGATACATCGTAAGACCCCCAGTGGATGTCTGGAAGTGCGGATGGTACCAAAACCTATATATACAGGTGCCTCTTAACTTACAATAAAATTAAAATAAAATTGAAAATATTGCAAGTAAAAAGTGCATTTAATACACCTAACCTACCAAACATAGTAAGTTATTCTAGCATTAAACAGTCTCAGAACATGTACATTAGCCTACCGTTGGGCAAGATCATCAAACACAAAGCCTATTTTATAATAAAGTACTTAATATCTCATGTAATTTATTGAAAACTGTACATTATGTCAACATTGCGATGGTTTAGCACCATTGTACAGTCAAAATATTATGAATACTGTACTTTATGTCAAAATTGTGATGTTTGGCACCATTGCAAAGTCAAAAAATCATAAGTTGAATTATTGTTAGTCTGGAATCACCTGTGCTATGCTTTTTTCTATACATATATAACTATGACAGTTTAATTTATAAATAAGACACAGTAAGAAATTAACAACAACAATAATAAAATAGAACTATTATAACAATATGTTATCATCACTAATCTTGTGCTTTGGGGCCATTCCTGTGTAAAATAAGGGTTACTTGAACATAAGCTCTACCGTACTGCAACAGTCCATCTAGTAACCAAGATGACTACTAAGTGACTAATGGGCAGGTAGTCTATGCAGAGTGAATATGCTAGACAAAAAGATGATTCACATTGCTTAGAATGGCTTGCAGTTTAAAACTTATGACTTATTCCTTTCTGGAATTTTCCATTGAATATTTTCAGATCTTGGTTGACCACAGGTAACTGAAACTCTGGAAATAAAAACTGCAGATCAGGGGTGACTACTGTAAATAGCTTTGTAAGAACTGGGAAGTCCTTTCAATCCATGCTTGCCTTGATATTGCAAAGCGCTTCTTCATTTTACTTAGCCTCTCTCAGTCAGTGGAATTTAAATATTGTAATTAGTTCAGGCCTGGGAATTAAGCAAAGGATTTATGACTTTTTCTTGGGTTGGCTGGTCTCAGCCTTCTGATTGTCCATTCTTGATTTCTTCTGATTGCAATAAAGAATAAACAGTACCCTTGTTGGCCACCCAACTATTTTGCCCTTGGACCTCAAGGTTCAATTAACCATCTCCATACATTTTGTGGGTCAGGTCCCAAGACTGCCATTCTGACCTTGCCATTCATTACGATAATTGTGATCACTTTCCTTCTGATGCTAAGGTGTCACCACCTGGTCTCAATTATTTGTGCTTCTATCATCTCATTGCTACTAGAGAGCCCAGCTCTGTAACAGCATCTCTTATTGTCAGTCTTAGGTTATAGTCATAGAGACAGCCATAATCACGTTTCTAAAGCTGGTATCCCTTGCCACCAGTCTACCATAAAGAAGAATGTGTCGCTTCTAAAAAACTTTGAAGTCTCAAAGAATTAAAATTTGAAGGCTCTAGAGTGCATCAACCTCAGATTTCCTCAATCCAGGTCTCAGAATTTCACTCTTTCCTAATCAGAGTTTTGACTTGGCTTACTGTAATTATTGGATTTGAGATTATAAGATCTTTTAGATTTCTCCTACCTATAAAATTAAATCCTGAACCTTACTATAAGCATTTTTGATCCTCTGGCTGCAAGAAGTGAGTCTCTCTACATCTTGCCAAGGAGGCCCTTTGGCTTTCTGTTAAATTTCCATTAAATTGATGATTAATCATTCTTAAGCTGTCATTATCTTTCTCCAATTTACTGATATCACTAAGCACTTGCGATTTGATTTCATAATCTTGATAATCCCTACTTCTATCTCATAAATGCCTTAGAGATTCAACAAACCATCCCATTTCCTTTTACCAGGAAGGAAAATGTATCACATTCTTGCTCACAAATGCATTCTACAACATATGAAGGGCTATCAGTGATAGAGGATTTTTTAGCCACCTACTAGGTGATCCAACTCCAAAATTTAATTTTACACTTGGCTTTCTTTTTTTTTTTTTTTTTTTTTTTTTTTGAGACGGAGTTTTGCTCTTGTTACCCAGGCTGGAGTGCAATGGCGCGATCTCGGCTCACCGCAACCTCCGCCTCCTGGGTTCAGGCAATTCTCCTGCCTCAGCCTCCTGAGTAGCTGGGATTACAGGCACGCGCCACCATGCCCAGCTAATTTTTTGTATTTTTAGTAGAGACGGGGTTTCACCATGTTGACCAGGATGGTCTCGATCTCTTGACCTTGTGATCCACCCGCCTCGGCCTCCCAAAGTGCTGGGATTACAGGCGTGAGCCACCGCACCTGGCCCCTACACTTGGCTTTCTAGAAGAACACTGGATACCAATTGTCTTAGATTTGATTCTCTGGAAAGAGATTATGAGGTAGAGATTTTATGTTGGGATATCTTTTTAGAATTGTCCTGAATAGAGGCAAGAAATTACCAACTAGTCATTGGAGGTGGGCTGTCCCAGGCATCTCCCATGGGCCAGAGATAATGCTCAATGAGGGACTCTGCTGTGAGCAACCAACAGCCAACAATCCTGGTAGCTACCCGGGTGAGTTCTTCCATCTTTAAGAAGTGACAATTTCACATTCATTTTGAAACCTTGTATTTCTTTCTCTGCTATGTCTTAACTTTTTTGTTAGAAAGAATTCACACTGTACACTTACACATACACATGTGCATGCACACACAGACAAACACAAACAGAGCAAGCGACAGAAATCGAGTTGTGCCACTTTATCTTCATCTATCCCATAAGACATTTGATTTATTTTCCTTACAACTTTTCATTTTTTTAAAAACTTCTCAATCTTCTTCAGTTATGATTATTAGAATTCCCAATTAATGAAAATTACAGTTTTATTCATAGCCTGTAGACTTCTGATTAGGTACCTATATTAGATGGAGTATTTTTAAAATTTAAATAGGCTGGGCGCGGTGGCTCACGCCTGTAATCCCAGCACTTTGGGAGGCCGAGGCGGGTGGATCACGAGGTCAAGAGATCGAGACCATCCTGGTCAACATGGTGAAACCTCGTCTCTACTAAAAATACAAAAAATTAGCTGGGCATGGTGGCACGTGCCTGTAGTCCCGGCTACTCAGGAGGCTGAGGCAGGAGAATTGCCTGAACCCAGGAGGCGGAGGTTGCGGTGAGCCGAGAGCGCGCCATTGCACTCCAGCCTGGGCAACAAGAGCGAAACTCCGTCTCAAAAAAAAAAAAAAAAAATTTAAATAGACTTTTTATTTTAAGATAATTGTAAATTCACACTTAGCTGTAAGAAATAATGCAGAGAGACCCTGCATGCCTTTTACTCAATTCAACCAGTGGTCGAATTTTGCAAAATTTAACATTTTGCAAGACTATAAATTCAGTTTTACAACCATGAATGATATTGATATTTATAAGCAAGATACACAGCATTTCTGTCACCACAGAGATCCCTCATGTGGCCCTTTTGCAGCCACACCCACCTATCTCATACTGCTTAACCCCTGGAAACACTAATCTGTTCTCCATTTCTCTAATTTTGTCTTTTCAAGAATGTTATATAAATGGTATCATACAGTGATACCATTGAGTAAATATATATTCATCATAGTTCTCTGGAGAATCATTCAAGTTGTTGTGTATATCATTAGTCTGTTGCTTTTTATTGCTGAGTACGATTCTGTTTAACTGTTCACCCACTGCAGCACACCAGGTTGTTCCAGTTTGGGGCCATTATGAGTAAAGTTTTTGCACACATTCATGTATGAGTTTTTGTGTGAACACAGATTTTAATTTATCTCATATAAATGTCTGGGAGAAAAACATGTGGGTCATACTGTACTTACATGTTTAATTTTTAAAGACATTATGACGCTTCAGGGCAGTTGTGATATTTTACATTCCCAGAAGTAATGCATCAGTAACCCAGTTTCTCTGTGTCCTTGCTAACATTTGGTTGAGTTTTTCAATCCATAAACAAGGTACATCTCTTGATTTATTCAGATATTGTTTGATTTCTTTCATCAGAATTTTGTAGTTTTCATCATATAAGTCCTTTACATGTTTTATTAGATTTGCACCTAAGTATTCCATTATTTTCTTGATTAACTGCGAAAGGAAGCATATTTTTAATTCCATTGCATCCACATGTTTATAGCTAATATTGAGAAATACAGATGATTTTTGTATGTTTATCACGTGTCCTGAGACCTTGCTAATCTAACTTCTTATTAGTTATGGGAGGGGTGTGTGTGTGTGTGTGTGTGTGTGTGTGTGTGTACTATTAAGCATAATGTCACCTGTAAGATGTTTGCAGATGTCTTTCATCAATTTTAGAAATTCTCCTCTACTCCTGTTTTTCAGATAGATTTTATCTTGGATGGATGTTGAGTTTTGTTACTTTTTTTCTGCATTTATTAATATAGCCATGTAATTTTCCTTCTTTAACTTGTTGACAGGGTAGATTACATTAATTGATTTTTAAGTATTGAACCAGGCTTTAATTCCTAGAATAAATTTTATGTAGTCATGCTATATAATTATTTTTATATATTGCTGAATTCTATCATGAATGTTTTAGGAATTTTTACATCTTTATCAGATATATTAAATTGTAGCTTCATTTGTTTCTTTTTTTTTTTTTTTTGCACTGACTTTCTGATTTTGAGCAATAAGATAATGATAACTTCATAAAACAAACGATGCAGTGATCACACATCACACTTTATAAAAGACTTTGAGTTTAATTGGTGTTCATTTTTCTTTAAGCAATTCCAGGTATTTTTTGGTGAAATTATTTGGGCCTGCAGATTTCTTTTGGGGAGTTTTACAATTATGAATTCAATTACTTTAATATTAAAGTTCTATTTAAATTATCTCTTTCACATTGGGTAAGTTGCTCATAGTTTCCGTGTTTTTTGAAGGTTTAGTCCATTTTGTTAAAGTTTTCAGACACATGTAGACATGTTCATTGTTTTCCCCTATTATCCTTTTAATATCTGGAGAGACTGTAAGGATATTCTCTGTTTTATTTCTGGTATTGGTAATTGTTATCTTCTCTCTTATATCCGTTGTCAGTTGTCTTAATTGGTTTTGCATTACTAAACAGGAATACCTAAAACTGAGTAATTTATAAAGGAAAGAGGTCTATTTGGCTCATGATTTTACAAGCTATACAAGAAGTATAGGACCAGCATCTACTTCTAGTGAGACCCTCGGGAAGTTTTCAATTATGGCAAAAGAGGAAAGAAGGCAGGCATGTCACATGGTTAGAAAGGGAGCAAGAAGAAGAAAGGAGGAATGGTCATGCTCTTTGCAACGATCAGATCTCACGTGAACTAATAGAGTAAGAACCCATTACCATAATCATGGCACCAACTCATTCAGGAAGGGTCTGCCCTCATGACTCACACATCTCCCATGAGGTCCCACCTTCAACCCTGGGGATCAAATTTCAACATGAGATTTGAAGGGGACAGATGTTCAAACTATATCATCAATCTTGCTAGAAGTTTGTCAATGTTATTGAAAAACATTTCCAGGTTACTGACTTCTTCAGCTTCAGTTTAAGGATACATCATTAGAAAGAATACCTAGAGAAGTTACTTGGGTGTTTTTCCTTTGGTCGCAAGTTTCCTAGTAATTCTGCCTTGTCTCTACATTTTGGAGTCTTTTTATGCTTGTTTCATATAAAATGTCGAGTTTTTAGCTGTATTTAGTGGAGCAATAGGAGAATTATGTTTACGTTATCTTCCTGGAAGCAGAAGCCAATAGAATAATTTTTACATGTACTAAGCCTATACTTCAAAGCAGATATGAAACAAAAATATTGAATGAATTAGAAAAGACAATTGGGATGAAAACTTGGCTTCAGTTCCCTACAAAGAAAATGTGAAATATTGTCCTTATCTATTGTATTTCTTCTGAATGTATGAAACAAATTTTACTTTTCTCTTATTTTTTGTCATAGAGCCTACTAGAGCCCTTAATATATACAGAAGCCATTTAATATGAATTTGAGTGATAAGGTAAAGAGATGTAAAGTTGAAGCCCTTGCCGGGCATGGTGGCTCACGCTTCTAATCCCAGAACTTTGGGAGGCTGAGGTGGGCAGATCACCTGAGGTCAGATGTTCAATACCAGCCTGGCCAATGTGGTGAAACCCCATCTCTACTAAAAATACAAAAATTAACCAGGTGTGCACACCTGTAATCCCAGCTACTTGGGAGCCTGAGGCAGAAGAATTGCTTGAACCCAGGAGGCAGATGTTGCAGTGAGCAGAGATCTTGCCACTGCACTCCAGCCTGGGTGACAGAGTGAGACTCCATCTCAAAAAAATTAATTAAATTAAATTAAAGCACTATTAATTTGTGAATACAAAGCTTGGGTATTTTTTATCTTTTAAACTGTCTTAATCCATTTTTATTGCTATAAAAGAATATCTAAGACTAAGTAATTTAGGAAGAGAAGGGGTTTATTTAGCCCGTAGTTCTGCATGCTGAGAGGCTTAACAAGGATCCGTCTCCTGGTGAGGCATTCGTGCAGCATTACAACATGGAAGAGAAGGTCAAAAAAAAGGAGGGGACAAGCAAAGAGGAGAAAACCTGAGGAGAATCCTGGCTTTATAACAACCCATTTTTGAGGGAACTAGTACGTTCCTATGAGAACAAATCCAGTCTTAGGAAAGTGAGAATTCACAACTACAGGAACAGCACCAAGCCATTTATGAGGAACCTACTCCCATAATCCAAACACCACCCACTAGGTCCCCCCTTTAAACATTGCCACATTGGGGATCAAATTTCAACATGAGTTTTGGTGGATAAAAACCAACAATATTCAACCCACAGCATAAACTTACAACCTAATGATCGTAATAAACAATAACTTCATTTCCTAATAACCATATTTCCTTAAAACATTAGAAATGACTGACAAATGGCAACTGTCTATGAAGATTCATGGCTGTTAAAAATAATTAGTTTTAATATTTACTGCCCATTGTTTCTATACATTATATGGAAAGAGAAAAAATATGATAAGCAAAGATGTTTTGTATGTATAGACCAATATATATGCATATATACATTGCAATTTATATAGCAATATATACACCAATATATATACACATATATATGTATATATACAATACATGTATATATGTGTAAACAAACATGTAAAACATTTTTGTTTAACAGATTTTTCTCTTTCCATACAACAAATAGAAGCAATGTGCAGTAAATATTAAAACTAATTATGTTAAACAGCTATGAACCTACATAGAAAGTTGTCATTTAATAGTCTTTCCTTTCCCACTGAGACAATTTCAGGAAGGTAAACATATTCTTTTAATTGTTTAACTGCCTAAAAATAAATAAGACTTTGGGGATTAATTTAATTATTATCAGAATTAATTTAATTTTTCTAAATACAATAATTTAATCTGTCAGTGCTGTTTTGTTTTTCCAAAGGTCATGAAGTACACCAGCTCAAATATCCCTATGTTTTGTTTATTAAATTTTCATTTTGAGAAAAGAGAATTGCTTAAAGTACTGATTTAGCACATAGTGAAGATTTTCATGTGTTTGTGTAGAAGGAGTCTCAGCCTGAGCCAAGGCGAAACCATCTTAGCTTTTTCTGGAGCTGTCTAGAGGACTGGAGTAAGTGGCTGCTTACAATAGCGACATCACAGGAAATAACTTACCCTAAGGAAATGGAGTTTAGACAATAATTAGGTAGGCAATAATACTCAGTACTATGTTAAAATTTGCCATTAAGCCTATCACAAGTAACTTTGTCAGTTTAAGTTCAACATGAAACATAAGAACCATGCTCATTAAAGTAAGAAACAGTGTTGGGGAACCTGTTCTCCCCACTATCATCCAACATTTTCCTAGAGGCCCCTAGTCCATGCAATAATATAAGAAGAAGAAGAGTGGTAATCTAGAGATGATTTAAAGTATACAGGACGATGTGCATAGGTTAGATGCAAATACTATGCCAGTTTATATATGGGACTTGATCATCCTTGGATTTTGATGTCTATTGGGGGGTCCAGGAACCAATTCTCCATGAACACCAAGGGAGTACTGTATTTGCCCTCTTAGTTATACCTAACATGGTAAATGTGAATTGGTAACTAATTGTTTTGATTTTTTATTTTTCTAATGACTAAGGTTACTGAGCATTGTTACATATGCTTATTAGCCATTTGAGTACCTTCTTTGGAGAAATTTAGAAATGTGAGTCCTCCAACTTTGCTCTTTTTTGAGATTATTTTGTCTATTTTGGGTTCATTGTATACCTACATTAATTTTAATATCAGCTTGTCTTTTTCAACAAAAGGAGCCAGCTGGGCTATCAATAGGAATTGCATTGATGTTATAGATTAATTTGAAAAATATTAACATCTTGACAATATTACGTCTTCTGATCTATGAACATGGATTGTCTTCATTTATTTACACCTTACCTTTTTCAAAAATGTTTTATGATTTTTCAGTTTCAAGTCTTGTGCTTCTTTTATCAAATTTACACCTAAGTATCTTATTTTGATGCTACTTTAAATAGAATTATTTCCTTAATTTCATTTTCAGAATACTATTGCAAATATATAGAAATACAATTAATTTTTGTATATTGGTCTTATATAGTGCAACTTTGCAAAACTTGTTTATTAGCTCTAATAGTTTCTTTGTGAATTTCGTAGAGTTTTATGTCATCTGTAAATAGCATAGTTTTGCTTCTTCCTTTCCAATCTGGTTGCCATTCATGTATGTATGTATTTCCTAATTGTCCTCTAAATAGAAGTACCAAAAATGTATATCCTTGACTTGTTCCTAATCCTACAGAGAAAGCATTCAGTTTTCCACAGTTAAATATAATGTTAGCTGTGGGTTTCTCACAGGTGGCATTATTGGGGTGTGTGATAGCATTTTTAAGCCTACCTTTCTAGGAGTTACCTGGGGTCAGAGGAGCTTACAGTTCAGTCAGTTTTTGCCAGAAATTGTGTGAAGCATCTTCCCTGTGTTGATGGGTCTGTGTGTGACTTGGGTAGACTTGGAAATGTTTTCAAGTCATGTCCATGTCTTGCTCTGATTGCTTCCAAATGAATGTAATCCAGTGGTTACACGTAGCCCTTCTAACCTGTGGAATTGTCTATCATTGCAGGGAAGTACACTTTGATTTTCTCTTGTTCCCACTGTTAAACTTTTGCCTGCTCTGCCATTTGCCTTTACCAGATCTACTGGTCTTTTAATTTTTTCAACAATAATCTCCATTATTTTAGACAATGAAATTACAATGGAATTTCTCTTTTTCCCAAATGAAGTCAGTATCTATAGGCAGAGCTGTGAATCTCTTTGCCTTCGTGGCTTGCTTTTCTTCCTGTACAGAAATCCTACATCAATTTGCTAGAGCTAGGAATGGGGACCACTTTGCTCTGTGAGTGGGCACAGGAAGGGGTGACAGCCCCTCCAGGCGTGAAACCTCTGCCCTATGAGAGAATTGGGGCTGCAGCAATCAAGAACATAGTATTCTCAGTCTGCCATGCCCGAAAGCCTATCAGCCATCCTACAAGTCAGAGCTGGGTGAAACCAGAGAAACCTGGTCCCCTTGGCTGTTCCAGCCTGGAAGAGAGCTTCTGCAAGGGGTGTTAGAGAGAGTGTGGAAGAGAAATGTCAGCAGTCTGCCCTTCCCACAGTGAAACTATAGCTCCAGACTAGGAGGTTGGGGAAGAGAGTACCCCTGTCTCCTTGGCCGCACCTATGTGGGAGCATGGCTTCTGGCTTAAAGTTTCCATAACACAGAGATGGGGGATAGTAGAGGTTAATGGAATGGATTGTGACTGAAATATCATGGACTTTTGCTGTTCTCAAGTTCACTAGATTTTCTTGAATAAATGTTTCTTTATCTCCTATTTGCCCTTGGGACAATTTGTAAACACTTTTAATGTTTTTTTTTTTAAATAACTTTCACAAATTAAATTGTTTGCCTGGGAAAGGACCCCCTGGGAGTCCCACCCAGATTTGTGTTTTGCTATGTTTCCTCGAATGGGTAAGAAAGGGAAGGAGTTATAATGTCATTCCTGTAATAGCACACAAGAATATATCACCAGAATGAACATGTAATATCCCATATGTGATATGATAAAATGTTGCGAACATGTAAAATAAACAATGAACAGTTTTAAGTGTTTTAAACACAGGAGGACTAGGATTGTATCAGCCATGAATATGGCAGTTCTTGCAACTACAAGAATATGAATTTGGTAATGATAAGATGGGCAACAAGAAAACAGATTAAGAAGCTTTCAGGGCTGGGCGCGGTGGCTCAAGCCTGTAATCCCAGCACTTTGGGAGGCCGAGGCGGGTGGATCACGAGGTCAAGAGATCGAGACCATCCTGGTCAACATGGTGAAACCCTGTCTCTACTAAAAATCCAAAAAAAATTAGCTGGGCATGGTGGTGCGTGCCTGTAATCCCAGCTACTCCAGGAGGCTGAGGCAGGAGAATTGCCTGAACCCAGGAGGCGGAGGTTACAGTGAGCCAAGATCGCGCCATTGCACTCCAGCCTGGGTAACATGAGTGAAACTCCGTCTCAAAAAATAAATAAATAAATAAATAAAAATAAAAGCTTTCAGAATTGAATAATGTCTCATCAGCTCTTTCATTTGCAGTTTGTCCAGGAAGGAATGCTATGCAAATAAATCCATAAAGGCATATATTAGAATGATGACATTTGAATGGAAAAGAGGGATGAGGGACAAGGTATAACAGAGGAAATTTTTATAGGTTTTGGCAATGGATTGGTTGAGGAAAGGGAAGAAAAATAAAGCATCAAAGGTTACATTGAGGTCCTAAGGCAACCACCCAGTTTGCCATTTCCAGAAATAGAGAATTCAGACAAAGCCTCTAATTTGTAGGGAAAGCTAATGGATTTGGATGTTAGACTTAATGAAGATGAATACCACTGCTTCTATAGGCCAGGCACAGTGGTTCACCCCTGCAATCTCAGCACTTTGGGAGGCCATGGTGGGCAGATGACGAGGTCAAGATATCGAGACCATACTGGCCAACATGGTGAAACCCCGTCTCTACTAAAAGTACAAAAAAAAAAAAAAAATTTAGCCAGGCATGGTGGCAGGTGCCTATAATCCCAGCTACTTGGGAGGCTGAGGCAGGAGAATCACCTGAACCCAGAAGGTGGAGGCTGCAGTGAGCCAAGGTCACACCATTGCACTCCAGCCTATGCAACAAGAGTGAGACTCCATCTCAGGAAAAAAAAAAAAAAGTTCATTGAATTCTTAATTTAAAATGAAGAAATACATTGTGCTTACTTATTAGGGTAATTCCCTAAATGAGCTATTTTACTTTGGTGGCTAAGATATGGTCTCCATTCTACTTTCTAGTACTTTCTATTTCTGCTGCCAACTTTTTTCCCCTATCACCTTCTTTTGCTTATTAATCTATTGAGTCCTGCAAGTACAGCCATCTCAGTATAGGTTGCGCTCAAGGTGAGAGAGTCTTCACATTTCATACCTTCAAATAGCATGACGATAGCTGATATTTATTAAGCAGTTAGCGTATGCCACATTAAACATTTTAATGTACCAATTATTTTGATCTTCACAAAAACACTCTGTAGTAGGTACAGTTGTTATTGCCATTTTGCACGCAAGGGAATTGAAGCACAGGGAACTGTAAGCCCTGCTCAGGATAACGTAGCCAGGGCCTGTGCAGAAGCAGGATGCCACTCACAGGCTGGCTCAGAGCCAGACCTACCTTTTCCACTCACCATCAGAATCTAGAATTTTCAGAGCCAATATTTTCTTTATTTCCATAGATCTTTATGAGAAAAATCTCAAATCATATATCCTTTCTCAGGCCCAAAGTACTTGGAAGTTATAATACAAATCTGATATAATTCTACTGAAGAGTTACTTATAATTCTACTGAAGTTACTTTTAGCAATTTGCTGCCAAAACCTACAGGTTCATCAAATATAAACCTAATGGGAAACACAATCTGAGAACTATTAACAGACATGGTAGTTCGCAAATAGGTTTGAAAAAAAATATGCCATCTGAAAAGCAAGGCTTTTATTAATAACATTTCTTTTTCTTTTATTTTGAAAAATAGTTCTCACTCTTTATTTTCCCTTTCCCATTGCTGAAATCTTTCATTGTTTATTTAATCCCAATAGAACTGAACTCTAAGTATCAACAGTTCAGCCAGTCCAACACTTGAATAAATATTGTTGGGCTCCAAATGCAAAGCTATTGGATGTAAGAGACGCCCGTGCATTACTTACAGTGGTATTCCATAACAGTATGATGGACAGCATGCCATTCAATATCTCATCCCATTCCACATTACAGACAGCAATTTCACAAGCATGCATGGGGCCAAAGGCCTTGGGACTTTTCCTAAGAAAGGAACATACTTACACCAAGGGTCAGGTTTAATAGATACTCCTATTTAAAGTAAGCATTTAGCTGAAGCTTCAGTGAAAGATCCAGCTGGTAATTGTAATACTGAAAGTTGCATTGGAAAAACTTGCTAGATTTTTAAATGGCACTAGAGCTGCCACATGAGGGGAAACAGTTATGCCCATTCACAGGCTTAATCCAGGAAAATATATACTGGAATAACTGTTCATTTTTAGTGAGGAAAATTATGTCTAAAGCACTTACAATTAGCACTGAAAGTCCGAGTCTTTGGCCCAAGTTATTTACTCAGTCACTATAATAAACCTTTATGTATTTTTGTTGGGGAGACTTGGCCAAAATACTGTTTGGCTTCTAGGATGATCTTTGGCTTTGTGAATGAGAAATGCACCAAGATAAACCTTGGAACATATTTAAATCCAATTCTTTGACTCGCAGTAAACAAGGTCACAAGCAGCAAACTTGGTAAAATGAAATGCTCTTTATGAAAAAAGATAGTCAAATAAAACCTAGTCCACAGCAAAACTGAGATCCTTCCCAAAATGTTAAATGGAAATTGCGCTAGCAAAACAATTATGAATAGAGTCTTTTTTATTTTGGGTTCAGATGGCAGAATGCATAGTTGTCTCTCCCCTCCTTGTTCATCACTATGAGCCCATTCAGATGTGGTATGGGGGAAGATAGGAGGGAATCTGCCTCAGTGATCCTAATACACTGTTAAACCAATTTCCATCCTAGATGCAGATAGCTGGTGGGTTGCCCTAATTTTCAAGAATATGATAAAAGTTTTACTATTCTACTGATTTTTCTTCTCACTGTTGCAAGGTAGCTCAACACAGCAAGCAGGACAATTATCATTTATTTCATTTATAAGAAGACTCTTCAGGCCCCTCTCCCTTTGAAATATGAGAAAAAATTAGGACTATTCATGTGAGTCAAGTATTTAATCAGATTGTGAAAATAATATTTACTAGTATGATCTTAGAGTCACTGAACTTTGGGACCCTAATTAAAAGCATGACTGTAAAGTTTTTCCCTTTGGAAAGACATTTGCAGACGTTTTTCAAGTTTCTCGTTCCACAGGAATTTGCCTTCAATTTTTGAATTCACACACACGCACACACACGCACACACACACACACACACACACACAACACTGAAACCAGGAATTTAATCACAGCTGGATGGATTGTGCACAGATGTCTTATACAAGTTACCATAGAACTGAAAGACAAAAATAAAACTGAGGGAGAAATCAGTATTACCTTTTATTGAGACATAGAAGGGCAGAACTGGGTACTTTAAAGGCACACAATAACTAATAGCTAGTTCATGATCATCATTCTGATTAATTCTTATAGAGTTAGAGAATAGGAAAATGATGCTTACATTCTTCAGAAATTCTCCTGTTTTGCTTGTCTGGATATAGTTTACATTAAAAATAGTAACAAAATTCTGAAATATAGGATAGACCAAATAGATCCACTTAAGAAAAATATGCATATTTCAATAGATGACATCTCCTCTCATCTTCTGTGCTTCTCGTCTTTAACGCATTCTTCAAAATTCCCATTGTTATAGTTCCTGCTTATGTTAGCCGAGAAATAATCTTGTCTAAACACGTGCACAGAAGTTGATTTCTTTCAGCTTGTGTGCAACATTGAAGGCGGCGTTGAAAGTAGAGAATACAATTAGGAGTAGCTCAAATGTAAAACAAATTTTCTGCCTTTTCTCAGTGTTCACCATCCCATAGGACTTAATAAAATCAAATTCACGATAATAATTCAGTTATTACTGTCTTTACCAACATGGGACCTCTAGGCCTCAGAAAAGTCCCTTCCAGATACCCTTAGGTGTCCTCAGGAAGAGTCTTTCAAGTGCTTGAAAATATGAATACTTGCCAAAGCGGGGCCAACACTCCATTACCCCCATAAAACCCAGCTGAAACAGAATAACTTTTGTAACTTTTGTGATGTGTAATGGCTTTTCTCTATTCTGTGTCATATTTTACTAAATTCTTCTCAAATCAGTCCCATTTGCACTCTAGTATCTTAGAATATTTGGTGAAATTGCTCCTTCAATCCTGTTGTTCTGTTTTCATGAGTATCTGAGTTTATTCTTAGAATCCATATAGGTAATCATGGCGTAGGCTAGGTGCAGATTGCATAGGAGCTACTATACCATCGTCAGTATCACAAATACGACTTTGTAGCTCACTCAGCATCTTAGCACATAACTCCTCCTTTTCTTGAATAGACAATACTGCTATTATGAGAAGATTCTCTAGCCCCTCAGCTAATAGATTCTATTTAGCTAACATAAGCCGTTAATCATACATGCCCAGACCTGTCCCTAAATGAGCCTGAACTCAAGCTGGAACCTCTGACAAAACCATGTAATTGTCCTTATATATAAACATTTACGTCACCAAGTGGTCACTGAATTTTTAAAGGTAAGACGTTAATACCATGTAAAAGATTTGTTTCTCTTTTGGAACCAATGGCCACCAAGCCCATCACTTTCTGAATTCACACCTTCCAACGAGGTCCAATTTGAGGGGCCCTGGACAAAAGGTGACTGTAGGGAACCATGAACAATGCTGCCTTGTGGAATTAGCTATAGAACACATTTAATAGAATCGTCTCTTCTTTCATCTGGGTAACATTTACCAGTCTTTCCATAGGGAGAAAAAGAAATAACAGTTGGCATTCTGGTCTGCTGAGACACAAAAAGCAGGCACACGTTGAAGGTCAACGCTACAGTCTGTCAAGTTGTGGGATATGTGTGAGGCGGAGCATTTGTTTCACTCTCCTCTCATATTAAAGAAAGTATCTAATCATGCCCCTTTGAGCAAAAGGAGGGAAAAAACTTGGAAGGCATCAGTGTTATTTGGATCACTTGACGGTGCATGAATTATCAACATATATGAAATTATTCATTTATGCAAAACTGTAATTTGTATAGCCTCTAATTCAGCATGAATACTACACATGTGTGCCAAACACACAGAGTTGCACCTTCATTAGAGTAAGTATTCAAGACAGGGATGTCTAACCTCTAATTTCTTTCCCTGTTGCACACACACGCACACATAAATTGCAAGAGAAAGTCCACATTTCCTAATGATAGCCCCCTTTGTGAAATGCAGTAACCAAAATATAGAATATGTGCAAGAGAATATTTTTATAATTGTGTGAGCAAAATGGAGACTCCAAAAGCAATATCTGAAGGCTATGTGATCCCTTGAAAATGTCAGGAACTTCACATTCCTAAAGGAATGTTACAAGGTAACAGCAGAGCAAAGTGGAGGGAGAGAAGAAAGACATGTTCATTTCACAATTAAAGCACTATCACTATAGATAATATACAGATTCTGTCCTCTTAATTATCCCACAGATTTAGTATTAATTAGCTAAGGATTTTGAAAGTTTCACAGTAAGAGTGAAATAATTGTATAAATTCATTCCATATAAAGAACCAACTTCCTGATTATCTGAATTATCTCAGTAGGAGATAAAGAAGGAGGAAGAGGAGGGGAAGAAGGAGTAGGATGAAAGAAAGAAACAAAAACAACTCAGATGTCATATCTTATTGGGCTAAATAAACCAAAATAACTAATAAATGGCTTTTTCTTTATGGTAAATTTTTATGTGCCTAACAGTAATATTTATATTTGTGGTTTTTTTTTCCAGGGATGGTGGAATGGGAGATCAAGAGAGTTGGTTACAGTAACCAGTGCTGTTTATTCTTTCTGACAGAAGAAATGCTATTTCTGGAGTGGTGGTGGTGGTGGTGGTTAGCTTTCCAACTGTCTTTATGGGCAGGGACAAAGGAAAGGGTAATGGGAGCCAAAACTATTCAACAGCAAAGACTCATTAGTGTCTGAATGTGGAGCCCCAGCAACACAGCCCTTTGTAGAGTGGGTAAATGCCAGGAATGCTTGCTGCTTTCCTCTTACCCAGTCCCTACTCCAGCTCTTAACTGAGGAAGCTTTCATTGATTTGATCTGTTTTCAGCAAAAGAGGGAGAAGAAAGTCCCAAACAAGCTGAGCAAGAGGCTTAATCCCACAGTGCTCTCCAAGAAGAAAATCTTTGATAAACAGCCTGTCTCTATAACCCCATCTTGGACATCTCTAGTCTACGGAATCCTCAGTGGACGTTCAAAGAGCTAACTGTTAACTTTAGGCATGTGTAATGGGACTGGCTGTTCAGCCCAGTAGAGCTGTTATTCAGAACAGTGGACAATTGTCAAACCATCTGATAAAGGTTATATTAGCAGTAGTAGTAGTAGTATTTAAATAGAGGTAGAAAAGAAGAAACAAAAGTTGGAAAATGCTCCATGAAACCTCTTTAACTCATCATTTACATCTCCAATATCCAGATATTTTGTTTTCATCAACCAATCCCTGAGCACATTGAAGTGACATCTCACTGTGGAAAAGAAAAAAATATGACAAATATTACAAGAAAAGAAGAAACACTAATCCAAGTCTATTTACTTTATGTAGAGCTAGCTGTGAAGATAATGTTATTGTTATTAGAGACTTCTGGCTTCTTCTCTGAAATGAGAATATATTTAAATGCAGCATGGAAATGGTCACTCTCATTCTTACTACAAGAATAAGCTGGACAGTTGTAGGGCAAACCAAGACCCTGAAATTGGGAGGAACAGGCACATGGAGAGAATGATAGCTAAGATCAGCTGACAAGGAGCAGAAGCACCTGGAACTCATAAACTGGTAAGACACTTACCTTGTGATTTTGATTAATCACTGGAGGCAGAATGTGGAATACTCTGAGAGTAAGGAGCTCCTTGGGGGCTGTAGTACCGGGCAGCCTCACACCTTTAACTCCAGAAATCACACCGGGTGATCATGATAAATAGCTGAGATCTCATGGCTTTCATATAGGGGGAAAAAAATTAATTATTGTAAAATACATCCAGAGCAGCTTTCTCTATAACAGAGTCATACTCTTCAGGGAAAAGATTTTTCCAGTTCCTTATGCCAGCTGGAGAAGGGCATTTCTTCTACTTCATCCCCATTGAGGTTTCTAGTCTCACCAAAGTGTGGTTGTGTGTATGGAGGGAATAGTCAGCAGAGATCAGGACTTCAAGGAGATAAACTGGGAACACTGTAGTCAGGAAATAGGAAACTGTGATGAGGAGGGGCTATATCCCTGAAAAACACTTGTGAAAGCCAGAGCCCAGAGATACAGGCTCACTAAAAGTCTGAGATTTAATTGGACCATTATGGAACATTCCCTTCCCCCATACCTTACCCCCACATCAGCAAGGCTCCAGTACAAGTTTAATTACAGTAGGTCACAGTTGAAAAAGCTGTAAGACCCACTCTCTGAGGAGGAATATTTAGAGAAGGCCAAAATAAATGAGGGAGACAAGTAAAAGGAATACCCAAGAAATACAAGGCCTCTAACAACTACAGCTACGGCAAATATTAAAGACAGTCTAGCCTAGCCAGATTAATGTAAAACTCTACATTAAAGGCCTATTTAATGAGCAGGCCAAGAAGTAAGGAAAAAAAAAAAAACAGTGAAGAAACAATGCAACCATAAGAACCAGATTCATATGTTACAGAGGTTAGAATTATTAGACAAGAAACTTAAAATAATTATGATTAGTCTGTTAAGAGATCTAATGGAAAAGTAGACAGCATGTAAAGCACAGATAGTTAATGTAAGCAGAGAAAGGAAACTAAGAAAATACAAAAAGAAAAGGCTAAAAATGAAAAGTACTGAAATAGAAGTAGAAAATGCCTTTAATGGGCTTATCAGTAGACTTGACATGACCAATAAAATAATCAGTGAACTTGAAAATTGGATAATAAAAACTTTCCAAACTAATATATGAAAAGATAAAAAGAATGAAAAATCATAAAACCCAAGAGCTACAAACATTTTTCAACAGGTGTAAACGATGCATTATTGGAATATGAAAAGGAGAAGAAAGAACAAGGAAGAAAAAAAACCACTTGAAATATTAATGATCAAGAATTTTCCAAAATTAATGACACATGCCAAACCATAAATCCATGATCCAGGAAGCTCAGAGAGCCCTAAGCAGAATGAATACCAAGAAAACATGCCTAAATATATTATATTCAACTGTAAAAATCAAAAACAATTAGAAAATCTTGAAAAAAGCTGAGATGGATAGCTGGGAAGGCATTAATTAAAGAGACTCTAGGATAACAATTACAGAAGACTTCTCATCAGAAACCATACAAGCAATAAGTGAGAGAAGTGAAATGTTTAAAATGTTGATGAGGAGGGCAGGAAAGCACCCATAATTGAAACAATTAATTACCAGCAGACCTGCCCTGCATGAAAAAGTTCTTCAGGCACAAAGAAAATGATATAGGTTAGAAATTTGGTTACATGCAAAGAAATAAATAATATCAAAGAATAAATGAAAGGAAAACACAATCTTTTATTTTTTATATTTTAATTGGTCTAATAACTTTAAATTGTTTAATGTTAACAATATATCGCATGATCATAGCATATGGATAAGTAAAATGAACAATAATGTCACAAGGGATGAGAGAGAGAAGTTGGGAATCTTATGTACCTGCACTACTTATGAAGTAATATAGGGTTATTTGAAGACAAACAAATTATTAAAAATTTGTAAGCCAAATTCTAGAAAACAGCTATAATATTTTTTAAAGTGTAATTGTTACGGTAAGAGAAAAGATAATGTAGAATCATTTTCAATGCTTAATTAAAACTGGAAAGGGAAGAATAATAGGAAGGAAAAATAAAATACAAATGCTATAAACAGAAAATAATTATGAACCTAGCAGACTTTATCAATACTTACTTTATATATGATTATCTAAAGGCATCAATTAAAACACAGAGATTGCCAGAGTTTTTATAAGAAGGCTACTTGAAATCTAACTCAGATAGAATGAATAGAGATATGCTGTTACTATGCCAACAGTAATCAAAAGAAATCTGAAGTAGCTATGTCTATGTTAGTTTCAGACAAAGCTGACTTCAGAACAAGGAAAATGCTTAGGGATAGAAACAATGTTATGTAGTGATAAGGAGATATTATATAATGATAAGGGGACATTGCATAACTAAAATGTTTAAGAATATATAATAACCCTAAACATGTATGCACCTAACAAGAGACCACTAAAACACATGAGGCAAAAACTGATAAAACTAAATGGAGAAATAGACAAATGCAATAATATAGCTGGAGCCTCAACCACTCATCTGTCAGTAATTGATTTATGAAGGAGGCAGAAAACCAACAGCGATATAGTTGACTTGAATAGCACTGTCAACTTGATTCTCCATCCAACAGAGGCAGAATACACATTCTTCTTAAGTTCACTCAAAACATTTGCCAAGATGATATATTGATCGATAAAACACACATTAACACATTTAAAAGAATGGAGGTTATAAAAATTACAGTTAAAGCAGAAATCAATAATAGAAAGATAACTAGAAAATTTCAAAACATATCTAGGCAACAGATAAATCAAAGAATGTCTCAAGATAGTTTTACAGTGTTTTAGTTAATAAAAATGAAAATATAAGATATCAAAATGTAGCGGTATAGCTAAAGCAGTGCTTAGGGGAAATTTATAGTACTAAAGACATTTAATAACTTAGATGCAGTAGATCAATTCGTTGGTCAAAATCCACACAAGGGGAAATAGGTAACCTGAATTGCTTGGAAAAAGCAATAGTATAGAAACAGTAAACAGACCCATTGTTGGATTTGTCAAAACCAATAGAATTTTACAGAATATAGTGTGAGTCTTAATGTACGCAAACAAAAAAATTCATTTAGGAGGTTGAAAGATCTCAGAATGGAATGTAGATTGTGATAAATGAATCCAAATGTATTACAAAGGTTTGAATTGGCTTCACTGAAGGGGGTGAGAGAAAATAGAGCTGACCTAACTTCAAAAATGGGTGGGCCTTGTAAGAATCAAGGCAAAAAAGAGCTGTATGTAAGAGTTTAGTTGATAAAGTTGTTTCCCGTATGTGTACAGATTAACAATTCTGGCATGTAATCCCACCTACTTGGGAGGCTGAGGCACAAGAATCACTTGAACCTGGGAGGCGGAGGTTGCAGTGCGCCAAGATTGTGCCACTGCACTTCAGCGCCTGGGTGACAGTGAGACTCTACCTTAAGAAACAAAACAACAACAACAACAACAACAACAAAAAATTCTAACATATATATGTGTAAACTGAAATAGAACAGTTAAACAAATGGATGGTAGTTGGTGATAGCCACATGCCTCTGTTGGAGTGAGAGTTTACAGGTAAACAAGTGGAGGAGGCTAGAGTGATCCATGTGATAAAATGATTTGATTTGGAGAAAAGAACATGAGCTCATGTTTATCCTCAGATAAACACACATGGTTACATAGAGGTATTTATAGATCTGTGTATATACTTGGGCTAGTATACACACATATATTCTCCTGTTCTGTCAGCTGAGATAGCCTAGAATCAATAACATTCTAGTAGCAACAAGCACACCTAGAGCTTACATATTGTTTCTAAAACCATTTTCTTATAAAAGGAAACAAGCTTCTTGAAGAAACGGCCAAGTCTAGAACCAGGGCAGCAAATATACAATATGAATCTGGAGCATCCTGTAGTGCCAGAAAGTAAGAAAGTTCTCAAACACACACGCTCAAACACAAACACATACACAGACATGCACATGATGGGGGTATGTCAAGGAATCACAAAGAGCCAATTAAAGACACTCCCACTAGCCAAAGTATTAAAGCAATTTGAACAAGAAAATAGGGTAGTTATGGATTATAACCTAAAGTATAGAATAAATATCTGAAAGCTAATACTAATATAAACAAATGGTTAAATAGATACACAAAAAAGGCAAATTCCCCATTCAGAAGAACTCCAAATAATTTATGTAGATATTTCACTCTCAAGAGGTGGAACAGAACCACCCACTCCTTAAAGTATGGACTGTGTAGCCAGGTGTGGTGGCTTATGCCTGTAATCCCAGCACTTTGGGAGACTGAGGCAGGCAGATCACGAGGTCAGGAGTTTGAGACCAGCCTGGCCAACACAGTGAAACCCTATCTCTACTAAAAACACACACACACACACAAAAAATAGCCAGGTATGGTGGTGGATACCTGTAATAATGCCAGCAACTCGGGAGACTGAGGCAGGAGAATTGCTTGTACCAGGGAGGTGGAGGTTGCAGTGAACCGAGATCACACCATTGCACTCCAGCCTAGGCAACAGAGTGAGACTCTTTGACTCAAAAAAAAAAAAAAAAAAGGATGGGCTGGGCTTAGTAACCTCCCTTCAAAGAATGAATTATGTAAAAGGGAAGAGAGGGTGTAACTTTACAGTGGAGAAAACTAATGGACACTACCTGAGACAGGGGATCAAACAAAATGTCAATGTTGATGTCATGTTAACAGTATGTACCCTTGATACGATGTGACGAGAATGGCACTTTGCCTTTGTGGTCTTCTTCCCCAAAACCTATCACCTCATCATGAGAAAACAATGAGACAAATACCAACTAAGGGGTATTCTAGAAAATATCTGACCCAGTGCTTCTCAAAACTTTCCAGGTAATTAAAAATAAGGAAAGTCTGAGATTGTCACAGCCAAAAGGATCCTAAGGAGACATGGTGACTACATCTAATGTGGTAGACTGAATGGGATACCCTGGAATAGAAAAAGAGATTAAGTACAAACTAAGGGAATCTGAATAAAGTATGGACTTTAGTTAATAGTAATATATTAATGTTGTTTCATTAATTGTGACAAATGTAACTTAGCAATGTCAGTTGATAATATAGGAAGCTGGGTGAGAGGTTTATGGGAATTCTCTGTTTAGATTACCTTCATAATTTTTTCTGTAAATTTAACACTTCTCTAAAGTGTATGTTTAAAAATTACTATTGGAGCTAAAAATTTTCAGCCTACCTTTAAATGTTTTAAAAATAACATAAGTAGTACACAGTTATTAAACAAAAATTATAAAATGAAATAGGCAAAAAGAAAGTGAAAATCACCAAAGTTTCAATTCTTAAAAATAACCAAATAACATTTGGGGACATTACTATTCAGACTTACACATATATATTTTTTCTTTATAGTAGGATAATCCTATATGCTCTATTCACAGAAATACATGTATTTAATATCAATTCATTGTAAAAACAGACATCTTTATCATGTTTGATTGTGACAATATTCTATTGTGCTTTTATAATATAATTCATGTAACCAGTCTCCCTACTGAAGCCTTAAATTATAGATTTCTCTCCAAACCCTTTGTAAGCATACTAATAAATTATTTTAGGTTAAAATCTTAGAAGCCAATTCTTCAGTTAAAAGCTATGTTCTTTCTAAAGGTGTTTGATGTATATGATACATTTCCTTAAAGAATGATTATACCATTTTATACTGCTCCTAGCAGTATAGCAGCATGGACTTTTCTTTATCTCTTAGTCTGTCTTACGCTGCTATAACAAAATACCACAGGCTGAATAATTCATAAAGAATGGAAATTTCTCACAGTTCTTGGGTGTGGGCAGTTCAAGATCAAGATGCTACCAGGTTCATTGTCTGCTGAGGGTCCACTCTCTGCTTCTAAGATAGTGATGCAAACACTGTGTCCTCTAGAGGAGAACACTATTTCCTCACATGGCAGAAGGCAGAAGGGCAAAAAAGGGCAATTTTTCTCTGTCAAGCCCTTCTGTAAGGGTACATACCTCATCCCTTTCATAGGGGTAGCACCCTCTTGACTCAATCACCTCCTGAAGGCCATGCCAAGTGGCCTTCTCTCTTCAGAATTTAAATTTTCTTTCTCTCTTCAGAAAGCATACTCTCTTCAGAATTTAGATTTATATGCTTGCAATTAAAGAAGAATGATTTCCTAATGTAGAAGGAAAAATAGATATCTGTTATTTTAATTTGCATTTATTTATTAGGTTGGTGCAAAAGTAATTGCAGTGTTTGCTATTAGTGAGATTGAAGATGTATTCACATATTTAATAGTCATTTTCATTTATTTTGTGAAGATTCTCTATGTATCTTCTGCTTGTTTTTCTATTATTGTACGTCTTTCATCTAATTTGTTAGAATTCTTTATATATTAATAAAAGTAATTCTGATATAAATGCTACCAATATTTTTAAAATTTCTTATAATTTTTTCTACTTTTCTTCCTCCCTTCCTTTTTTCCTCCCTCCCTCTCTGTCTCCTTTTCTCTTCTTTTCTTTCTGTTCTTCTTTTTGCAATAAAGCTAATTATATTAAGCATTTGTTTTATAGTTGCATTTCAGAATTTGTTATTTGTTGTGAGGTTATATAACACTTTTTTCAAGAAAGCATTAACCAGCAATCCTAACACCTCATTCAATGGTACACCCTTTCCCTACTGATTTAGTTTCACTGTTTTCATAATTCAAATAATTTTTGACACTTGTTTCTGTTTCTTGGTCTCTTAATGTCATTTTTAAAAATTTCAATGCCCATACCAGCATATGGAATATTTTTAATTTGTCATTTTTATTTTGATGACTAAATTAATAACTTCCTGGATCTTCCTGTTGCTTAGCAAAGCTCAATAACCTTGAGAATGTGCAGAATTCAGGAAGTCTTTTTTTCTTTGACAGCCTCCTGGGAGGAAGGGGGCTTGGAATTTACTAATCTGAGTGGAGGTTTTAGTGTCAAATACACTGGCCTTGGCCTTTGTGAAAGAGGAGACCATTTTATGACTGATGATTGTCTATACGTTAATTCCATTTTAAAAGTCAGACCATTCTGTGACCTGTTTGTTCAGATGTTAACACATGTTAAGTGCAATTGATTCTCCTGTTTTACGTTGTAGGCTTAACATTCAAGAGGTCAGGAAGGATTAGTCTCCATACCAATCTGTCCCGTCCCATAGCAGTCACACAGGATAGTCCCATGAAACTGGTCAAAAGCTTTCTTACTCTGCAAGTGAACACCATTCTCCCCTAAAGCATTTATTTTCTGTTATCAAGGCCAGCTCCTCTGGGTGGGAAAATGCTTTGTTCAGGGCTTGTTAAATCTTAACATTTCTGAGAACTCTATTCCTCTCATGTTAACAGAAGTACTTTCTTAATCACAAATCCTGTTAGTGGATGCATTACATAAGATTGGAAAAAATTCAGGGTTTAAAGCCTGAGCAGTTTTAAGTGACCCGTTGGATCCATGCTAAGGCTACCTCCTTGAATGAGATTTTTTTTCTTGCTTTCTTTATTATCTTACCTTACCGTTTGCTCTAAGTTTTCCAGGAAAGCAAAATTTTATATTTGAATTTGATGCTTCTATTTATTGAATTTACATGTTTCTCCTACACATAAAATGGTTTAGTGCATAAAAGTATAGATAACTGTGCCAGATTATTTGGACTCAAATTCTTACTCCACTACTGCTAAGAATAATTATGGGAAATAAGGCAAAAGAATCGCAATGATTTTTCACTGTTATACTACAACATTGTCTAAAAGGACCACTCAAGGATTCTTTAATTACTGCTTTTGATTTACAGTTCAGATCACCTGCCCAAATTGTTTAGTCTCAAGGTCCTTTTATATTTTAATAAATTATTAAGGACACCAAATAACCTTTATCTGAGTATATTTATTGATATTCATCAGATTAGAAATTAAGAGAGAGAAAACTTTAAAGTATTTATTAATTCATGAAAAAACAATGATAATGATAGACCAATTACATGTTAACAGGAATAACATATTTTAAGAAAAAAATAATTGTTAATACATTTTCCAAAGCAAAAAATTTTGTATAGGCTGAGAGCAGTGGCTCACGTCGAGGCAGGCAGATCATGAGGTTAGGTGTTTGAGACCAGCTTGATCAACGTGGTGAAACCCGGTCTCTACTAAAAATACAAAAATAAGCTGGTGTGATGGCGTGCTCCTGTAATCCCAGCTACTCAGGAGGCTGAGGCAGGAGAATCTCTGGAATTAGGGAGGCAGAGGCTGTAGTGAGCCGAGGTTGCACCACTGCACTCCAGCCTGAGCGACAAGAACAACTTTTTTTGTGTGTCAAAAAAAAAAGTTTGTGAGATAAATGGTGGCAGCTGATGGGAGTTCAGAATATGTTGCCTCAAAATATGGCACCTTGGCTTTGAGAAAACAGAAACAACAAGGTGTTTCTGACTTTCTCCCCTGAAACAGGCAATAAAACCCTCTGTTTATAGGTACCCTACCTATATACAGAGGAAGCAAATGTCTTTATCTCTGAAGAAATGGAAAGACAAAGAAGAATCTGAACAAACAAACCATGTTAAGTTCTTCCCGGTTTATTTATCAATAAATGATACTTTCTTTGTCTTATCATACTTCTCCACAACTATCCACTTATTCATCGAAGTTAGCATGAAAATATATAGGTCTCACTATTTGGGTCATCATTTAATTATGAAGGCTCCCATGTCATGTAAAACTTAAATAAATTTCTATACTTTTCTCTTATCCATCGACTTTTGTTGTAGGGCCTCAGCTATGAACCTAGCAATGAGTGAAAAAATAAATCTCTTCTTTCCTATACATGGTTTTTTATTTGTGCCCTTCTCTTCAATTTTTACAAATAGAAGTAAACTGTACTCTCATATCTGCTCCTGCACTTAATCTGTTCCTATATATTGTTTTGCTTAAAGTTTATAAAGAAAATTGGGCATCACAAAGATATGTAGTTGGAAGAGTCTTTAATAGCATCTTCTGACAGTCGTGGATAATTTTTGTTAGTACACCTAAACTATGCAAGGGTTTGTTCTTAAGGGTTAGTTGCAATCTGGAATCTGAAATCACATTAGTGAATTTTTTGCATTTCAGGTTAATGTATTGTATATTTTACAGTTTAAATGCATTATTTACCTATTTAATAATTTTGTACCATCATAATTGTCACTTGGAAAATACTGATTCATAAATTATGCAGATGTTCTAAATGTTAACTCGTTTCTTTATATAAAAAATTATAACTATTAATATCACTATTGTTCTTAACAGATAAGTCTTTAAATATTAGGAAGCTATCAAGCTCATGGTTGCAGACATACTTTTTCCAAAGTTCTAATTTGAACTTGAAAGTTCTAATTTTATCAAATCAACAAATATTGATAATGTTTTTGAAGAGTCATAATTACTTTATTCCTATTTAAGAAAATGCCTGCCAAATATCTGGATCTGAAAAACAATGGTTTTTTACTTTTTTTTCCAAAGAAAGTGATACTCTCATTCCACAAAAATGAAATCTGAAAAGCATTAGCCAACCCATTCCTGAGCTCAACCTGCAAGGTTTACTTGTGCTGAATTCATAAAATGTCTAAGTCAGTTAGCAACTCAAATTAAAGGGCTTCTCATCAAGACTACTATGGAATTTCACTATGCAACAGCAGTTCGTTATACTTCTCATTGACACATAGATTATTACAAAGATATATACTCAAAGGTGGAAATGTAATAAAATTAATGTTCTTATGTTATATTAAGGACATCTTAAATGCAAAATTTATTTTTAATCTGTGAATAACTTGTGGTAAAGAAGGTGATGGCTACCAGTAGAGTGGTGTTATCAGTTTCACCCACTGTTGTTCAATGTAAATTTCAATTCAGTAAGAAGGAAAGTAATGAGCCGTTATTATTATAAAAGTAGTTTTGACCTGTAGGCCCCTTTTAAAGAGACTCAGTCTTCCCAAAAGCTGAAGGATCACAGTTTGAGATTTGATTACTTATATTTTAGCATGTAGATCCAGTACAATTGCACGTGATTTCTTTCCAGTAAAGAACATAATCCCAAAATAATAGATTTATTTTTCTATAAAGCATAAACTAGTTGGTCTCTAATTTAGCAAACTTACTTCTGTATGTTTTTCCTAAGTAACTACAGTTTCCTAAGTGACTATAGTGACTGTTTCTCAGATTCTCTTGAATCAGCTAAACTATTCTGCTACTTCTTTCATTAATGAGTTAAATATTTATACTTACATGTACTCACCATATATTTGCTTGAGAATTATATCTTACCTCTTAAAAATTATGTTTTGACACCACTTACCACGTGCTGTTGAGTATGTGGTTTAAATTCTTTATGATTTATCTGCCAAATGGAAATTTTTATAGCTGCTACATAGGGTTATTGTAATAATCAAATGATTTAATACATGTACTGCACTTAGTGTCTGGCTCAGCATAAATATTGTATACTGTATAATTTTGCCTACTACTATTTACATTATTAAGAAAAACTTTCTAATAAATGTTTTTAAATAGACATCTCCACCCTAGGAAAAAACAATTCTCACGTGACTAGTTTTGAAAATATGAAAATAGCCCAAAATTTTAGAATTTATACAAGTTTGTAAAATGAACCTAGCATCCCAAAAGACTATCTTGTCCTCTGATACATAAGGTAAGGTGAAACCAAAAGAATTGCCAAAATCTCTGTACTTGGTGACCTTTTCTCAAGGGCAAATGCTCTGTAAAATAAGCTCTATACTCAGCTGACGTGAGTCAATGGAGCTTTGTTTTTAGGCAACTCTCCCCTACAAGTCCTGCTTTGCTTCTGTTGACTCAGTTATTTGCCAATTATTTGATGAGTGCAAAACATCTGACCATGACAGAAATAAACCTTCAGCGAAGTTACACAGTTCCAGTCAGAATTTAACCAGAAAATGCAGTGAAAATGGTATCTGAAAAGCATTAGCCATCCCACTCTTGAGCTCAGACTGCAAGATTTACTTGTACTGATATTCATAAAAATAGTTTAAGTATGAATCAGGGAAGAGTAACTATTTTAAACCTGCCAATATTTTCTTTCTATTGCTTGAGGTAAAGTGAAGTAGAGAGTTGAAAATTGTTAAGAGTACAAATATTTCGCATATTGTTTTAAACATAGAATTTGTCATGGTATGTAGATCTTTCCTTCCTTTCATCCAAAAGGCATCATTTTAGCCAGTGTTTCTAGCCTTGTAGATGCAAAGTCATTGTACTGGCAAAAGCAAATCTAAAGGCAGAGACTGCAGACTGAGATGTTATTCCATTATTGATTCAAACTGCTGTCTTGGCCCCTGCTAAGATGAATATGGCTGTGTGTACTTGTTCTTTCTCTCCCAGAGGCCTGAGACAGGGCAGGACTCCTGACTTGATAAAAGAAAGGAACAGGGAATAACTCAATCTTAATTTCTTAAAAAAAAAAAAAAAGATCATTCAATTTCTTTCTTAAATTGATCAATTTTTGTTTATTGATAGTTTAAAAAGATTCTTTCAGTGTTGTAACTTCATATTGTCAATGCCATATAAATTATTTAAATGGTTGCCAATTTTACAAAAACTTCAGTTTGTTAATGTTTGTAAAATTTTAGAGCGAATTTTTTTGAACAGCAACTATTCTCAAATATTCTTTCAATTGATAATGCTCATTGACCAGTTTTTCATCAATGCTCTCATTACATGATTTATTATGAGTTTTATATCATCTGATTTTTTTTGTCAAATTAAAAATATAAAGCTTTTAAAATTTGTTCACATGGTTGCCTCCTCTCCCCACTAATGAAATAGTCAAATAATACAAGGACTTCCTTAATACTTCTTTTTAAAATGTATCATTTCCTTGAAATGAGTATTACTTTTGGTATTATCCAAAAATCTTTCGTTATAATTTACTTTCTGTAATTAGAATAATTTCTATCAATTTCATTGCTCTTACATATTGCTTCTATTTGATATTTTGTCTAATTTTTTCTTTGAACAATAAACTGAAAGGTGAGAAAGTAAGCTACTCTTCATAGGTATCTAAATCAAGATTCACTTGTTTTACTGAAATGGTCCAAAATATTATTTCAAATTGCTATTAGTTAGTGTAATCAAGTTTTGTAAACTTTGTGAATATCATTTATATACAGATTGTAGTCTTATATGTACATTGCATGAACTACACAATTTTGTAACAAGCAGACTCTATTTTTCATTTAGGCTTGGTGATGAAAAATCAAGATTGGAATGTGTCTTACTCTGTTTTCTTTTGCTATAACAGATTACCAAAGACTGGATAATTTATAAAGAAAAGAAATTTATTTCTTACAATGTTGAAGGCTGGGAAGTCTCAGATCATGGGGCCATATCTGGTGAAGGCCCTCTTGCTGGTGGGGACTCTCTGCAGAGTTCCTAGTTGGTGCAGCGTACCACATGTCAAGAGGACTCATAAGAGATAACTCAATTGGCTTTTATAACAGACCCACTTTCATGATAACTAACCCACTCCAGTGACAACCCATTAATTCACTAACCCATTAATCCATAAATGGACCAATCCATTCCTGAGCACAGAACCCTTAAAGTTCCACTTTTTAATACATGAGTTTTTGAAGAAACAAATACAAATCGTAGCAAATGTATGTTGAAAAATACCCTTTTTACAAGAGCTCCAAAAGAAAACATTACTGCTACAAAATGTTGAAATAGAGAACTATTTCAACTTTAGCTGAATAAAGAAATGCTTTAATAATAAAATAGTCAACTTAGAAATAGCAACTTTGCATCTTGTGGGGGCAGATATTTCTTGTGAGATTTAGGAAATGATCTGCATATGGCCATGTTCTTATCATAATGGACCTTCCATCCCGCCTCTTAGTGTCATGCTGCATGATAAATTAGCACAGTGCTTTAGATGCTATTTCTCTACCAGGATGGCTAATATTCACTTGAATATGCTAAGACACTTAAAATACTCCACTGAGAACTAAATAACTTCCTAAATCAACTTGTTCTCTTTTATTACTCTTATTATTATTATACTTGAAGTCTTGGGGTACATGTGCGGAATGTGCAGGTTTGCTAAACGTAGCCTTGGCAAGGGGTTACTAGCCATGCTCTAAGGATATAAAACAAACTGGAGGCTTGGTTTCACAACCAAAACTTTGCAGAGTGATAGTTGCACTGTGATAGTTGGGCAGAGTGGGTGGGCAGGGGGCACTGGCCTAGTGAAATATATTATTATTTTTTAAATATACTTTAAGTTGTGGGGTACCTTTGTAGATCATGCAGGTTTGTTACATGGGTATACACATGCCATGGTGGTTTGCTGCATCCACCCCCTACCCCATCATCTACACTAGGTATTTCCCCTAATGTTAGCCCTCCCCAATCCCTTACACACCCTGCTATCCCTACCCTATCTTCCACACCCCCCAACAGGCCCCAGTGTGTGAAATTCCCCTCCCTGTGTCCATGTATTCGCACTGTTCAGCACCCACTTATGACAGAACATGAGGTGTTTGGTTTTCTGTTCTTGTGTCCGTTTGCTGAGAATGATGGTTTCTAGCTTCATCCATGTCCCTGCAAAGGATATGAACTCATTATTTTTTATGGCTGCATAGTATTTCATGGTGTATATGTGTCACATTTTCTTTATCCAGTCTATCATTGATGTGCATTTGGGTTGGTTCCAAGTCTTTGCTATTGTAAACAGTGCCACAATAAACATACATGTGCATGTCTTTATAATTGAATGTTTTATAATCCTTTGGGTATATACAAGAAATGGGATTGCTGGGTCAAATGGTATTTCTAGTTTTAGATCCTTGAAGAATCACCACATTGTCTTCCACAATGGTTGAACTAATTTACACTCCCGCCAACAGTGTAAAAATGTTCCTATTTCTCCGCATCCCCTCCAGCATCAGTTGTCTCCTGATTTTTTAATGATCGCTAGTCTAGCTGGCATGAGGTGGTATCTCAATGTGGTTTTGATTTGCATTTCTGTAATGACCGGTGATAATGAGCTTTTATTCATGTTTTTTTTTATTGGCTGCATAAATGTCTTCTTTTGAGAAATGTCTGTTCATATCCTTCACCCACTTTTGAATGGGTTTGTTTATTTTTTTCTTGTAAATTTGTTTAAGTTCTTTGTAGATTCTGGTGATTAGCCCTTTATCAGATGGGTAGATGGCAAAAGTTTTTTCCCATTCTATTGGTTGCCACTTCACTCTAATGATAGTTTCTTTTGCTGTGCAGAAACTCTTAAGTTTAATTACATCCCATTTGTCTACTTAGGCTTTTGTTACCATTGCTTTCGGTGTTTTAGTCATTAAGTCCTTGCCTATGCCTACATCCTGAATGATATTGCCTAGGTTTTCTGCTAGGGTTTTTATGGTGTTAGGTCTTATGTTTAAATCTTTAATCCATCTAACACATCTATGCATATAAACCAGTAAATCAAAAAGAAATGGATAAATTCCTGGATACTTACACCCTCCCAAGACTAAACCAGGAAGAAGTTGAATCCCTGAGTAGATCAATAACAAGGTCTGTAGTTGAGAATGCAATTAATAGCCTACCAACCAAAAAAAAGTCCAAGACCAGATGGGTTCACAGCCAAATTCTACCAGAGGTACAAAGAAGAACTGGTACCATTCCTTCTGAAATGATTCCAAACAATCCAAAAAGAGGGAATCCTCCCTAACTCATTTTGAGACCAACATTGTACTGATGCCAAAACCTAGTAGAGACACAATTAAAAAAGAAAATTTCAGGTCAATATCCATGATGAACATTGATGTAAAAATCTTCAATAAAATACTGGCAAACCAAATCCAACAGCACATCAAAAAGCTTATCTGTCATAATCAAGTCAGCTTCATCCTGGGATGCAAGGCTCGTTCTATAAACGTAATCCACCACATAAACAGGACCAAAGACAAAAACCACATGATTATCTGAATAGATACAGAGAAGGCCTTCAACAAAATTCAGCAGCCACTTATGCTAAAAACTCTCAATAAACTACTTATCAATGGTATGTATTTCAAAATAACAAAAGCTATTTATGACAAACCCACAGCCAATATTATACTGAACAGGCAAAAACTGGAAGCATTCCCTTTGAAAAGCGGCACAAGACAAGGATGCCCTCTCTCACCACTCCTATTCAACATAGCATTGGAAGTTCTGGCCAGGGCAATCAGGCAAGAAAAAGCAATAAAGCGTATTCAATTAGGAAAAGAGGAAGTCAAATTGTCTTTACTTGCAGACGACATGATTGTATATCTAGAATCAACTTATTTTCTAAAAAGCTCATGACTATGCCAACACCTCTTGTATTGGTTTTCTATTGCAGCATAATTTAAGACACACAAAGGCCAGGCACAGTGGCTCACACCTGCAATCCTAGCACTTGGGGAGGTCAAGGCGGGTGGATCACTTGAGGTCAGGTTTGAGACCAGCCTAACCAGCATGGTGAAACCCCATCTATACTAAAAAAAAAAAAAACACACACAAAATTAACCAGGTGTGATGGCATATACCTGTAATCCCAATTACTTGGGAGGATGAGGCAGGAGAATCACTTGAACCCAGAGGCAGAGGTTGCAGTGAGCTGAGATACCACCATTGCACTCTAGCCTGGGCAACAAGAGTGAAATTCCATTAAAAAAAAAAAAAAGACACAGCAGCTTAAACATATATTAGCTCATAGCTTTTGTGTGTAAGGAATCTGAGCATGGCTTTGTTAGATGCCTCTGTCTAAATATGTCTATGCAATCAAGTTGTTGGCCAAAACTGTAGGAGACCACTGACATCCAGGTTCACCCAGGTAACTGTTGGCAGGCCCCAGATCCTTTCTGAAATTTACTCACATGGGCCTCTCCTCAGAGCTTCTCCATGAAGTAGCACCTGGCTTTCCCCAGAGTGAGTGTTCCAAGAGAGAATAAAAGAAATAACAGAAAATGGGAGACAGTCTTCTTTATTACCCAACCTCGTAAGTGACATCCCTTAACTTCTGTTAGAAGTAGGTGGTTAAGTTCAACCCACAATCAAGGGAAGGGGATTATACAAGGGCATGCATATCAAGAGGTGGGGATCATTGGGCACCATTTTAGGGGAATGAAGGGAGGTGGGAATTTTTTTAAGTCAATCTTAACAAATTATGATAAAAAACATATGACTTTTGAGAATCTTATAGCAACATATGGCCATATGGCCATGTTCTTAGAGGTTTGAAGGAGGCACAAATGAGGGTTCCTAAACTTCACCCTCATTAATTTTATGGCAAATACCTTCTATCTACACTTCTCCTAGGGCACTAACTGGCACTCAGTAGACTCAAGGCAAGTGATAGTCCATGTTGCTAATATTAATATACTCCTACTATTAACATCCATATATTTCCAGCTGGGTATGGGCACCATGTATTTTCCAGGTAATCTGCTTTAAATTTTTAGTTTTTGTTCTGTTTTCTTGGTCCACCTTTCCCTTTCTGTTTAGACTTCGCTATGTCATTCCATATGGTCCTTTTCTAAATTTTTCTCCTTAGTGATGCCACATGTTAGAGCTTGAGTTGTCAGCATATAGTTGAACATTTGCTTCAGAGTAAAGAAAGTGTGTAAAGTGAAGTCCACATGCTTATGATTTTAGAAAATCAGGGCCCTTCCAGTTTTCACTTGGTCTCTGAATCCCAGACTAATCAATCACCATTTTCTTGGCCATGTGAAGGCTGTAAAAGAAAAGAAATAATGTGAAACATCAGTGTTCTCACATTGTTATAAATACCTGAGACTGGATAATTTATAAAGAAAAGAGATTTAATTGGCTTACAGTTCTGCAGGCTGTGTCGGAAACATGACAGCTTCTGGAGAGGCCTCAAGAAACTTTCAGTCATGGCTGAGGGTGAAGGAGAAGCAGGCAACTCTTACATGGCCAGAGTAGGAGGAAGAGAGAGAGAGGTGGGAGGCACTACACATTTTTAAACAATCAAATCTCATGAGAATTGTATCATAAGATCAGCACTAGGGAGATAGTGCTAAACCATTCAATTACCTCATATCCAACATTGGGGGTTAAACTTTGACATAAGATTTGAGCAGGGACACAGATCCAAACCATATCATTCTGCCTCTTGCCCCTCCCAAACCTCATATTCTTCTCACATTGCGACATACAGTTATGCCTTCTCAACAGTCCCTCAAAGTCTTAAGCCATTCCAGCATTAACTCAAAAGTATAAAGTTTAAACTCTTATCTGAGACAAGGCAAAACTCTTCTACCTATGAACCTACAAAATAAAGTAAGTTACTACCAAGATACAATGGGGGTACAGGCATTGGGTAGATACTCCTGTTCCAAAAGGGAGAAATCAGCCAAAAGAAGGGTACTATAAACCCCAGCCATGTTCAAAATCTAGTAGGGCAGTCACTAAATCTTAAAGTTCCAAATTAATCTCCTTTGACTCAGTGTCTCACACCCAGGGCACTCTGAAGCACGTGATAGGCTACCAAGGCCTTGGATAGCTCTGTGTCTGTGGCTTTGCAATGTTTTGCTCCACAGATGCTCTCATGAGCTGGCATTGAGTGCCTGTGGCTCTTCCAGGCTGAGAGAGCAAGCTGCCAATTGTTCTGCCATTCTGGGGTCTGGAGGACAATGGCTCTCTTCTCACAGTTCCACTAGGCAGTACCCCAGTGGAGATACTTTGTGGGAGCTCTAACCTTATGTTTCCCCTCCACATTGCCCTAATACAGGTTCTCCACCACTGCAGCAGGCTTATGCCTGAACATCCAGGCTTTTTCATACATCCTCTGAAATCTAAGTGGAGGCTCTAAAACCTCAACTCTTGCACTCTGCAAAAGTTTTAGCCATGACTGGGTCTGGAGTGGCTGGAATGCAGGGAGTAGTGTCCTGAGACTGTGCAGTGCCATGGGCCCTACACCCAGCCCGCAAAACCATTCTTTCCTCCTTGGCTTTTCAGCCTGTGATGAGAGGGCCTGCCGTGAAGATCTCTGAAATGCCTTGGAGACCTCTTTCTTACTGTCTTGGCTATAAACATCTGAATCCTCTTTACTTATGCAAATTTCTGCAGCTAGCTTGAATTCCTTTCCAAAAAATGCGCTTTTCTTTTCTATCACATGATCATGCAAAATTTCCCAACTTTTACACTCTGCTTCCCTTTTAGATATAAGTTCCAGTTTCAGATAATTTCTTTGCTCATGCATATCAGCATAGGTTGTTAGAAGCAGCCAGTCTACTTCTTGAACACTGCTGCTTACAATTTTTTCCTGCCAGATACCCTAAATCATCATTCTCAAGTTCAAAGTTCTGCAGAACCCTAGGGAAAAGGCAAAATGCAGGCAATTGCTTTGCTAAAGAATAAACAAATGACCTTTGTTCCAGTTCCCAATAAGTTCTTCATTTCCATCTGATACCTCCTCAACTTGGCCTTCACTATCTATATCACTATTCAGCATTTTGGTCACAACAATTTAAGAAGTCTCTAGGAAGTTCCAAACTTTCCCTCATCTTCCTGTCTTCTTCTGAGCCTTCCACACTATTCTAACCTCTGCCCTTTATCCAGTTCCAAAGTCACTTCTACATTTTCAGGTATCTTTATAACAATGTCCTACTCCTCAGTACCAATTTTCTGTATTCGTATGTTCTTACACTGGTATAAAGAAATAGTAGAGACTGGGTAATTTGTAAGGAAAAGAGGTTTAACTGGCTCATGGCTCTGCAGGTTGTACAAAAAGCATGATGGCTCTTGGGGATCAGGAAACTTTCAATTATGGCTAAAGGCAAAGGGGAAATAGGAATGTCTTATATGGCCAGAACAGGAGGAAGAGGGAGAGGTGGGAGGTGCTACACACTTTTAAACAAACGGATCTTATAAGAACTCTATCACAAGAACAGCTCCAGTGGGATGACGCTAAACCATTTATGAGAAACTGTCCCTGTGATTCAATAATCTCCCTCCAGACACCACCTCCAACATTGGAGATTACAATTACATGAGATCTGGGTTGGGACACGATCCAAACTACATCAATCAGTAAGTGGTTATTCCAAATGGGCCCTTGGAAATGTCCTCTTGGTTGAATTTAGCTATTCTTATTAATGGCATACATTTATATAATAATTTCCATATCCCAGGTGCTATTGTCCTTTATCTATATAAAAGTGAGAGGAACTGAATGTTTGTGTTATCCCAATTCATTTGTTAAAATCCTAACCTCTAATCTGATAATATTAGGAGATGAGGCCTTTGGGAGGTAATTAGATCATGAGGGTTGAGCCCTAATGATGGGATTCGTGCCCTTATAAAAGGGATCCCAGTCAACTCTCTTGCCCTCTCTCTACCATGTCAGGATATAATTAGAAGTTAGCAGCATGAAACTGGAAAGAAAGCCCTCACCAGAAACCTCTTATACCCTGATCTCAGACTTCCCTTCTCACAGGCTCCAGAACTGTGAGAAATAAATTTCTGTTGTTTATAAGCCACCCAGGCTATGATATTTTATTATAGCTACTTGAACTAAGGCATTTATTTAGTCCTGATAGTCCTGTGAAACAGATTCTATTACATCTACATTTTCAGGTAAAGAATAGCAGCCCAGAGTGATAAGTAACTGGCCATCATCGCATAGCTAGTACTCCGCAGGTAGGATGCAAACTCTGTCAGTCTAGCTGTAGAGTCCATGCCCTACATAGTTCAATGAAAGATCACAAAGCCCATATTCCAGATAAAGGATGCCTAGCAAGTTAGAGACAATTTTCAAAATACTGAGATTCCAAAGCTTGTCACATGGCATATACTCATCAAAGATATGTGACATCATTTCACGTTCACACTAACTAAATACTGATATGGTCTGGCTCAGTGTCCCTACCCAAATCTCATTTTGAATTGTAATCCCCACCTGTTGGGGGAGGGACATCATAGGAGGTGAATAGGTCATGGGGTCAGTTCACCGATGCTTGTCTCATAATAGTGAGTTCTCATGAGATCTGATGGTGTTATACATCTGGCATTTCCCTTGCTGGCGCTCATTCTCTCTCCTACCACCCTGTAAAGAGGTGCTTTCTGCCATGATTCTAAGTTTCCTGAGGCCTCCCCATACATGGAGAACCGTATGGGGAGTTAAACCATTAAACCACTTTTCTTTATAAATTACCCAGTGTCGGGTATTTCTTCATAGCAGCATAAGAACAGAATAATACAGAAACCAATAAGTTTGACAACTTTCAAAGCAAGGTCTTGCCCTATGGTGGACTTCTAGGGTCTTAATCTGTGCAGGTACACAGGTATCAGCACTGTCCGTGTCTTAGACACAGCACCTTACCCCTTCTTCTCCTTCTCCTTTCCTATCTCTCTCTACCCTCCAAGCCCTTCAAGATATTGCCCTCTCTTTAGTTCCTACAAAGCAAAATAAATTATTCAATTCCTTTTGTCTCTCAATAAAAATGCTTGACAGACATGAACGGTAAAACAGGTCACTTGAGTCCTTGAGTTTAGACACATGAAAATCAGGCTAAAATATGTATATGTTCTCAAGATTTCCTGGAAAGAGATCCCTTGCCTCACATGTGGAGGGCATTTTCTGCTCTAACAGCAAAATTTAAATCATTAGGTGAGTTTAAATCATTAGATGAGAGATGAAATTGGCCGCTCACTCAGCCAGTTAAGTCTTTTGCTGTTTCTTCTCCATTGTTTAAAACTGCGGTATTTTATTTATTTTAAGAAATGTTCCAAAATTTCTATGCAAAAGTGAATCTGGCACACTTTTTGTCTTAATATTCATAAATGAATGTTTGCTGAAGAAATATCTGAAAAAAAAAAAACAGCTCTCTGTCTGCAGCCTTTGTGGGAACAGAATTAAAATACAAATAAAGTGATGTGTATGGTTTCTGCTTCTTTTCCTCTGTTTTTCTAAAACATAGAAGTGAAGCCTCTTCTATGATTTCAAAGACTCTAGAGAAACTTTTACATAATCACTGATTCTGACAGTTTTCCATAAATCTCTGAGAAAAATACAGGAAAAAGGCTTCAGAGTGATCCTTGAGGATACTGAACTTGGAAAGATGCCTGAGACTTCATGTGACTCAGTGGAGACACGTGTAGCTGATTTATCCACAGAATTACTTCTTTCCTGTGTGCTTTCTTATATGTGGAAAGAACATTCAGAGGGTTCTTCCACAACCTTCCACAAACCTTTCCAAAGGTTTTGGAATCAGGCAGAACTGTTCCTTGGAGACACATGACACCGAACTCCCAAACACTTAAGTAGAGGAAAGGCTCTCTTTCCCTTTTCCTTTGGCAGTGTCAACCAAGAATCTGAGCACTTTGCGGCTCTATGAATATAACACATTTCCTCATATAAAACATCTGTCTTCAGGGTCAAAATTAAATATTCTCTTCAATTGCTTATTCATAGTGAACCTAAAAGATTTTAATGAGATTTGTTTAGCAACTGCTAAAATCATGTCCATCAAAAACATTCTTATTTCTTTGCACCAAAATCCATCCCCCAAACAGCACAATTCTACCCAATTCTACCTTGAAGTTATCATTCTTGTCTTGCTCTAATTTCTGGGTTCAGATAACTTGCTCAGTTTCCACATTTCACAAACTTCCTGTCTCACTTTTACTGCTGCTTCCAAATTTATTTCTTATTCTGTTACAGAAACGGATATGGCCACTCTAAAAATTGATGTGCTAAATACAATTCTGTTTTCATGGCTATAATCTTTGGGGTCTGTAACTCTTTATGAAATAGTATTTTCATCCCAGTGTTTGTCCTTCAAATACTTTCTGGATCTTGGCTTGTTTCTTATAAACAGAAATGATTTTTTAGGAAAAATAATTGGGATCCATTAGCAAAATATTTACTTAGATAAGGATATGAATCTTGAATTTTAATAGCAGAAGCATGTATGGGCAAAAGCATGAGACAGGACAGTGGGACTGGAGAAAGACTTAAGGGAATGGATCTATCTGTAAGTATGCCCAGAGGAGGAACGTTTGGTCAGACCAAACATGGGTTATTTCAATGGCAGGTGGTGCTGGGGAATACAGATAGGGCATGCTCAAACCTTGCTGCGCGGGCGGCCCTCCTGCCTGCTTAACCTTCTTGCATTGCAAAAGTAGGGTTTTGGCTGCTGAGCAATGGCTAAGTTGCTAGAGCTTGAGGGGCCAGGGCCAGGCAAGAGCAAGGAAGGTTTTTGCCAAAGCTTAGAGACTGAAAGTTGTGAAGACGATGATTAGATCAGAGACTTAGAAATGCCCCCAAGAAACAGTACAGTTCTAAAACCTGTTGCATAAATTTGGAGAAACAGACAAAATGGTAATAGAGTGGATAACAATTAGTATACATTATTAGAATTAGACTAAGGAGCCATGCTGTTGATGCTGAGTAACCAATGTTTTACTGATCCTTTTCCCCCCACATCCACAAAGACACTTTACATAAAAAGAAGAATCAATCCCTTCTTGAAAAGCACTAATAAATGTATCACAGTGAAAAAGTAAAAATGTCTAAAGAGCTTAGTGCTCTTTTCCTGTCTTCTGCCCCTCCTTTCAGTAATATTGACTTCTACACCAGCACTCATTGGCACCTGTTTCCAGGGCAACCTGCCAATAGAGATTTAGAAGATAAGGTGGGGGGAAGGCAGGAGAGATGCAAGAAAAGGAGTATGTCCTCTAATGTGCAGGCTGCCCCTTTCCTCTTGTTCACAGCCCAAACAGCATTCTTTTTACTACACATGAAAAAGAAACTTCATTTCTCCTCCTGCCCCACTCCATGCCCACACACCTACAATCTCAAACCAGCCAATGAGATACGCAAATGGAATTTGCCACAAGTTGAGTGGCTTCCCAGTGAGGTAAAGAAAATGGAAGCTGTAGCCCACAATGACAGCAAATTAGGATTTTCCAAGAGAAGTGAGGGCTATTCTTATCTTAGAAAAACAGTATAGCTTTGGGAAGTGTTTGAAAGGTTTTGCTGTGCACTAGACCCTACTTTGTGTGCACTGGGGTGTATGTTTGGAACCGTCTCAGCTTCTGTGACATTTCCACATGTTTACAACTGCTGCGCTTCCATGCTGAGATCATGTGATGTGTGTTAACACCTACACTGGGTGTGTGAGCCCAGAGCAGCTGTCCAGCATGTGTTTCCAATGGTCTGGGGTATGTTCTAGCTGGAGCATGTCCACAGGAGTCTAGCAAAATACTTCATGCTGTCTTTTCCTGTAGCTCTTCCTGACACATACATGTGGGAGTGGTGAGCTGAGTGTGTGAAATAGAATTGAAATGAAATCTTCCCTTTGAGTTCATGCAGGAGGTTCTTATGTGGGGGAAATGCACAGGGAAACTTCCAGAGTCTTCAAATGGGGCAATGAGCCAAAGGGCCATTGAGCTGTGGTCTTGTATGTATAATATTAAGGAATGACCTCAATTATCCAATCTTTCAAAATATGTTTGACAAAATCCAATAAGAATTGAGGATTGGATTCTTTCTTGCCTGCCTGCCTGCCTTCTTTATACTGCCAGTGACTTATATGTCCCAGGCTCCTTTCAAGTTCTCTGTGTTTCAGGAATGTTCTAGAAGCACTGGAATGTTATTTAGCAGCTGCTTCTGCTAGGGATATAGTGATTTAATCACAAATGAAAATTTCCAAACATCGTGTCTGGCTGACTTGGAGCACCTAATTCCCTATTTTGCCATGAATATTTAAAATGTTTATATGAAGAATAAAATCTCTCTCTTTTTAAGTTGACTTTGGAATAGTATTGCAACATCTAATGATTTTTGTGCAGCCACTGTGTAAAAATGCATAGTCTGGCATTTTGTGCAAGATGCCAGGCTTTTCCTTGTTATTTTGGACCAACTTTTGCAAGATTGTGTTAGCCCATTGCCCTGACCACGTGGGATAATATTCTGCTTGTTGCCCCAGGCCAAAGCGCTTGACTGTTTCATCTAGGGTGGCCTTCTGAGTATCTGATGTAATTCAAAATTCAGTTTTAGTGGTCTAAACACTGCAGCCATTTCCCTTCCATTCCCACACTCCATCGTCATTTACATATTTGTAAGCTGTGCTTTATTCTGGAGTAACTTGAAACAAGATGTTTGAAACTTAATTATTTTGTGCTGGTTTTCAAAAAGGAACTTAACTGGTTCTTGATCTACTGATGAAAGAAGGCCTTTGTAAAACATATATGTTTATACTATGAAGAACATCAAGTTTCTATTAAAACAATTAAAAATATAAAAGATAAAATATATCTAAAGGCCTCTATTCAAAAATACATATAAGGATTTTTGTGCATACGATGAAACAGTAGGCTAAAGATTTGAGAAGACAGGAGTGAATTCTCTATTGCAAGGGTATCAAAAAGGTGACCATTTTGATATTCCTCAAGAGGAACTGATTCATAGAAATATTTTCATTTTATTTAAACATAGGCGAAAATGTCATTCATCCCCCCATATATATAATATACACATATGTGTATATAGATAGATTATACATATATAATCTAATAATTTAATAATAATTCAATGTAGCAGCTAGTTTGGCACAGATTTAATTATGTACACTATAATGTGCATAGCAGTTACTTTTTTTGCTCTACTTAATCTCTTTCAATTTTTAAAATCAGCAACAGTTTTGCTAATCCTTTTACTGCCCATAAAGAATTTTGGGGGAGGGTTCTAGTAGGCCTAATTTTTCCATGTTCATCACCACCACTGCCGGCAAACAGATGAATGGAAGAGGAGAACCTTCATTTATTTCCCTATCTGGTTGATTTGTCTCCATAGTGACACTCACATATACAGATTTGCACACAGGCACACACACAAACGTGTATGCGCACGCTCCAAAATCTTTGATTTTTTAACTCTGTAAATATTTGAAATTCAATTAGTATTTTCCGGTCTCTAGATATAGTTTGGTTAGAACTTTTCAGTTCACAATCTTTCTTCCAATTTTAGTTTATGTGCTGTCGAATCGAGCACCACAATCTTTCTTTACACAAAAGGGGAGGAAAAAGATCTAGAGTAGAGGTCTGCAAGCTTTTTTTGTAAAGAGCCAGTTAGTAAATATTTTTGGCTTTGAGGGCCATGCTGCCTCTGTGGCTACTATTAAGCTCTGCCATTGTAGTGTGAAAGCAGCCATAGGCAGGGGCCAGGTTTGTCCTACAGGCTGTGCTTACTGATCCCTGTTCCAAACCAAAAGATCTGCCTTGTTTTCAGGATTCCACCACACCCTGTTGAAGAAAGGTTTTGTCGCTCCTTATTATTCCCACCCTAGTCTTGCATTTGAGTCCCCACATATAGACTAAAGTAGATATTTGAAGCAATTAACCACATCAGTGATTCCCAAGTATTTTCCACAGAACACATAATACTGAAAAATCCTGTTAAAGACACTTCTAATGACTTTTGGAATCACTGCTCACTACATCCCTCTAAAGGCTCAGTGGAAGCCTATTGTAAAGCAACCTGTTTACCCCAGAGTCTCTCAGACTTGGAAACCCTTTGAACATATGTCTATAAACATCCTGTAGAGATAGGGTTCCAAAGAACAGGCATTGAGAATGCTGATCTACATAACAAAGGCCTTCTAAATGTTCTGCATTTCTTGTTTTAATATTTCCACTAAACTTAAATTTCCCTTCCATTATCCCATACTTTTTTTTTTTTTTTTTTGAGACAAGATGTGCCTCTGTCGCCCAGGATAGAATGTAGTGGTGTGATATTGACTCACTGCAACCTGTGCTTCCCCAGGCTCAAGCAGTCGTCCTGCCTCAGCCTCCCAAGTAGTTGGGACTACAGGCCTAATCCACCATACCTAATTAATTTTTGTAATTTTTGTAGAGACGGGGTTTTGCCACGTTGACCAGGCTTGTCTTGAACTCGTGAGCTCAAGCAGTCTGCCCACATTGGCCTCCCAAAGTGCTAGGATTACAGGCCCGAGCCATTGCTCCTGGCCTATCCCAAAATCTTTTCATAGTCGTTTATTTTATTATTTTGTTCAACAGTGTCTTGGACATCCAAAGGTTTTAAGGAAGTTACAGACTTTGTTATATATAAATGACTTTAAGTCATTAACATTTCAATGAGGCTGATATGAAGGTGGCCTAACATATTACTTTCATCTGTGAGACGGCTTAGACTTTATTATTTCAAGTGAAGGTCAAGGTGACAGTAGACGTTTTTAATTATGGGAAGCATTTATTTGACCCACCCTAACACAGACCAACACAATAACACAATATTTCAAATTAGGCTAACCTGTGTGCAAAGCTTCAGACTTAACACTTTAGACATGTAAGGTTAGTGAATGTACACAAGATAAGTAGTTATTAACTGCATTTTACAGACAAAGAAACTGATATTAAAAAGGTTATCAGCAAGTTGCCCAAAGTCACTCAGTTAACCAATAGTAGCACTGAGGAGCTACATATCAATTTTTTCTAATAAAATATTTTCATTCGAAAATTATTTCAACTCTAAAGTTAATGAAGTAATTTTATATATTTACACGTAATGAGAAAACCTATCTAAGAAAAAGCACTAGTGTCAACTTCCCCAAATGGAATTATTTTGGGATCAAAATCATCCAAATCATCCTTCTCAATTATATATAAAAAATTAATTATATTTTAATAAGTTTATCACATTTATTTAGTTCAAAGTTATTGACATTGCTCTATTTTTGTGAGCCAGATAAATACCTCATGGTTTCTTAAAATTCTTTGTATATTGATATTTTCATTACATTTCTGTCTCTAATCAGATTTAAAGTTGTAGCTTTGTTAACAGGAAAAAAATGTGTAACTTTGTTAACAGGAAAAAAAGGTTTACCTTTGTTTTACATATGATACATGTTTTCACCACGTATCACCTATGTTTTATTTGAGTTTTTATCATCTATAGTCAATATTTAGTTTTTATTTTTCATTACATGGTGGATTAAGAACACAGTTTTACTTAAGATCAGCTCAAAAGTAATTCACTTTATAACATTGTGTCCAAGAGCATATAAGAATAAAAACAGCAAAAAATATTTTTTAAATATATGTATGACTGTTTCAGTTTACATATGTTAGAAGAAAAGGAAAATATAGAGAAATAGAAAAGTGGCTGTATTAGTTTCCAAAAATCGCCATAATAAATTACCACAAACTAGGTGGCTTAAAACAATGCAAATGTATTCTCATACAGTTCTGAAGGCGAGAAGTCTGAAATCAGGGTGTCGGCAGGGGCATGCTCCCTCTGAAGGCTCCAGGGTAAAACTCCTTTCTTGTCTCTTCCAGCTTCTGGTGGTTGTCAGCAATCCTTGGCCTTCTTTGATTTGTGGTGGCATAACTTCAGCCTCCGCCTTTGTCTTCTTTTGGCCATTTTCCTTGTGTGTGTGTCTGTGTCCAAGCTGCCTTTTTCTTATAAGGACACACACCAGGCATTGGATTAGGGCTCACTTCTAATCCAGTATGACCTCATCTTAACTCTATTACATCTGCAAAGACCCCATTTTCAAATAAGACTGTGTTCACAGGAACTGGGAGTTTTGACCTGACCATATCTTCAGCCCAGTGCAGTGGCTAATAAGGAAACAGGTGAGTTTGATTATCAAGCAATTATTCTTCTCAAATAATGTTAATTCATCTCTCTTTAGTTAGCATGTTTTGAAGAATAATAATTTGCTTACTTATGTAGTCTTCTGTGACTTTCACTCTGACCAAGTCACACTGACACAGAACAGGCAAGCCCCAAAGTTGAGGGTTCTTGACTTCACCTAGGAAAAGAATTCAAGGGTGAGCTGGTGGTGTTAAACAGCAACTTTTATTAAGCAGCAATGTACAGCAGCAGAAGAGGTACTGCTCCCTGCAGAGCAGGGCTACCCTTTAGGCAGTGTGCCCAGAGTAGCAGCTCAGAGGCAATTCTGCACTCATATTCGTTACCCACTTAGAATTACATGCAAATTAAGGGTGGCTTATGCAGAAATTTCTAGAATGAGGGTGGTAACTTCTTAGTTGTCAGGTCCTTGCCATAGAAAGAGGGGATAACTTCAGGGTGTTACCATGGCAATGGTAAGCTGACATGGCACACTGGTAGGTGTGTCTTAATGGGGAGGTGCTTCTGCCCCAGATCTGTTTTAGCCAGTCTTCGATTTGGTCCCATGTCCAAGCCATACCTCCAGAGTCAAGTTTTATCTCCTACTTCAATGTTGTTGTAAAAGTGACACTGTATATGCAGCCGAAAATGCAAATCTCACACCACAGACACATACTTGAGAACTTCTCTCACTACTTTCTGATCTTTAACAATAGCTTAAATAAGAATAATTCATTGATTATTTTAATTGAACAGCTAATTCATGAACATTTTAGAACTTTGAATATCAAGCAAAAATTATATTGCCCAACAATGAACTTCTGTTCTTTCTGTTGTTGTCGCCCAGGCTGGAGTGCAGTTGTGCGATCTTAGTCACTGCAACCTCTGCCTCCCAGGTTCAAGCAATTCTCCAGCCTCCGCCTCCCCAGCAGTTGGCATTACAGACAGAGTTTCACCATGTTGGCCAAGCTAGTCTTAAACTCCTGACCCCAAATGATTCACCCACCTCAGCCTCCCAGAGTGCTAGGATTACAGGCATGAGCTACCGTGCCCAGCCATGAACTTCTGTTTCTGTTTCTCAAATAATTTCTCTTGGGGCAATCACTGTTAAAAGTTTCTGTGCATGCACTATTATTTATGTATATGTGTGTGTGTATACATATGTCACCTCCCCCTTTTAACATACATTTAAGCTGTATAGATTGTTCTCCACCTTTTTTTCTCCTTGACAATTATTTCGTATCAGTGTATATGGATCCACCCGACATATGTAACCACACATGATATTTCATTACGTGAAGGAGCTATAACTCATTTCATATTGTTAAATTGAAAGATTCCTTTTGTTTTGGCGTGTTTGATTGTCTCATTCAAACAAAATTGTCTCATTTCTTTTGCTAGTTTGTTTTTAGATAAAACGCTATGACAAATATCCTCGTATGTGCCGCCAAAACATATCTACAGGTGTGTCTACAGAATATATTTCTAAACGTAAAATTTCTGGGACAAAGGATATATAATTTTCTGTTTTAATAAATGTTAAAAAAAAAAAGTATTTCAAAGGAATCATGACAATCTTCTCTTGCAGCAACAACATGTGAACCTTTCTATTTACCAACAATCTTAACTCAAATGGTATTCAGTACTTTCATCTTTGCCAATCTGATAGGTGAAAAATTAAATCTCGTTTGTCATTTTATTTTTCATTTTCTTAATCATAAGACCTTTTAAAAAATCTATTTAAAAGCCAATTGGATAGTGATATGTGTATTTATATTCATTTCTTATCCTTAAATTGGGCAGTGATCTTTTTTAAAATTATTGTTTAAAGAGCTCTAACAAACTTTAACATGCCTAAGTTTACCTTTTAACACACATGACCATGGCATTGCTAAAGACTGCCAAAGACCCTTAGAGGGGCCAGTGCACATGCATAAGAGAAAGCCCTGGCTTTGCCTTTTCTTGGCTTAATTGTGAATTCACCTCTAATTCATAGCATTTCCTTAAACACGAGTTTAATTTTCTACAAGCTAGCATCTGAGAGATAATATCGGTAATGTCATTTCTGAGGTTCTTTTTACATCAGTCCAGGACTTTTGTTCTAGTTACCCACAGAAATTCCCTTAAGCATAATCTAGATTTGAATTTTTATTTTAGATGTTCCTAGATAATTCTCCAAAGTTCTAGTCTGTAGGTAAGACTTCATTGAGAGAAACCATGTGTATTCATTCCATTCAAGATCTTGCCCTCTTCAGGTTCTATTTTATCTAGAACTCTTGAATGTAAAATGGATGCAGTTTCCAGTTGGTGACATATTCACATACCCATTCATCAAGCTGATGTCTCTCCTATTCATTTTCATCTTCCAGAGAGGCAGGGCTACCTGAACAAATAGCATTCAAGCCCATTAATACTACTTTTAACTTCATAATAACATCTGCAGGGAATTTAGCTTCCACTGACATGTAGGATGATATATGAGTCATTGAACAGCAGAAAGATATGCTTCTGGCTTCTGTGTAGAAGAGATGGCTTTAAATTCTGAGGTTAGCTATTTCTTCTTCTGTAGGAAAGAAATGAGTGGAAACACAAGGAATGAATAATCCCCATCTATTTTCATTTCTAACAGTGGAGATTATACACACACACAAACACAGACATACACACATAAAGATAGAGTTTAAATATATCAGCAAGAAGAGCAGGGCAATTTTCACTGATTTTAAGTAACTATGTCCTGGTTTTGGAAGTGCTATATTGATTCTTAGAAAGCTGTACCTTCTGTTTTCTGTAGAACTTTCTTGGCAAAATTTGAGGAATTAAACTGTCTCCTATTTCTCTGCTATCCTGTTTATTATTTTTCTTCACTAAAAGAAAGCACTTATTAAGGTTTCATTGGATTTTTTTTAATAAGTACTATGCCACTTGATGGGTAGAATAACAAATGTATTTGCCACTGGAACTTTAGGAACAGAGCTATAGGAAGACAACGTAGCAGAGTGAAGAGGATTAGGCCCTGAACTGAAAAAAGTAGGCCTTACACTGTACCCAGTCTCTGCTATTTACTATTTGTGTCACCTCGAACAAATCAGTCAAACTCACCAGGAATAAAAATTCTTCCAGCCTGGAAGAGGGGTAGGAAGGATTAGGGATAGCATGTAAAGTTCCTTATACATAGTAAGTTCTCAGTAACAGTGCTATTATATGATAATCTCACGCTCCAGTGCTTAGGGCCTGTGGGACAACTGACATCCCATTCAAATTAATTACTACTTGAGTTACACTTTCTGGACCAGTTCCCCCTGTCTTCCCTCAATACTTCCCTAAGTTACTGCTGGAAATCCCCAAGGTGATGGTGCTGAATCTGAATTAAGAAACAAGTCCACACATGTTCCTCCACTTACCAATGTCCCACACGCTGCTTCTCCTGCCAGTAGCTTCCATGAAAACACACTACTCTATCAGGCCCGGCCTCTGCTGATACCAATTTTAAGCCCTCTGGATGGCAAAAGCACAATGAAGGATGAAGTGATGGAGAAGAACATGGTAGTAGTTGTGACTGTCGAGTTGTAACAAAAGAATCCAATACAAACTTGTTCATACAAAAAGACATGTATTAGTGCAAATCACGGAAGTCATTAGACTATTTGGCTTCAGAAACAACTCAACCCAAAAATTCGGAGAGTGCCAACAGGACTTTGTCTCCTCCCATCCTCTCTCCTGCTTTTCTTTCTGTAGATTTCACTCTTAAATAAGCATTTTCCATAGGGTAGTCCCATAATTTCAAGAGTAAATCATCTACATCCTGTGTATGAATAACATGAACTACTCTATCACTTGTTCCAACAAAAGACCTATAAATACGTCCCATTTGGTTTGGTTCCATTTGTTTGTCTGTCTGTGAACTAATCAATGTGAACCAGAAGAGATCCATGTTTGGGTCCTAAACCCTAAACCTCTGGATCTGTAGCATGGTGTCAACTCCACCCAAATTCCACTGATTATGAGTGGGAAAAGTTTCCTGAGATGCCTTTACCAGAAGGGTGAGTTCAGGCTAGACAGAAAAAAAATATGAATATCCACTTAGATTGGTACTCTTAACATCTTGAACTATAATGCTTATGCAGTATAAAGTCTTGCAAACTCTTTTATCAGTACGACTGTTCAGTCTGAAGCTCTAAACCCTCTTTCTATGCAAGCCCATATCCAGACCCTAGACCAGCAGGGGTGCAGATGTTATCCTAACTAATCCCATCACTGCTCCCTTCTCTTCTATTTCTAGGCTTCCTTGAACTGCCATATACAAAATTTCCTTGAGCCAAAAATACAAATCCCCTGTGTATCTCAACCAATGGTTGTATACATAAAAGTGTGTCAATTGTCAATCCGTTGTGCAAACATCAGTAGAGTTGGGGCTGATTTAGGCTCTGTTTCACCATCATCCCTTTATTATTGTTGTTGTTGTATTATTTTAGACAGTTGATTTTCCTAGCCCCACATTTTGTTCTATTGTATGTTACATCAGGCAGAGAAGCTTTCCTAAAAATCTTAGCAACATCTAGGGACACTGGGGGAGTGAGCACAATTGCTTATAGAGGCATGGGTAAGATAATTATTAATATAAAGACAGTAGCCACCATTACTGTCACTGTGAGCTAAGCTCCCAGATAGGAGGTTATCATATGGATGTCTGTGCAAGAAAAGTGTAACATTATAAAAGTGACTTAAATCACTTTTATTTGTTGTGATTTACAAATATTTGTTGTGAATCACAAATATTACAGAGGTGATATTTGTTCTATCACCTCTGTACCAGGTTTCATTTCACTTGGGAAACAGAAACGAAAGCAGCTTGCCTGGCTTCTCTTCCACCTTCAGAAATAGAAGAGAAGCAGTATCCGCTACATTTACATTGCACCTGACTCCTAAAACACAGTGTAAGGTGTTACAGTGGATAAGTACATGAGAGACTAGGAAGAAAATTCTCTCTCTTCTGCATTCTCAGAGATAACATTCCCAAGCCAAAGAGGAGAATTGAGCTCAGTCAGTGGAATATTTAACAAGAACTACATTTTATTTCCCCAAGGCAGAATTCCATTTACTTAGAAAAAGACTTAATCCATGATATGATTGCTTTCATAGCAATGTTCTTTTCAGTGACCATGGTACATGAATCAGAAACTTCACACACTGCAAACTCAAATTCCAACAGAGTGTGACTAGTGATGGCAATAGAATTTGATATAACCTCCTTATTCAATAGACTCTATTTACCTTAAGCTTCAGACAGGAGCCTTCCCTCCAGGGGTAGAAACTTGGAAATGCCCTTTTCAATAGGGCTATTTTATAAGAAGCTGAAAACAGACTCAACTCAGTTCCTCAGCTGTGTCTGATTCGATCACAATTATCAAAGCATAGTAAAGTTTATTTATACATTTTTAAATGCCAGAATCAGAATAATGAGATTATTACATTTGAGCGACTTGATATTTTTCCATCTTGGACATCTCAATATACAGACAGTAGTTCTTAGTCTTGGTGCAAAATATAAACTCAATTTACATGTATTTCATAAGAATGGAGGAAAACATTAAAGTTTATAGAATAAATAGATTCTTTAGTTTTCTGTTTGATTGGGGAACTCCAAGACCTCTGAAATCTCTATTGCCTTATAAGCATTTTTGCAATCAATAATTTGAATAAAAATTTATGCTCAACCTAAATGTAATTGCAAATGTATCGGAAATTATAAACATTTACTTTTAATGGCATGTGCAACTCAAAAGTTGTTAATATGTAGTTAAGAAAATATCGATGTGTATTGTGAGGAATAACAGGAAAGCCTACATTCTTGGCCATGCTTGACTACAAGAAGAAAATCTCAGAGCCTTTTATAATTGGCCTCTTGTTTCTGACATAATATCTTAATCATATTAACTTAGAGTTCTCAATCCCCTGAATGTTTTTACAATTTAATGGGCTGAAAGTATTACATCAGCAGTCATTTGTTGTTGTTGTTTTTTTTTTTGTCACATGTATGTGAATATGGTATATATAAAAAATATGTAAGTTAAAAATTAAGAACCATTTCTTTAAGAGATAATTGATTAGCAGTTTCACAGAAATCTATTTAGGCAATGTGGCTGCAGTCACAATAAAATTTTTAGTTGATTGACCCAGTGCCCAAAAGTTTTAGCCCTTTGGTGAAATGCCCAGGTTAAATGGCCATTTGATTGAAATACATGGCTGAAAGCATTAGGGATTTGGCAAAGCAACAAGATTGACAGCATGACACTCTCACATACATAAAAGAGGCAGAATAAAAAGTTACATGTGGTTGGCTTTCCATCCAAAACAGAATTTTAGTCTCAAGTGGAAGGACAGCCAGTGCTTTCCCAGAGATAAAAAGGAAACATCATCTCATTCTTCTAAATGGAGTCATTGTTTAACATACACAGATGCAACACCACCAAACACACAAACTTACAGGCCAGCAGAAGAAATGATTAAAGTTCTGGCCCCAGGAAACAATTGCACACAGCCTCTTATTTTTATTTACTTTATTTTCTCTAAGCTGATTCACACATTGTGACATTTTACCCAATGAGTCTTCTATGTCTTTTACAAACCCTCTGGTTAAATTGGCAATACCTTGACAGAGCTTAAATGCCTTAACAGCATTAATTTGTTCTTTTATTTTTTAGTTGTCTGAATGGCTGATTGCCAAGAATCAATCATAACACCATGTGGCCAACCTAATATAGTAATTATTCCAAAATAGGAATTGCATGATAAGTTTATTAGTAACTAGTCTACAAATAACCCATCCTTGCAACCACAGACTTATCTCTAAGATGGAGGTAGTGCTTGGTATTTTCTGAAATTAATTAATTCACTTTATGGGATTGGTTTATTTTTTCATATTCAAATTCATTGATTTATGTGCAGTCTTTATCAATTCTGTTTATTTCTTTTGGTTTCTTTTGTTTTTGTCTATTAGATTTTAAATTTACTCAGTGGAACTCTTAGAGTGCTTTCAAATAATTTTTGTTTAGCCCTTTTTACTTTTAGAAAAAAAAGCACGGCTCACTGCCAGCGTTCATTTAATTTTAAATAAATGCACTCTTTGAGGCTGAGACAAATCTGACAGATTTTCAATGTGAGAATAAAATATAAAAACTGTACATGGAGTTATTACTAAACAGAACTAATGTCAGAGTCATCTATTTTGGAAAAACTGAATTTATCAAATACATCTTTGGCCAACTACTCTTCAAAAATGATGGTAACATCACACATAGGAATGCTATGTTTTCTAAAATTTGATACTTTCAGCAATAGAGAATTATTATATTTTTTAAATGGAAATACCACTGCTAAAAACAAATGCTGTAAATAGAATGATGTCTTTTGTTTCCAAACTCAATACTAGAGCAGTGTGAAAATAATAATAAAAGTGAGATAGTTCATGGCAATGTTATCTCAGGGTAAATGCTGCAACCACAAGGGCCACGGGCAAGTATTCTTGGGGCAAAAGAGAAAACGGTTAGTTAAAATAGACTATAGAGTTGTGAAGATTGCTCTAAGTAAGGTTTTAGCTATCCTCATAGATTTTTTTCTTTTTTGAGATGAGTCTCACTCTGTCGCCCAGGGTGGAACGCAGTGGTGTAATCTTGGCTCACTGCAACCTCCACCTCCCGTGTTCAAGCAATTCATCTGCCTCAGCCTACCGAGTAGCTGGGATTACAGGCACACATCACCATGCCTGGCTAAGTTTTCTATTTTTAGTAGAGATGGGGTTTTACCACATTGGCCAGACTGGTCTCAAACTCCTGACCTTGTGATTCGTCCACCATGGCCTCTCAAAGTGTTGGGATTACAGACATGAGTCACTACGCCTATCTTCATAAATTTTGAAAAGAAATGTTCTCAAATTCATTTTCAGCAAATAAATAATGTGTAATATCTGTATCATTTTCTTCATTGATCTGAGAGTTATTTAGATTAGTGACTTTAATATTTGTTGCTGGCTTAAGTATTGTTACTAATTTTTTATTTTATGAAAATAAAGAATATATGAATCTTTTAATACAGGACTTATCTTCATTAAAGTATACTATACACACAGAAAAGGTAAGAATCACTAGAGCCCAACTTATTGAACTTTGTTACTTTATAACAACATTAATGTGTCCATGTAACCATGACTTATCTCAAAACACAGCATCAAAGCATTCTCCCTCTCTCCTCCCAAATGTAGCAGCTATTTTGACTTAAAACACTATTCAATAGTTTCATCTGTTTTTGAAAATTACGTAAATTGAATCACACAATATCTATTTTATGTATCTTCTTCTGATATTAGTTGATTATTGATTGATGTTAGTTTTTGCTTTAAACTGTTCTATTCATTTTTATTTCTTTGTAGTATTATGTTGCATAAATTAAAACGCATTTAATCTGATGTTGATGGGCATTTCTGCTGTTTCCTTTTTGGAACTATTTCAGATAAGGTTGCTATGAATATTCCTGTACATATGTTCACATTAAAGTGTGAATAAATTTTTGGCTCTATACCCACAAATGAAATTGCTGAGTCAGCTTTTAGAGAAAACACTGAAGTGTTCTCCAAGTGATGGTACTACTTTGCCCTCTGCAGTAAATGAGTTATCCATTGCTGTTTATTTTCATAATCAGTTTTTACTTATATTTTTTTCAATTTTCATTATTCTGGAGAGTATGTAATATTTTCTTATGTAGATGTTAATCTGCATTTTCCCAAAGGACTTGTGAGATTGAGGATTTGTTAAATGCTTATGGGATACCTGACTATCCTCTTTTGTAAAATCTTTGTTCAGTTTTCTTGTTAATTTGTCAATTGAGTTGTGTCTGTTATTCTTAATGATTTGTAGTATTGTATGCATGTGAGAGAGAGAGTGCAAGAGAGTGTGTCTGTGAAAAACAAAAATACTTTGTTGTATTTTTGGCAAACATACTCTTTCACTCTGTGACTTTTATTTTTACTCTGTTAATGTCTTTTGATAAAGAGAAGTCTTGATCCAAATGTGTACCATTTCATCAATACTTTATGGTTTCTACTTGTATGTACTTCCTAAGAAATCTTCATTTCCTTCAAAGATATGAAAATACTTTTTCTGTTGGTATCTTCTAGATGCTTTATTCTTTTACCTTTTGCATTTAGATGATGTGAGGTCCATTTTCATTTTCATTGAAAAATTGTGTTCCATTTTCATTTTTTCAATTGGATATCTGAAAGATTATGCACCATTAACTGACAAGATTGGGGTAGGAGCTGGGACTTTGAAGGCTGGGCTCATATACTGGACCAAATTGAAGGCTATGTAAAACAGGTTGAGCAGAAGCAGCTTTCCATAAGACATGCCCACCAAGGTGCCATGTTAGTTTACTATGGCCATAGCAACACCAAGAGGGTATCACCTCTTTCCATGGCAATGACCCAATGACCCAGAAATTATCACCTTCATTCTAGAAATTTCTTCAAAAACTACCCTTTAATGTGCATATAATTAAAAGTGGGTCTGATATGAGTGCAGAACTACCTCCAAGCTGCCATTCTGGGCACACTGCCAGTGGAGTAGACCTGCTCCATAAGAAGCAGTACATCTGTTCCAGCTATGCACTGCCACTTCAATAAAAGTTGCCATTTAACACCACCTGGTTCACATTGAATTCTTCCCTGGGTGAAGCCAAGAATCTTTTGGGCTAAGACCAAATTTGGGGGCTTGCGTGTCCTGCAACAAGATCATTGTTTCCTCACTGCTGGGTGATGCCAGCAGTGAGGGTCAAGGATAAGATATGTACATAAACAGACAAATGAAATGTCCATTTATGTACATATCTTATCCTTGACCCTCCATCTGGTTAAGTGGTCTCTTTGTCTAGCTAAGTCATCCTTCCACCATTTTTAGCATTATTATTATTATTATTATTATTATTATTATTATTTTGTCTCACGCTGTCACCCAGGCTGGAGTGCAATGGCGTGGTCTCGGCTCTCTGTAACCTCCGCCTCCCAGGTTCAAGCAATTCTCCTGTCTCAGCCTCCTGAGTAGCTGGGAAAACAGGCATGTGCCACCACACCCAGCTAACTTTTGTATTTTTAGTAGAGACAGGGTTGGCCAGGCTGGTCTCAAACTCCTGACCTCGTGATCCACCAACCTCGGCCTCTCAAAGTGCTGAGATTATAGGTATAAGCCACCGCACCCAGCCTACTGTTAGCATCATTTAATTTCTACATTTAATAGCTTCTGAAACATCTTGTAGAATATGTTCTTCTCTTCATTTTATTTTCATCTCACATTTCCATATACAATTTAGAATCTACTTATAAAATTCCAAAAAATTTCACTGGGAGTTTGAATTGCATCATATCTAAAAATCAGTTTGAGTAGAATGGGCTGTACAATATGAAATGATACATCCCTCCCTTTATGTAGGTTTTTATTGATTTCTCTTTATGTATTATAGTTCTTTGTTCTGACATTTTGCACATTTCATATGCTTCGTTACCACAAAGTTGATGTTTATTCAATTGCTAATGTACATTATTAAAATGCAATTTAATGATTATTATTGACATGTGGGAATATAAATGTTTAAATTTTTGAACAGGTATTCATTAACTTTGTTAGACACATTTTCATTTTTCTATAAGCATTATGTCGTTTTTCAATAATGATTTCATTTCTTCTTTCTAATATATATATTTTTCTATTGTATTCTTCTTTTTTCTTTTTTTTTAAATTTATTTATTATATTTTAGCTTCTGGGATACATGTGCAGATCATGCAGGTTTGTTACGTAGGTATACATATGCCATGGTGGTGGTTTGCTGCCTCCATTGCCCAGTTATCTACATTAGGTATTTCTCCTAATGCTATCCCTCCCTAATCACCCCACCCCCTGCTCTTCCTCCCCTAGCCCCTCAACCCCCAGGCCCCAATGTGTGATGTTCACCTCCCTGTGTCCATGTGTTCTCACTGTTCAACACCAACTTATGAGTAAGAACATGTGGTGTTTGATTTTCTGTTCTTGTGTCAGTTTGCTGAGAATGATGGTTTCCAGTTTCATCCATGTCCCTGCAAAGGACACAAACTCATCCTTTTTTTTATGGCTATATAGTATTCCATAGTGTATATGTGCCACATTTTCTTTATCCAGTCTATCATTGATGGGCATTTGGATTGGTTCCTAGTCTTTATTATTGTAAACAGTGCCACAATAAACATACGTGTGAATGTGATTTTATAATTGAATGTTTTATAATCCTTTGGCTATATACCTAGTAATGGGGTTGCTGGGTCAAATGGTATTTCTAGTGCTAGATCCTTGAGGAATCACCACACTGTCTTCCACAATGGTTGGATTAATTTACACTCCCACCAACAGTGTAAAATTGTTCCTATTTCTCCACATCCTCTCAAGTATATGTTGTCTCCTGATTTTTTAATGATTGCCATTCTAACTGGCATGAGGTGGTATCTCAATGTGGTTTGGATTTACATTTCTCTAATGACCAGTGATGATGAGCATTTTTTCATGTTTTTTGGCTGTATAAATGTCTTCTTTTGAAAAATTGTATTCTTATAATACATAGGACCTCAAAGCAATGTTAAACTGAGCAGACAATTTGGGGCATCCTATGTCTTGAGGGAATTCTTTCAATATTTTGACTTTAAATAAAATATTTACCAAATACTTAGAGAAAATCTTCAATGGAATTAGGAAAAATTCATTTTACTTAAGTTTGATAATAATTTTATCATGAATAGATATTGAATTTGATGTGGGAATTCAGTACATCTACTCAGCTGATTATATTTTTAAAAAATCTTTTATTCTGTATAAAACAAGTCTTGTCTTGTGGTGTATCACCATTTTTTACAATGCTATCATTATCATTACTTCACCATTTTGAATCTATTTTTGTTAGTCTGATTGGCCTATAATCTTCAATTCCTAGAATTTTCTTATGAAGTTTTAGTGTGAGGATATGAGAGTCTCATATAATGGGGTAGTAAAAAAAATTTCCTTTTTTTCTATTCTCTGAGTTTATGTACTACTGGCATTATTTCTCACTTAATATTTGACACAATTTATCACCATTGGGGTCTGGAATTTTTCTTTGTAGAAACATTCTTCATTAAAGATTTAATTTCTTTCATAGTTTCAAAACTATTTTTCTCATTTATTCTTGTGTTAGATTTTAAAACTTACATTGTTCTAAGAATTTATCAGCTTATAATATCTTCTTACTGCCATTTCAATATCAACTTCATCTGCAGTGATGACACATTTTCACCTCTAGCATTATTAGTGCCTCCCTATTAAAAAAAAAAATTGATGATCAATATTGCAGAATTTTATCAATACTATTAGCTATTCCAAAGAGCTAGCTTTCAATTCTGTTATTATTTGTTTTTCT
>NW_016107342.1:4983965-5045441 GCF_001604975.1 Cebus imitator | reverse complement strand
AAGACACAAATTGAAGGGTGAAAAATTTCCTTGTTAAAGCATCAATTTAGTTTCATTCCACAAATTCTGAAATGTAGTATTTCTATTCTCATGCAATATAAATTATTTCTAATTTTATTTTTAATCCATTTGTTATTTAGATGTATGTTGCATAATTTCCTAGTATATGGGACTATCAAGTTATCTTTCTTCTCTTTATTTTTAGCTTAATTTTACTCTTGTCAGATAACATTTTCTGTATAATTTCAGTAATCTGAAATTTTTTGAGACATATTTTCTGGTCCAACATGGGGTCAGTTTTATCAAATATTCTGTTTGCTATTAAATAGAATGTGTATTATACAATTATTAAATGCAATTATGTCACGCATTAATACATAATTTTGGTCAAGTTTTAAAATCATGTTTAAGTCATTTATCATGGATGAACTTTTTTCTGTTATGCTATCAATTGCTAAGAGAAGTACATTAAAATCTCCTACTATGATTTCAGATTGCCTGGTTTTGTTCAGTTTTTTGCTTAATATATTTTAAAACGGTTGTATTAAGCTCTCTTGAATAAGTTAGAATTGCTTTAACTTTCCAGCAAATTAAAATTTATCAAAATGAAATATTCTTTTTAAATAATCAGTAGTGTTTTTTATCTTAAATTCTATTTGTCTAATAATAATTCAGCTTAATTGTATATTTATACAACCTTTTTTAAAAAATTCATTTTATGTGTCCATAACTAAAGCATTTCCCCTGCAAGCTGTGTACAATTAGGATTTGTTTCCATTCAGTTGGAAAACATTTACTTTTCAGTGTTTTTAGTTATTTCACATTTAGTGTAATTGGTAATGCACTTGAGTTTAAATTTACATTACAACTTTATTCTATTTCTTTGAACTGTCTTATGTTGCTTTTGTTCTTATTCTGGCCTTTTAAAATTAATTTTGAAAAGGAAAAGCTTTTTATTTATTTAATTTTTTTCTTCCTATTTGCTTGGTAGTTATATGTACAGTTGCATACTACCCTTTCAAGTTTACCCCAAAGATTAGAACATAAATTCTCAAATTCCAATATAAATTAGTATTTACACCATTTCTCTGTTAATAGAAATGCCTTAGAAACCTTAGACCATTTGTCGTCCCCTGTATTATGTGCAATTATTATCATGAATTATTTTCTTTGCCACTTACACCCCTCAATGCTTTATATATGCAATATTCAGTTAGATATCTCCAGTCATGACCCTTTTGACTCCTCTTGATTCTTTCCCTCATATGCATGCTAACATTCAAAATCATTTTTCTTCTGCGTAAACATCCTGTTTATTGTTTTCCTCCCTGTCTGCTGCTGATTATTTCTTTCACCTAACGTTTGTCTGAAAATGTCTTAAGAATGAAGGTTTTTATTTTTCGAAATATATTTTCACTGACAAAATTTTAATTTGGCAGTCACTGCTTTCATTATTTGAAAGATGTCATTCCATTGTCTTTCGGCTTCCATTGTTTCTGTTAAAAAGTTAGCTTTTTGTTCAGGCACAATTTCTGTTATATTTCAGAGGTCGCTTTTTATTTCCTCCTTTCTTCCACATCCATTTAAGTAAATTTTTATAATTTTTTTCTGATGAAATCCTTAGTGTGTCTTTTGTTTTCAGCTGAACTGTGTCTGATATGATGTCATTATTTAATGTGTATATCCGATAATGCTACTATCTGTTGGTTGCTTCTTTCATTTTGTTGATATATTATCTTGTTTCCTGTATAGTATACTTGGTTATTTTTGTTTGAGTGCTAAAAACTGTACAAGAAAAACCATGGTGATAATCTGAGGCCAGGTGTGGTGGCTCATGCCTGTAATCCCAGCACTCTGGGAGGCCAAGGCTGGTGGATCATTTGAAGTCCGGAGTTCAAGTTCAGCCTGGCCAACATGGTGAAATCCCATCTATACCAAAAATACAAAAGAATAGTTGGGTGGTAGTGGTGCATGCCTGTAATCTCAGCTACTCAGGAGGCTGAGGCAGGAGAATTGTTGAGCCTGGGAGGCAGAGGTTACGATGAGTTGAGATCATACCAACGCACTCCACTCTGGGCAACAGAGTAAGACCCTATCTCAATAAATAAATAAATTGAGGGTCTATGTTTTCTAGAGCAGAAGCTGGAAAGCTTTTTCTGTGAAGCCAAGTGGTAAACATTATTGAGTGCAGGCTTTATGGTTTCTTTTGCAACTGCTCAACTTTAACACTGTAGTGTGAAAAGTATTATATAAAATATGTAAATGAATGAATGAACCTGGTTATGTTCCAACAAATCTTTATTTTAAAACAGTCATCTGGCTCGATTTGGTTTAAGGGCTGCAGTTTGCTGACCCCTCATTCTAGAGAGAATTTACTTTTGTCTCTGATAAATTGATAATCTAGGTGCATTAGCAATCCAATGCTACCTTATTCCAATAAGAAATTGAGATAATTCAAAGTTAGACTTCAGCTCTCATGAAAGTTTATCTGTATTGCATTCATCTAAATTTTTATTGATTAGAACAGGGTTTCTCAAACCTGGCACTATTTTGAGCCAGAAATTATTTGTTGTAGAGGGCTATTCTGTACATTGGAGAATATTTAGGAACATCATGGTCTCTAGCCCCTACATTCATTAACACATTCCACCTTACAATTCTGATAAGTAAGAAGTCTCCAGTGATGGCCAAATTGCCCCCAATCAAGAACCACTGGCCTGAGGGTCCCCTTGATGGTCAGACCTACCTCCATTTATTATTCTCCTAATGTTCCTTGTACTATATGCCTTGAAGGCTCTGCTCAGTTTCTCAACTTTCAGCCACCTCTTTAAGAACGGGATGAATACTTTAGTGTACAATCACCCCATATATTTGTGTCATCTCTTTGGTTTTTTCTTCTCCTGGCTTTGGCACACTCTTTTTATTCTAATACACCTTTTCTATGTTCTATTTTGGATTATTTTTTCAAGCTCAGTAGTCTGTTATTACCATAAGTAGAACACCCAATATATAGCACTTTTATTTATTTATTTACTTTTGAGATGGAGTTTTGCTCTCGTTGCCCAGGCTGGAGTGCAATGGTGCAATCTTGGCTCACTGCAACCTCTGCTTCCCAGGTTCAAGTGATGCTCCTGCTTCAGACTTCACAGCTGGGATTACAGGCGCCTGCCACCACACCCAGCTAATGTTTTTTATATTTTTAGTACAGATGGAGTTCCTCCATGTTGGCTGGGCTAGTCTCAAACTCCTTACATCAGGCAATCCTCCCGCCTCAGCCTCCTATAGTGCTGGGATTACAGGCATGAACCACTGTACCCAGCCATATGTAGCACTTTTAATGGACTTTGTTTCCTAAATTTGTCTTTCATTAGATATAATTGGGAATGGAAAAAACAATTCAATAGAGTCTTAATAGATTCCATTTATACTAAATGCTAAATTTATTATAACCTTTCTGTGTATATTAGTCAGTTAATTCTAATGTCATTATCTAACTTAAAATTAACTAATTCAATTTCCATGAAAAAAACAGACTATGCGCTAGGCTTTTAAAAGTCAATTTGGAAATCTAATCTTGATATAAGTTATCTATTAATCATAATTTAGTACTAAATTAAAACATGCATATTATTTAAAGATATTACTTTTTTTTTTTTTTTAAATGAATGAGAGGTTCTTATGTTGCCCAGGTTGGCCTTGAACGCATAGCCTCGCCTCCTCAGGCACCAGGACAACTGGCCCAAGCCACCACGGCTCCTGAAGATATTACATTTTTTAATGGATAAAATAATTTAAGTAAAAATTTTTAATGGGCCAGGTGTGGTAGCTCACACCTGTAATCCTAACACTTTGGGAGGCAGATGAATCACCTGAGGTCAGGAGTTTGAGATCAGCCTGGCCAACATGGTGAAACCCGGTCTCTACTAAAAATACAAAAATTAGCTGGGTGTAGTAGTACATACCTATAATCCTAGCTACCTGGATGGCTGAGACAATAGAATCGCTGGAACCTGGGAGGCAGAGTATGCAGGGAGCCGAGATCATGCCACTGCACTCCAGCATGGGTTACAGAGCAAGACTCTGTCTGGAAAAAAAAAAAAAGAAAGAAAATTAAGCTGTAATTTTTTCCTAGAATAGTGCTAATTGAATTTGTTATAGTTTTAATTATGTCATTATCAAAGATTTATATGTTTAGTAAACCTGGGTCTTTTATTGACAGCCTGTGTGACATTGATCTATTTGCTTAGTCTTCCTGGGACGTGATTTTATTTCTATAAAATAAGTGGTAGTGAACACTTTTTTAAACATAATTTGTGCATGGCATTGGTTTATGTATTTACATTTGTAAATACATTATGTATTAATTTGAGCAATGCTTATAGTAACCATATGAGTTTGCCACGATTAATATGCCCACTCTTCACATAAAGAAACTGATTTAATATCTATTATAAATGTATTGCTTACATTTGATATACCATGACTAATGATTAGAGTTGGAGACTTGGCATGATGAATTCCATTTAACTTATAAAGTTACTGGTAAACAGTTTTACCTCCATAAAACAAATTATAAAACTAACATTATAAAATACCTTGCTCAGTGATATTTTAGATGACCATTTTCCTCAAATGTTTGGATGTGTCCATATATCCAATTATAGCTACTAACATATTTTATTGCTTTTAAGCAAAGATTTAGCCAATCTACAGCAAGATAGTACTTACATTCTCTTAATCAGATTTGCTTTCTCCAAAACTATGTATTTTAAAAATAATATTCTGTGCTTTGTCTTCTGTAATTGACCACCTATAACCCTGGACTTGAGCTTCTACCAACTCCAAAAGCAAAAGCACTACTTAATTCCGTCTACTCTTAAAGGGTTAGTCAACCTCCAAGAATCAGATTGATAAATTATAAAACTATATTTTTAAAACATTCTTTTGCTCACTAACAATTTTTACAACACAAATTATTAAAAATTTGTGTATTTGTATTGAATGCTAACCTATGTTTGTGGTATGAAAGTGAAAAGATATCCAGTGAGAAGTAAGATTACATCCTATCTTCTTCTCCAGATATTGAGTTCCCTTCCTTAGATTTCACTACTCAGAATTAGGCAAGCATTTGAGAACCACTGTAACAACCAATTTTAAAGTAGCATTTTTCTTACAAGAATTATATGCTATCTTATATACAGTATATTATAGCTTTTATAGTTTCTTAACATACTTATTCCTTAATCTAATGGTCATTTGTTCAATGCCTAATAGTTTCAAGGTGATGTTTAAGTCAATAGCTTTAAATTTAATGCATACTAAATTCTACGAGAAGATTTTTAAAGAATACTTTATTACCCAGCCAAACCAGCTAAGTCTAAACCTCAGAGATGAAATGTCGAGGCATTACTCTGAAAAGCACCAGATTTTAAAAAGGATTTTTAAACTCTCCAGTGGATTCTAATGCACACCAGATTAAACACTGCACCCCACACCCCACACTGGGACATATAAAAATATATTTGGCACCAAATCTTTTCTCAAGTTGCTAATAATTAAGTGAGTAAAATATCCATTGTGTATTATCTGAACAAAAAGCTTTAATTTGTAAAACTTGCTGATTTTCATGGTGTAAATCTGTTCATCATGCCCAACTTAAAGCTTGCAACATGACTCACTGAATGCATAGTTGGGAAGAAATGCAAAACAGCACACTATTACATGGAGTTTCCACCACTCAGATATAATAGATTACATAAACAACCTCAAAATTGCAAGTAATAATAAAATGGGGTAAAATAATTAGGAAATAATGAGGTTTAATTATTTGTTGTACATATTTTAATATGATTTATGGGTATCAGCTTAAATATATTTATGTAATTTTTAATAATGACAATATTTACCTGTCGACTCACAAAATCCTCAAAAGTTTAAAAATCAGTTTTTGCAGGACTGTACAAGTGAGCTCTGACAAACCGCCACCTCTAATACATACTATGTGAACTACAATAGATATTGGAAAGAAAATAAGCACCATGAAAGCATATTATCTCCTTTGCTCCTGAAAACTATTTAGTAGAGGTGATAAAATGCACATAACCCTCTTTTTACTGACAAGGCTATAAAAATTCCCAGAGACCTCAATTTGCCCCTTCCTGAGTAAGCCACAGATCTGAACCAGATCATGCCACCTGACTCCCATTCATTTTCTTTACCAACCAGTCTTTTAAGAATCATCCCAGAAACAAAAAATATAAATTTGGGAACTTTTTTAAAAAAGGATTTTAGTTACTAACATATCTATATTTAAAAGTGGTCCATGCTAATCCACACTAATCATTGAGCAGATTTTCCTTTGATTCTTTAATGATGAAGCTTAGAATAATATTTTACACAGAAGCTCCCTGCATTTTTAACTAATAATATTCACCAAGCACTTATCTTATATTCTACTTGAAACATAAGGGTAGCAAAAGGAATACAAGTTTTGATGTTTACACTCAAGGAGCTTTCGGTCTTATTGATCTCCAAAATTGCAAAAACGTAACACAAGTCAATTCAGTCATTTTAAATAAAGGTACTAACTTTTGAGTGTGAGGAAAACTTCTAGCAAGCCAGAGAATGCTCAAGAGGTTGTGTTCATGAGGGAGAGAAGACTAGAGTGCAACCTTCAAATATGGGTAGTTGTCTTTCCTAAAGGGAGAGAAAAATTATCTCAGACAGCATGAGACTTCTTAATTTCCTCACTTCTCACACCTGCTTGTTTTGGAATTGCATTAGGGCTCAGCCCTAGCACACCTGTCTGATCACTCAATGGTTGTCACTAGGCAGATCTCACTGAACAATGACAAAGAGGTGGTCTGAATCAACTTGGTTTGCTTACAGAGTTGTATGGCTACAAGCAAAAATGTCCCCCACTGCTTTCACCTTTGATAACTCTGGGAAATATTTATTTGTGCCTTTATTGAAAGAACATTTTCCAATAAGGGGCTCCTAATCGTGAATAATGAGTCAGGTCTCTACACTCTCTTACCTATATTTTGAACACTCTCTTTGATTTCAGATAGGTATTTAGTAGAGAGATGGGGACAGGAAAGGGTCTGGGATCAAACAAAACAGCACAGTTCTTAGGTACATTGGATTTTTTAGTGTCAGCTATAATGTAGCCAAGGTGAAAACTAAAGGAACCAAATTCCCAAAGCGTATTTTAAAGGAGGGAAATAATGCAATTTTAAAAAGTTAACAAGCTAGGGCCAAGATGGCTGATTAGAAGCAGCTGCAGTCTGCGGAACTCATGGAAAGGAAAAAAAAGGTCACATGAATACAGGACATTCAACTGAAATATCCTGGTACTGGCATTGGGACTGATCAGAGAAACAACTTTACCCATGGGGATCAAAGAAAAGCAGGGTGGGACCCACTGGGGAGCAACATTGAGCCAAGAGAATTTCCACCCCAGCCCAGGGAAGTGGCAAGTGGTTGTGTGACCCCCAGGAAACCACCTTCTCACACAAATCTTTGCAATCCATGGATCAGGAGGTCCCCTTGTGGGCCCACGCCACCAGAGCCTTGGGTTCAACACACAGTGCTGTTTGGAGTCCCGGCAGAACAGCTGCTCAGGCATGAACAGAAACCCAGGAGCTTTACAGACTCCAGCCCTGGGATCCCTGGAAAGGGTGTAGGTAATTCAGGCAGGGCAGAGGGCATGTGCATATGCCTAGGAAGGGGGCTTAATCCAGGGGACTGAGTGGTGACAGTCTGTGGACTTAACCTCCACAGTACCTCATGAGTCTTACCACAGCCAGGGCCTCTAGCTACCCCTACCTGCCCATATTCTATGGACAGAGCTCTGTTCTCTCCCTGGGAAGTGGTGCCCAAGGGAAGGGGTGGGACATCATCTTGGTTGTTTGGATGACTCAACCATTCCAGCCTGCAGCTTGTGGAGAGTTTAAGCTGACAGGAGCAGAAGCAGTTCCCCAGCGCGACACAGCTGTTTGGTCAAGGTGTGGTCAGACTGCTTCTTTAAGAGGGACGCTGATCCACTCCTCCTTGCAGGGCAGATCCTCCCAGCCAGGGCCTTCGACCAGGCTTTTCCATGTTTCATGGCCACTAGAGTTCTAATTTCTCCCTGGGATGGAGTGCCTGGGGGACAGGGCAGGCCACCACTTTGGCTATTCCAGCATCTCAGCTGGTCCAGCCGATGGGCCATGGAGAGCCCAAACCAATCAAGGGTTAACAATCAGGATCCCTAACATAGCACAGCTGTTCTAGCAAAAAACAGCCAGACTGCTTTTTTAAGTGAGTAACTGATCCCATTTCTCCTGACTGGGTGAGACTTCCCAACAGGTATATCCAGCCACCTCTACAGGTGTGTTCAGGTTGGCAACATGTCAGTACTCCACTAAAATGGAGCTTTCAGAGGAAGGGGCAGGCTGCCATCTTTGCTGTTTTGCAGACTTCATTGGTGAGGTATCATCTCACCAATGAGAAAAACCAAGGGGATGAGGCTGTCGAGGGGACCCCCAACAAACTGCAGCAGTCCTTTGGAAAAGTGGAGAGACTGCTAAAGCAACAACAAAACCACAAAAACCAATCGTATCAAAAGGTTGGCAACGTCAAAGATTGAAGGTTGATAAATCCACAAAGATGAGAAAGAGTCAATGCAAAATCTCTGAAAACTCAAAAAGCTAGAATGCCCCTCTCCTCCAAATGATCATAACACCTCTCCAGCAAGGGCTCAGAACTGGCTGAGGTGGCTGAAATGACAAATGCAGGCTTCAGAATGTGGATAAAAACAAGCTTCGCTGAGTTATAGAAGCACATCGTAACTCAATGCAAAGAAGCAGAGAATCATGATTAAGACAATGAAGGAGCTGACAGCGGAAATAGCCAGTTTAGAGAGTAACATAACTGACTGGATAGAGCTTAAAAAACACACTGCAAGAACTTTACAATGTAACCACAAGTGTTAACAGCAGAACAGACCAAGTGGAGGAAAGAATCTCAGAGCTTAAATGCTATCTTTCAGAAAGATGAGTACAGAGCAAAAAAGTAAAAAGGAATGAACAAACCTCTGAGAAATATGGGATTATACGTAGGGGCCAAGACGGCCAAATAGGAACAGCTCTGGTCTGCAGCTCCCTGTGAAGCCAATGCAGAAGGCAGGTGATTTCTGCATTTCCAACTGAGGTACCCAGTTCATCTCCTTCAGACTGGTTAGGCGGTGTGCAACTCATGGAGAATGAGCAGAAGCAGGGTGGGGAATCGGTTCACCCAAGAAGTGCAAGGAGTTGGAGGATCTCCCTCCTCCAGGCATGGGAAGCCTTGAGAGACTTTGCTACCCAACCTGGGTACTATGCTTTCCCCACAGTTTTGCAATCTGCAGAACAGGAGACTTCCTCATGAGCCTACACCACCAGGGCCCTGGGTTTCAAGTATAAACTGGGTGGCTGTTTGGGCAGGGACCAAGCTAGCTGCAGTTTGTTTTTTTTTTTTTTTTTTACCCCAGTGGGGTACCTGGAACCCCTGCAGTTTGTTTTTTTTTTTTTTTTTTTGTACCCCAGTGGTACCTGGAACCCCAGAGAGACAGAACCGCTCACTCCTCTGGAAAGAGGGCTGAAGCCAGGGAGCCAAGTGGTCTTGCTTAGTGGGTCCCACTCCCAAAGAGTCCAGCAAGGTAAGAACCATAGGCTGGATGGTTTTTTCACTGCCAGCACAGCAGTCTGAAATTGACCTGGGACGACTGAGCTTGACGCGGTGAGGGGCATTGGCCGTTACTGAGGCGTTAGTAGGCCTTTGATAAAATTCACAGCTCTTCATGTTAAAACTGTCAATAAACTAGGTATTAGAGAAACATACCTCAAAATAATAAGAGCCTTATATGATGAACCTTCAGCCAATATCATTCTGAATAGGCTAAAACTGGAAGCATTTCCCTTGAAAACTGGCACAAGACAAGGATGCCCTCTCTCACCACTCCTATTCAACATAGTATTGGAAGTTCTGTCCAGGGCAATCAGTCAATAGAAAAAAATAAAGCATATTCATATAGAAAGAGAAGAAGTCAAACTACCTTTGTTTGCAGATGACATAATCCTGTGTCTAGAAAGCCTCATCATCTCAGCCTGAAAGTTACTTAAGCTGAAAAGCAACTTCAGCAAAGTCTCAGAATACAAAATCAATGTATAAAAATTGCTAGCATTTCTATACACCAACAACAGTCAAGCAGAGAGCCAAATCACAAATAAACTCCTATTGTCGATTGCCACGAAAATAATTTAAAAACCTAGAACTATAGCTAACAAGAGAAGTAAAGAACCTCTTCAGGGAGAACTATAAATCCCTGCTCAGAGAAATCAGAGTTGACACAAATAAATGAGAGAATATTCCATGCTCATAGATGGGAAGAATCAATATCATGAAAATGCTCACACTGCCTAAAGCAATTTATAGTTTGAATGCTATTCTCATTAAACTAGCATTGACATTCTTCACATCATTAGATAAAACTATTTTAAAACTTATATGGAACCAAAAAGAGTAGCCAAGGAAATCCTAAGCAAAAAGAACAATGCTAGAGGCATCACACTACTCAACTTTAAACTATACTACCTGACTACAGTAACCAAAACAGTGTGGTACTGGTACCAAAACAGGCACATACAGCAATGGAACCAAAAAGAGAACCCAGAAATAAGACTACACACATCTACAACCAACTGATCTTCCACAAACCTTACAGAAACAAGCAATGGGGAAAGGATTCTCTATTTAAGAAATGGTGCTGGGAGAACTGGCTAGCCATATACAGAAAATTGAAACTGAACATCTTTCTTAAACCATATACAAAAATAAATTCCGGATAGAGTAAAGACCTAAATGTAAAATCCAAAACTATAAAAACCCTAGAAGAAAACCTAGGCAATACCATTCGGAACATAGGCATGGGCAAACATTTCATGACAAAGATGCCAAAAGCAATTGCAACAGAAGCCAAAATTGAGAAATGGGATCTAATTAAACTAAAATGCTCTGTACAGCAAAAGAAACTATCAACAGAGTAAACAGACAACCTACAGAATGGGAGAAAAATTTTGCAATCTATTTATCTGACAAAAGCTAATATCCAGCATCTACACAGAACTTAAACAAATTTATAAGAAAAAAAAAAAAAAAAATTAAAAAGGGGCAAAGGACATGGACAGACACTTTTCAAAATAAGACATACATGCAGCCAACAAACATGTGAAAAGAAGCTCAACATCACTGATTATTATTAGAGAAATCCAAATCAAGCACTCAGTGAGATGCCAATTCAAACTAGTTGGAATAGTTAGTTCAGTAATTGTGAAAGACATTGTGGCAGAAGATATGAGAAACAACACAACAGGCATATAATAAACAACACAACTGTCAGTTTAAAAAAAAAGTCAACCAAAAGCAGATTCAAAAATTGGAAATACCACATGTAGTCTTGAAAATAACTGCACTATATGAGTCACTGTCCAGCCAAGAACACAGAAACCATACTTGAGATTTTTATAATGGAGAATTGAATATTAATATGTACTCAGACAGCTGTGAGAGAAATGAGGAAATAAAAAGGGACCTCTAAAATAACAAATACAGATATAGTGCCTAAAAGAAGGAGTTGACTTTTCAACAGAAAAAATGGAAGACAGAAGACAATGGAATGACATCTTTAAAGTAATGAAAGCAAATGAAGACATTTTCAGACCAAAAAATAAAATAAAATAAAAGATTTCATAGACATACATAGAGGCAAATAATAGGGTGATCTGCAGGCAGAACAAAAATGATCTTGATCTTGATGGCAGCTTGGATATGCAGGAGAAAATGATGAGCAATGGAAAGGGTCATGATGTTAGATATCTAAATGAATATTGCATGTATAAAGCAATATTAGTAATAATGTGATGAACAAGTTAGAAAACAAATATTCATGAAAACAATAATATATATGGGAAAGTGGTAAATGATCTGCGTTCTAAGGTACATGCATTGACAGGAAAGTAACACAAGTATTAATTTATATATTCTGATTCCTTCCTTTTCTTTCCACAGTTTTCTCCCCTAGTAAACATTTTACATTTCTAATTCTATCCCAGTGTCTGTTTCCTGGAGAACACAACCTGTGATGAGTATCTTCAACTTTAGAAGCTAATGTTATTTTTATTTTTTCTAATTACACTTTTGCTAACACTATGTGAATTTTCCAAATGGTCTACATTCTCTTTACCAGGGACAATACAAGGCAGACAGGCAGGCAACAGTAATTGACATGTCTGGTACAAATAGGATAATTATAGAACTACAAAAAGAAAAGTGCAAGATTCCCAGTGCTCAAAGTTCAATCAGTGGTTGTATTAAATCAGCATACATGGTTCCATTCAGGACAAGAAACAATTTGCCTGGCATTGCACAATGAGTCAACACAACTCCAATACTCCTGTTTATGTAAAGGGGCAAAAATCACTTCTACTGTTCTACTAACAAAGCTGCTGCATAAAAAAATCACCCTTTTATTAATATAATCATACTAGTTATATTAGCTACTTTTGTACACATTCCTCAAAATTTTCTTTTCTTTTTATGAGTGTTACATTTTTGTTGCTTTCTTGCTTAGTGGCCATATTGTGTTTGGGGATGTGAGTTCAAAAGTCAAGGACTCCATTTGGTTTAATTTCACTTATGTGGAACTGTGGTTACACATCACAACTTAAAAGAGCTGAAAATATTCTTTCCTATTTTTTTTTTTATCAAACCATACCTGAAGATCCCAACAGCTTTTATAACTTATTCCAAAAAGGCTTCCCCTAAAAGAAATTGGAAGATTTGGTTTTATGTTATTTAGGTCACTTAATCAGAAAGCAAATCATGTGTCTTTGATCATGCCCTTGCCAGAAGATCCCTAACTCATTAGCGTGCTATTAATGAGGCTGCATTTTAAAGCAGGTGTTGTTAAGTGCAATCAGAGCAGCTTTATTAAGCCGCAAATTGTTTTGCGATGACAAAGGAAGTCAGATTGGTCTATGCTCAGTTAACCTTTGTCTATATGCATGACTTGGCTGATTAAACAGCAATTGATAATGATCTTCAGTCTTGCAAAGCCAGAAAAAGGTGATGCCTAATGTTGGCATTCATTGTATGTGATGTGAGTGACAGGCAGGCAGTCTCTTTAATTTAGAAATATATAATGCAGTTTCAAAATTAACTAATATTACAGCGCAATGAACTACTAATGTATGTATATTAAACTGATATTTTTGTGTGCATGTTATTTCAGAGTAGGGCATTATTGGAAAGTTAACTTCAAGTCAAAGAAATTTTAACTGGCCATCCTTAGTAGCTAGAAATAGAAGACTGTGGAAGAAAAAGGAGAGTTGTTTTTGAAGATTGGTTAATTTCTTTAACAAGCATACTAAGCTCCTAATACCTTGAAGATGCTGGCCTGGTAAATTTATCACAGGCCCTGTTTCCCAAGAGCTCACAATGGGGTGATAGACAGGAACACCAATTTTATGACAATTTATTCAGTGCAACAACAGTTTATCATTAGCACCTGAGAATGCTGTCTGTCATTCTCAGGACCTCAACTCATTCCAAAAATGTGGAAGGAGATGCCACAGACTGTGCGGAAATTTTAATTTATTGAGTGTCTGTTATATGCTAAGCACTCTGTTCATGGTGCCTCACTGAATCTCTATAACAATTCTTACGTAAATATTACTGACCTCATTTCACAGATGAGAAAACAAAAATTATTTCATGGGTTAAGTGTTTTGCTTGAGCACAGTCATCTGGTAAGAGTTTTAAGTCAAGCTCTGTTTGTCTCTAAAACCTACATTATTCTAAAACCAATGTGGTAACACCCAAGATACATAGGATAAGTAAATGGCAAATTTTTTATCTTCTGTACTCTGTATGTATGTGCGTGTTGGTGGAGGCTTTTGTGTGTTTGTTGGTGGAGGCCAGCTTTCTTGTTGCCTAGTTTGGATCACATTGTCTTTGAAATCCATTTTGAACAATGGCTTTCACCTCATGGTATTATAAATTTCTCTGTAATCTTTGTAAGTTCACCTTCATGAATAGACATTTGATGACTTCATAATTTATCACAGCATCCATCCTTAATATTTAGAAGGCTTTACAAAGCACCCTACTAAAATATGAACAGTCTAAATGTGGGCATAACTTGAGTTTTGCTAACACTTACACTTCCCAGCTTGGGTTAAGGACATTTTATTCTGGGATATATTAATAGATGTGCCAAGAAAAAATAACAGGGCTCAAGTAGATGTGTTTAACTGTTAAACAAAGTTAGAGAAGTTTCTTTCTTACTGCAGGACCTTTCAGAACCTTTAACATGCTAATATAATAGTATTGTGACTTTCCAGGAGAGAACTGGGGTATTCTGCATTTCCCAAGCTTTCTTGACCATGAGGCTCTTTGTTCTTTGAGTACCAATTAACGCTCATAAGAATTAGTGTGTGCAGAACACAGCAAGCCTCTGCTGTATAAAACATTAGCAGCCAACTAACAGCATAGAGGAGGCAGAGAAAAGAAATACAGAGGAAAGGACACTGATACAGAACATACAAAATCCAATGATTAATTTAACTTTTCTCACAGTGTTGCTAGAAGCTGCTGTGATTATTTAAATGCTGAAACAACCTTAATGAATGGCATGATCATTAATTATATAAATATAAATAATGTTCATTTAAATAGCCAAAAGCAAGTAAGTATCAATAGTTACTATAAATATGAGTAGAGTCTCCCTGACTCTTATCTTTCTTCTTTGAAAAAAAAATTCATAAGTTTTTGGGGAACAGGTGGTGTATGATTACATAAATAAGTTATTTAGTGGTGATTTGTGAGATTTTGGTGCACCCTTCACCCGAGCAGTATACACTATACCCAATTTGGAGTCTTTTATCCTTCATCCCTCTTCTACTTGTTCCCTCAAGTCCTCAAAGTCCATTGTATCATTTTTATGCCTTTAAATCCTCATAGCTTAGCTCCCACTTAGGAATGAGAACATATCGTGTTTGGTTTTCTATTCCTGAGTTACTTTGAGTAGAATAATGGTCTCTAATTCCAACCAGGTTGCTGTGAATGCTGTTATTTTGTTTCTTTTTATGGCTGAATAGTATTCTGTATATGTATATGGATGTAGTATTCCATATATGTATTCCACATATATATATGTAGGTATGTGTCATTCATATATATATATATATATATATATATATATATATGTGGAATACATATATGGAATATATATATATATATATCATTGTGATATATATTGTGATATATAGAGAGTGATATATATTGTGATATATATAGAGTGATATATATATATTGTGAGATATATATATAAAGTGAGATATCTATATCTATATAGATATATAGATATATATGGATATATATCACAATTTCTTTATCCATTCATTGATTAATGGGCATTTGGGCTGGTTCCACATTTTTGCAGTTGCAAATTGTGCTTCCATAAACATGAATGTTGCAAGTATCTTTTTTGTATAATAGCTTATTTTCTTCTGGGTAAATACCCATTGGTGGGATTGCTGGATCAAATCGTAGTTCTACTTTTAGTTCTTTAAGGAATGTCCACACAGTTTTCATACTGTTTTTCATAATGGTTGTACCAGTTTACATTCCCTGCAACAGTTTAAGTGTTCCATTTTTACTGCATCCCTGCCAACACCTATTATTTTTTATTTTTGGTTATGGCCATTCTTTAAGGAGTAAGGTGGTATTGCATTGTGGTTTTAATTTGCATTTCTCTGATCATTAGTGATGTTGAGCATTTTTCATATTTTGTTGGCCATTTGTGTATCTTCTTTTCAGATTTGTCTATTCATGTCCTTAGCCCATTTTTTGATGGGATTGTTTGTTTCTTTCTTGCTGATTTGAGTTCCTTGTAGATTCTGGATATTAGTTCTTTGTCAGATGTATAGATTGTGAAGATTTTCTCCCACTCTGTGGGTTGCCTGTTTACTCTGCTGATTGTTTCTTTTGCTGTGCAGAAACTTTTTAGTTTAATTAAATTCCACCTGTTTATCATTGTTTTTGTTGCATTTGCTTTCGTGCTTTTGGTCATGAAGTCTTTGCCTAAGCCAATGTCTAGAAGCGTTCTTCCAATGTTTTCTTCTAGAATTTTTATGATTTCAGATCTTAGATTTAAGTCCTTGATCCATCTTGGGTTGATTTTTGTATAAGGTGAGAGGTGAGGATTCAGTTTCATTCTTCTGCATGTGGCTAGACAATTATCCCAGTAATATTTGTTGAATAAGCTGTCCCTTCTCCACTTCAAGTTTTTGTTTACTTTGTTGAAGGTCAGTTGACTGTAGGTATTTGGCTTTATTTCTGGGTTCTCTATTCTGTTCCATTGGTCTATATAACTATTTTTATACCACAACCGTGTTGTTTTGGTGACTATGGCCTTATAGGTTACTTTGAAGTCAGGTAACATGATGGCTCCAGATTTGTTCTTTTTCCTCACTCTTGCTTTGGCTGTGTGGGCCCTTTTTTGGTTCCATACAAATTTAAGAATTGGCTTTTCTAATTCTGTGAAGAATGATAGCATTCTGATGAGAACTGCAATGAATTTGTAGATTTCTTTTTGCAGTATGGTGATTTCCACAATATTGATTCTACTCATCCATGACATGAGATGTGTTTCCATTTGTTTGTGTCATCTATGATTTCTTTCAACCATGTTTTGTAGTTTTCCTTATAGAGAACTTTCACCTCCTTGGTTAAGTATATTCCTAAGTATTTTATTTATATATTTTTTGCTGCTGTTGTAAAAGCGGTGAATTCTTGATTTGATTCTCAGATTGGTCACTGTTGGTGTATAGCACAGCTACTGATCTGAATGACACTTGAAAAAGCTGTTCATTTTCAGATTCTGTAAAGATAATTAAAGAATTAATTGGGGCCAATGAAACATATTGTTTTGAAATAAACTATGTAGATTTACTAAACCTGACTAAATCCCATTCTAGCACAAATTATTTGCAGCTTTATTCATTGTACCATTCTAGAACACCTCTGGCTGCATTTTTAGACTCACTTTTCAAAAGTACATTTTAAAAATGACTTCCCAAGATGAAAATCTCTGATGTATAGTCAAAACCAACAGTCAGTCTTCCCTCACTAAGGCAGTATCGCTTTGGTCTTGCATAGGGTCCTCTACTTTTTGTCTTTACAACATTGTTTTTGCCTAATGTTCATCCTATTGGTTACCTCCTGGTAACAGTGCTTTGAAATCAATAACATTAAACTCTGAAACTCTCCATCTGCAAGTGCAAAACATTAGATTACATTTTATCTCTGCCACCCCAAGTCCATTTGCTATGTTATAGTTGTTATTGCTATAGTATTCCTGTTTCTGTCCTATTATTGCATTAATCCAAGTATCATAGTCACCATGGGAGCTGACCTGCCATGTAATTCCTCTTGCAGCTCCTGGAATGTTTCCAAGCATGACTTAGACTGGTATCATTGCTTGGAAATGATACCCTTCTGCTCACAGGGAAAGAAGGCTGGCTGGAAGATTGTTTGAAGATTTTTATATTTATGAAGGCATAAAGTTGATTTGCCATGGCTTTATAATTATTTTTTTTTCATTCAGATATCTTTTAGACTCTCTTGGATGACTGCTTGATTCTACCTACTTTAAAGAAGATCTGTTTTCTCCTATCTCCTACCTAATATCCTACTTTTGCAGTAAGTAGATCTCCAAAATAAGAGGTGATAAAAATGATAACTGGCACTACTAGCAATGAAGCCACCTGTTCAGCCCAATAAGAATCTCAAGTGACTTATACATACAGGCTAGTGATCAGTAAATAGAGGACAATGATGTCTGGTCATTTCGCCACCTGTGAGACAGGTCTGGGATGTGATTCAGATGAAAACTTTTGTAGGACAGAGCAGGAGCTATCCAAGTCTTCCCGCAAGGTCATTCATTTCTGTGTCAAATAACAAACAGATTTCAATAAGGATTATTTTATAAATTGAGCAACAATAGATTATTACTTGGATAGGTGAAAATTATTTTGGCGAAAAGGATAAGAGAAGCACCCTTAGGTTGATAGATGTTTCAATTTTCCTGAGAAAAGAAATGCATTTACCAGATCTGAATCATTTTGCTAAATTACATTTCAATGCTGAGTCATCTGCACAGCAGTGCAGTAGTGCATGCCTTTTTGAAAGATAAGTTGTACAGCTGCATTATTCAAATCTCTGCATTAGAAATGGCTTGAGATGAGCTCTGAAAGGAACTTAATCCACACACAAAAAGTTCTAGCTTTTGCAGTTATCTTTTAAAGAGGAAAAAGTTCCGAAGATCTTAGAATCTCCAGGAAATATTTACACTGAAAGTAACATTGCTATAAATAACTGCCTTGTTTTAGACTTCACAAAAATTGTGACCGTGAGTGCCAGATGGGTAAGAATGATGCAAAATTCAAGATGGCATTGCCAAAGCTGGTTGCTACATGAAATTGAATAAAATTCCAACTATTTTGCTGCTTAATTCGACTCATTCTCATTATCAGTTTTATTCACTTCACAGTTGCATGAGGAGCAAGTGTGATATTTGAGGATAGAGGTTCTCAAACTGTCTTCCCAGACCAGCAGCATTAGCAGGATCAGGGAAGTTGCTGAAAAGCAAATGCAGTGGCCCTCTGCTGCAGACCTACTGATTCAGAAACTTTGGCAGTGAGATCCAGCAATCTGTGCCTAACAGTCCTTCATGTGCTTCTAATTACGCTATCATTTGAGAACTTTCCTACTAAAATCTCTGGAATTAGGAGAGTCTGAAATTCACCAAATCAGCTGGATGAACATAAATAAATCATCTAACATCTCTGAATCTTAGTTTTTTATCTACAAATTGAGGAGTGTGGGCTACATGATTTCCTTCCAATTCTGAAATTCTGCACAGATACCTCCATGTGGAGACTTAAATTCCACCGTAACAGCTCAATGTTGAAAGTCAAAAAACTGTGATTTCCAGTTCTGGCCTTAGTCCTTAATAGTTGTGTCCGTCTTAGGTTTAGATTCTCGGAACCTCAGTTTCCACATTTCTAAACTGCAGATGACAATAGTGCTTAGGTTACTGATCTTTTTTTCTTTTGAGATGGAGTCTTTTTTTGTCGCCCAGGCTGGAGTGCAGTGGTGGGATCTCGGCTCGCTGCAACCTCCACCTCCTGGGTTCAAACAATTCTCCTGGCTCTGCCTCCCAAGTAGGTGGGATTACAGGCATGTGCCACCATGCCCGGATGATTTTTTTTTTTTTTGTATTTTTTGGTAGGGATGGGGTTTCACCATGTTGACCAGGCTTGTCTCAAATTCTTGGACTCAAGTGATGTGCCTGCCTCGGCCTCCCAAAGTGTTGGGATTACAGGCATGAGCCACCGCGCCCAGCTAAGCCATTGATTTTGAGAGTTAATGGAGATAATACATGGAAAGTGCTAAGTATGGCAGTTGGCATAAAGCCTCAATAAAGGATAGTTACTATTGGGAGGTGAAGCTCTGAAAAAGATGTTTAATTTTCGAAGTCATAGAATTAGAAAAGAGACTTCCCTTTGAAAGCCTGTGTAGCAAGGAGCAAAAACTGCAAGATTCAGAATAAATGGGCATTTCAGCTTCGGTTACTTGTTGCTAACTGATTTAGTCTGTTAGAAAATGGATTGGCACTTAAGATTTCCATTCTTCTGTGTTGGAAAAGATGCATTTTATTCACATTATTTGGATAAACTACAATTATTTTAAAATATGAAGAGAAATTCAGTAAAATTTTGGTAAGAAAATAAGATGCTAATGTGATGGCAGTAATTTTTTTTTCTTCAAACTTTATTTTTGTTTGCTCAAAAAAAAAAAAAGAAAACACAATTGTTTTCAGTGTATTTGCAAACAATCAACTAGGAAATCATGTATTAATTGCTCAGATGAAAGCATGATGCTGCTCATATTTATCTGTGTTTATCGTGGCACCAGACAGCCTGATTGGGAAAGTACTTCGTAGCAGGAGAGCCCAAGACACAGCAGCTAAATAGATGCCTCTCTAATGTGAGGTGTTCAGTATCAGATGGGGCTTTGTTGACCTTGTCCCTAAACACAATGGGTCTGTGTGGGGGGCTCTGTGCAGCAGCGCCTAGGCCTCTGTTTTAGTTCTTAATTTTTTTCACAGCATCAAAAGGCTTTTCTATTCAAAAGCTTTTCTTTTTCTTTTACCCCTGAGCCTCTGCAATTGAGGGAGAACTGCAATCTACCAGCAGCAGCCTTTGTTCTGGCCTTTCAGGAGGCTGGGGAACAGTGTGAGTCCCTCCTAATTAGCCTGCGGACCAATGAAATAGTTCGTTGAGCCAGGAGAGGTTGCAATCCCACAGCCCAAGTGGCAGAAAAGGGGGGAAGGCCTCTTTAATTAAGGACCAACAAAACTGGGTAAAAAATGGTATTTTGCTCTCTACAAATGTCTCTTTTAAATCCCTGTAAATGCTGGCATATGCACATGCTTTTAAACTGTGCCTTCCCTTTCGTCAATGTACTGTCGTTCTGCTTTGGCTAAAGACTGCAGAATTTATTGGTCCCTAAGAGTTTAGGACCCAACGGCCTTGGGCTCTGTCTGTGTTTGCATTTGCACGAGAAGTACAGGCTGTACTAGAGGCAAAGAGCTGATGATCAGGAGATGGTCTTCACTTATAAAAGTAATGCAAGACAGCCCCACCTTACAGCCTTGGCATTTACACAGGACATTCACAAATGTCACCGAATAAAAACACTGCCAGCGACACAGATGTATTAATTTATTGGTTTCCTCCATTTCTTTGTTTCTCAACCTATGTCTTTTGACTGTAATGCATTTATTTTTTGCTTCACTGAACTCCTTAGTAGATTAATATTGTACAGGTTAAGAAGGTAGTTTTGGACATGGCACTATGTGTTATCCTTCCACGCTAGCTTTTATATATGTGGTAACTTTATCTTACTATGCCTGAGTGAATGATTAGGTTTTGTTCCCTCATTTTTAAACTGAAAATACTTTCCCCTAATTTTAAAATTATAAACATTTGTTGCAATTTTTTTGAGTATATCTAATGCAAATAATTACAAGAAGAAAGTTCCTACCATGTGGAGATAAGCATCATTAGCATTTTGTAGTGAATCAGTTCATCTGCATTTTCTCATACAAGTTTACACAAATAAAACGTTTTCATACATACTCTTGTCACTTGGTAACATGTGCGGCTATACATTTAAGTCAGAACATAGGATTGCATTATAATTTTTAATGGCTGTGTATTACTAGTCTTTTGAAGGATAAGAAGACTATGATTAGACATAATTATTGTGTTTACACCTATTAAAGATCTGATTAGATTCCTTTGAATTCATCACAACATTAGACAATTTCAAATTCCCACTTCAATGAAAGTTTTTATCTTGTGTAGGTAATATATTCTTGACAAAAATATATATGACAAAATAGAAAAATTGCATGTATTATATTATGGGAGAAAGTAATACACACAAGCACCCACAATGCTTTTATTGTTTTTTTGTATTAAACAGAATTAAATTTCTAACAGAACAACTGCAGGTAATTTGCTTTCAGCAAATGTCAATGGTCTCTTGAAAGGTTTCTTTGTGACAATCTCAAAATAGTTTCGTTCATTTAAGTAGTCTGTGCCTATAACCACCAAACAGCCAATAAACTCACTACAAAGTTGGTCAAACATTGAAATGTTTGGTAAATTTTTTGTTTGAGCTGATTATGAGTGAGGCATCATGTGGATACATTGTGAGTAAATGGAGACAGAGGGAAGTAGAATAATGCCTTGAACTCTGTTTTATTTACTCTCCAATATGAATCCTAAAATATGGTATGCCTCTAACATGGACAATATCATAGAAAGTCTGATACACTGGGGGAAAGACCAGATGTGAAAACAGGCTGCCAAAGATTCACTGTTTCTGCTCACAGTCAGTTCTTTCTGGCACTATGTCATTATCTATAAAAGGAGGAAAATGTCTCAAAGGAACACTGTGAGGATCAAACAAATTGATAATGTCAATAGCTAGTACTTCATATTTTAATTATATTCAGAAAAGATTCTTTAAGTACCTACCATGTTTCAGGATTTGTGAAAAACACAAAGCCCACTTTATTTGTTGCATATCATAGCATACAGAGTATTATCATATACATGATCTCATTTTTTACTAAAACTTGGAGTCATTGCTGCAATTATCATCCTCATTTTACAATTGAGGAAATTAAAGTTCAAAGGTAAAAAAAAAAATTTAAACCTGCAAAACTTGCTGAGTTTTAAAGTTGAAACTCAACCACAATTTTCTTATTCCTAGATTCAGGAATAACATCCAAGCATCTAAGCTTAGCAAGATCTTGAAACAACATAATGTGTGCCTTCAAGAATGAATTTACAGATGCTTATTTTCTTTTATGACCATCTTATCGATGAAGGTGTTACAATTAAGTGTAACAGAAACCTGTGGAGATGTTTCTCTAAGTGCTATCGTTGCTTAAAGCAAAAATCATGCTTAGTGATCTGAGGAGCAGAACTGTGAGGCAAGGAAAATGTGGAGTTTTGGAAGTGTGGAGTTTGAGGTGAGGTTTGTACATCCACAAAAAGATACCAAATAGGCAGGTGAAAATGTGGTTTAGAGCTCAGAAGGGATGCTCGAGCTGACGTTGTACAATGTGAAATTCACACACCCGAGTCAACACCTGGAGCTGCTGGCATGGGTGAGGTGGCTGTATGAAAACCTTCTTGGTGCTCACACATATCCAGAAGTAAAAAGAGGAAGAGCATTCAGAAAAAAAGAAGTCTTTAGAATGGTGCTCAGAGAAAGAGGAAAACTCAGATTCTATAACTTAATGCAAGGATGTGGGGAGACTATTGCAAGAAGGCAGGAGGGCCGTGAAAAAAGAAACTAGTATGTGTTGACTGTCTATGATGGCCCGGTGTGGTGCAGGGTGCAGTCATGCACTTACATGCTTTCACATGCATGATCTTGTTTAATTTTCCCAATTATCTTCCAAAGTCCGCTCGCACTGAGAAAGTTTTGATAATTTGCCCACATGCACCTCATTAGTGCTGGAACTGTGCAGTTAAGATATGTCTGACTCTAAAGCCCATGCTCAACAGAGTTAAATCCATGTGCAGAAATCCATAGAAAATTAGTGAAATAAGGTTGGGTGCAGTGGCTCACGCCTGTAATCCCAGCACTTTGGGAGACCAAGGTGGGCAGATCACAAGATCAGGAGTTCAAGACCAGCCTGACCAATATAGTGAAACCCCATCTCTACCAAAAATACAGAAAATTAGCCAGATGTGCTGGCATGCGCCTTTAGTCCTAGCTACTTGGGAGGCTGAAGCAGGAGAATCACTTGAACCTGGGAGGTGGAGGTTGCACTGAGCCAAGACCATGCCATTGCACTCCAGCCTGGGTGACAGAGCAAGACTCCATTTAAAAAAAGAGAAGGAAGGAAGGAAGGAAGGAAGGAAGGAAGGAAGGAAGGAAGGAAGGAAGGAAGGAAGGAAGGAAGGAAGGAAGGAAAGAAGGAAAGAAGGAAGGAAAGAAGGAAGGAAGGGAAGGAAACAAAAGAAAGAAAGTGAAAGAAAAAGAAGAGATCATTGGTGCCATTGTGTGATAGCTGTCTCAGTAGATAGAGAAATTTAGAGGGGAAAAAAAGTAGTAGGGAAACAGAAGCAATGATTTAGGTTACGCATTCCTTAAATGTGACTCTGAATGCAAGGAGAGGAATTGATTATCTTTTAATTATTTCAAAACAGTTCAGAAAATCTAGGAAATACAGAGTCCACTAAAGGGAAGAGAATGAATTATCTTGAGGCTCATATGACAATCAATTTAACGTTATAAAAATTTAAAGATAATTATTCTTTTAACACTACCTTTTCCCTTCTGATATTTAATCTCCTCCTGATATTTTTGTACCACGAATAACTTGATTTCTTTTCTCTAACAACCTTGTTTTGTTTTGTTTTAAGTCAGAGTCTTGCTCTGTCACCCAGGCTGGAGTGCAGTGGTGCCATCATGGCTCACTGCAGCCTCCACATCCTGGGTTCAAGCAATTCTCATGCCTCAGCCTCCCAAGTTGCTAGGGTTACAGGCATGTGCTACCATGCCGGTAATTTTTGTATTTTTGGAAGAGACAGTGTCTCACCATGTTGGCCAGGCTGGTCTAGCACTCCTGGCCTCAAGTGATCTACCTGCCTTGGCCTCCCAAAGTGCTAGGATTACAGGCATAAGCCACCACGCCCAGTCCACAATCTTATTTTTATTAATTCAAATTTTTAACTCTAAAAGGCTCTTCTTGAAAGCGTTTTAAAGTTTTACATTATTGTTCTCATTCGAGCTCCTAAATGCTCACCTGATCTGCAGGAACTGCCTGCAAGCCTGAGGTTGGTGTTGATAAGGAAAGACATTGAGAAAGCATGTGTGTATGGAGCTGGGGCAGTGGTCATGGTGTGCGTGCTGCATCCAGCTGTGATGGGTTTTGGTGGCTATGAATCATCAAGAGCAGAAGACACCCCTCAGTGGAACTGCACACTACGAACAGTAATAATGATTCTTCCTCAGTTTTCTTTGCATATTTCTTTTCCCCAGTAAATCAGCCCAGGGTCAAATGCTGGATTGGCAGGCAAGGACTTCAGCAAGTCGATCCAGGTCTGCTTAATGCAGGAGCTTATGTGACTATGGTAGCACCTGGGAGTCCTGGGTTGAGGCCATCTCCACATTTTCCCCTAGAGGAGCCACACCACCTGAAGATATGATGACAGAGAGAATTGTGACAAAGGCTCTGGAGCCCATTGAGATTACGGAGTGATGTTCTGACGTGATCTTACAGTAATGGAGCCGCCTACCTCCTGCCCGGAACATGGCCAATGACACTTTGCCCTACAATTCTGAAGGTAAGTCTGTCAAGCTTTGGGAGAGCAGAAGGAATGTCACAAGGATCTGCCAAGTAAAGCAAGGCATTGTGTGTGTGCCAAGACGTCAGCCTGTAGCAGAAGCCAAGACAAACCTTGTGCAAGAGCTACGTGAATAGTGACAAGATTTTGTGGCACCAGGTTCTAGATATATTAGGATTAGGTGAACCTGGTTAAAGGAGAGTCATAGTCTTTTTTATTTTGTTTTGTTTTTTGTCTTAATTTTGTCTTGTTTCATGTGTTCCCGCTTTGCCCCTCTTACACATGGGCTTTCTGTATGTGCATTTTGTTTTGCTTTGTTTTAAATCGACAAAAACAGTTTCTCTTGATTCACAATCAGAAATGGGTAGTCACACTATTATTCCCAAATAAAAGAAAAAATAAAAATTAATGATCATTTTCAACTTCAGGCTGAAGTCAAACGGGGCAATGTTGAATTTCCTGTATCTTGCTAGTTCTCTTTACATTGAAATGTATTATGTGTAACAAGAGAGGAAGATTAATAATAAAGCAGAAATCAAGTGAAGGAAGCTGAATTGACTTATTTATCACCATCTGTCAAAGTAGTAATTGACATAAAATTTGGAAAGACTGTTAGAAATTTGTGAGGAAAACCAGAATATATTTCAAGATAGAATTAGAAATGAGTGAAGAGAAATATTAGGCTTTGTAACATTTCAAAGGGTCATTGCATTGTTGTTCTTCTTTCACTCTGATTTTTATTTTAACTGTTAACTGTATTGGCACTTTTCTTTGGCCTACTGTACTCTAGTTCAGTCCTGAATTTATAAAGAGATGACTCTAGTTCTGTCCTCAAGGATGCATCTTGTGGTTTGTTTGACAAGTCTTTGTTTCCTTTAGAAACTTTGAATAATCGATGCTCAGTAAATGCTTTGTGGACAGATAACCATGTGCAGGGAATTGATGGAATGGTATATGAGTGTTCTCCAGAGAAACAGAACCAGTAGGAGATATATTCTACTGCTTCTCTATATGTGGACATAAGAAAGGATTTATGGTGGAAATTGGCTCACAAGATAATGGTGGCTGAGAAATTTCAGGATATTCCATCTGCCCACTGGAAACCCATGAAAGCTGATGGTGTAATTCAGTCCTAGTTGGAAGACTCAAGGACCTGGAGCTCCAGTGTCAAGGACATAAGAAGATGGATGTTCCAGTTCAAGGAAGAGAGAATGAGTATTTGCCCTACTTTCACTTTTTCTGTTCTTTCTATCCAGGCCCTCAACCAATTGGATGATGCTCATCCACCCCAGGAAGAGTGGATCTTCTTTACTCAGTCTGCTGATTCAAATGGTAATTTCTTCTGGAAACACACAGACATACACAGAAATAATGTTTACCAGCTATCTGAGCAATCCTCAACCTTGTCAAGTTGACACATAGAATAAACCATTACACATGGCTCAATGAGTGGCCCTCCAGATAATTACTGTACTTGTTCCCACCACTTACATTTCCTTTTCTCATCTCTGCTCCTTCCCTCTCCTACTTCTTTCTCTCTTCCCTCTCTCCCTCCTTCATTCATTTGCCTCTTTTTCCTTTTTTTTGATTGTTTCTTTTCTGTTTCTTACCTACCCTCCTCCCTCCCTCCCTCCCTCCCTCCCTTCCTTCCTCCTTCCCTTCCTTCCTTTTTAGTTTCCTTCGTTCTTTTACTGTCTTGTTTTGAAGTACTTTTTGTTCATTTGCCTGTAATTTACTTGTTGGTTTCTAAAATTTAGATGAACATTTTATAGTATTTCTAGGGGTCACAGGGGCTGAAGTGGTGGTCCAGTGTGCTGGGTAACCACTCATAATCATAACTGAGGTGACCATAATTTTCATAGTTGTTTGTCTGGATGGGTTTTCTATGATCAGTCACCACCGCAGATCTCTGAATACATTTGCCTCAATGTATTCTGTAAGCCATTTACATGTGGATACATATCCACACAGGAATTCTGAAGTGATTATGAAAATTGAAACAATACAGGGAAAAATGACACATTTTGCAGGGGATAAGACTCTACTAATGGCACAGTGTAATCTGTTCATTGTATTATGGCCCTGTGTTCTCTAAGGAGTGTCTGAAATCTGTGAGATATTTCTATATCCAAATTCACATTCGTCTCTCAAAAATCTCTCTGAAAGCATTAATTGCAAAATAGATCAAGGTTTTTCCTTGGTTTCATTCTACTTGCTGCAAGTGGTCTGGGAGATTACATTTCTCTGGATGAAGTCAATGAAGCCCTGAGGTTAACATTCACGCAGGAGGGGAGACCAGTTCTCAGAGAGCTTGGCCCATGTACTTTGAATTTTACAGGCCAGGGAAAAGAGCTTATATCTCAAAAGCTTACAAGCAGGATCTACCCAAATTTGTCCTGGTCTCTTGTTCTGCCTTTTTCCTGCAGTTTTTTTCTTCCCTTTCTGCCTCCTCCCTTCTTGCTATTTTTAGCATGACCACTCCAATAAGGGCATGAATGATAAGAAAGTAAAACAGCCTTATCGCTAAAGCAGAGAAAGTTTTAGTGATCTGGATAGAAGATCAAACCAGTCACAGCATTCCCTTAAGCCAAAGCCTTATCCAGAGAAAGGCCCTAACTCCCTTCAATTCTGTTACGGCTGAGAGAGGTGAAGAAGCCACAGAAGACAACTTTGTTGGTTCATGAGGTTTAAGGAAAGAAATCATCTCTGTAACATAAAAGTGCAAGTGAAGCAGCAAGTGCTGATGTATTTTGATAAATTTAATCAAGCCAGCTTGTGTACAGACACAACTCATTTTATTGTACTTTTTATTGTGCTTTGTTTTACAGATATTCGATTTTTACAATTGAAGGTTTGTGGCAACCCTACTTAAGCAAGCCTATCAGTGCCATTTTTCTAACAATAGATGTTCCCTTTGGGTCTCTGAGTAATATTTTGGTAATTCATATTCAAATATTAAAACATATTTCAAACTTTTTCATTATTATTGTATCTATCATAGTCATTTGTGATCATCAATTTTTGATACTACTGTTACAATCTTTTTGGGGTGCCATATCCCACACCTATACAAGACAGTGAACTTAATCAATGAATGTTGTGTTTGTTCTGACTACTCCACTAACCAAACATTCCCCCCTCTCTGCCCTGCTCCTCAGGCCTCCCTATTTCCTGACACAAAAAAAATATTGAAATTAAGCCAGTGAATAACCCTACAATGGCCTCTAAGTGATCAGGGGAAAAGAAGAGTCACACACTCATTACTTTAAATCAAAAGCTAGAAATGATTAAGCTTACTGAGGAAGGCATGTCAAAACTAAGACTGGCCAATAGCTAGGCCTCTTGTGCCAAAGCATTAGCCAAGTTGTGAATGTAAAAGAAAAGTTCTTGAGGGAAATTTAAAGTACTATTTCAGTGAGCAAATGAATAACAAGAAAGCAAAACATCCTTATTGCTGATGCAGAGAAAATTTTAATGGTCTGGAGAGATCAAACCAGCCACAACATTCCCCTAAGACAAAGCCTAATCCAGAGCAAGACCCTAACTTTCTTTAATTCTATGAAGGCTGAGAGAGGGGAAGAAGCTACAGAAGAAAACTTTCAAGTTGGTTCATGAGGCTTAAAGAAAGAAGCCATCTCTATGACATAAAATTGCAAGATGAAGCAACATGTGCTGATGTAGAAGTTACAGCAAGTCATCCGGAAGATCTGGCTAAGATCATTGACAAAGGTGGCTACAATAAACAACTGATCTTCAGTGTAGTCACAGCAGTCTTACATCGAAAGAAAATGCTAGATAGGTTGTTCACAGCTAGAGAAAAGAAGTCAATGCCTGGCTCCAGAGCTTCAAAGGACAGGCTGGACCTCTTGTTTTGGGGGTAATGTAGCTAGGTGACTTTAAATTGAAGGCACTGTCTCTTTACCTTTCCAAAAATCATAGGGATCTAAAGAATTATGCTATATCAATGCTCTCTCTGCTATATAAATTAAACAAAAAAGCCAGGATGACAACACATCTGTTCACTTCATGGTTTACTGAGTATTCTAAGCCCAGTGTTGAGATCCACTTCTCAGAAAAGATTTCTTTCAAACTACTATGCTCCTTTACAATGCACCTGGCCACCCAAGAGCTCTGATGAAGATGTATAAGAAGATTAATTCTGTTTTCATGCCTGCTAACACAACACCCTTTCTGTAGTCTATGGATCAAGGAATAATTTTGACTCTCAAGTCTTATTAGTTAAGAAATACATTTAATAAGGCTATAGTTGCCATAAATACAGATATAGATTAGGTTCCTCCAATGGATCTGGACAAATTACATTGAAAATCTTCTCGAAAAGATTCAGTATTCTGGATGCCATTAAGAATTTGTGATTCACGGGAGGAGGTCAAAATATCAACATCAGCAGGAATTTGGGAGAAGTAGATTTCAACCCTTCTGGATAACTTTGATGAGGGAGTTTCAAGACTTTGGTGGTGGAACTAACTACATATGTGGCAGAAATAGCAAGAGAACTAGAATTAGAAGTGAAATGTAAAGATGTGACTGACTTGCTGCAATCACATGGTAAAATTTAAACGGATAAGAAGTTCCTTCTTAAGGATAAGCAAAGAAATCAGATTTTTGAGATGGAATCTACTCTTGGTGTTTCACCACTGTGAACATTGTTGAAATGATAATAAAGGACTTAGAATATTATAGAAACTTCATTGATAAAGCAGTGGCAAGATTTGCGATGACTGACTCCAACTTTGAAGGAAGTTCTCCTGTGGGAAAAATGCTGTGAAACAACATTGCGTGCTACAGAGAAATCTTTCAGGAAAGGAAAGGTAGATGAATGCTCAAACTTCATTGTTGTCTTACTTTAAGAAGTTGCCACAGCCACACCAGCCTTCAGCAACTACCACCCTGATCTGTCAGCAGCCGTATATATTGAGGTGAGACCCTCCACCAGCAAAAAGATTAGAACTGGATGAAGGTTCAGATGATCTTTAGCAATAAAGCATCTTTCTATTAAGATATATACATTGCTTTTTTTTTTTAACATAATGCATTTTTTTGTAAAGGAGAAGTTACATTTTGTGAAGGAGAATCACTCATCTTTAACAGACTCTTCCAAATAAGTGTGAAATACACTTAATAGACTACATTATAGTATAAACATAACTTTTATACACACTGGAAAACCAAAACAATTTAGCAGTTGCAATTTTTCCTAATGCAATATGCATCTGAAACTCAATAAGTGGCACAAAGTGACAGACCTGAGAGAGATGTCAGTAATATATGACAGGTCCATCCCCAAAACTGAATCCAATCTAAGTAGAAAGATGTTTCTAGGGGCTGGGTGAAGTGGCTCATGCCTGTAATCCCAACATTTTGGGAGGCCAAGGCAAGCAGATCACAATGTCAAGAGATCAAGACCATCCTTGCCAACATGGTGAAACTCTGTCTCTACTAAAATACAAAAATTAGCTGGGCATCGTGGCACATGCCTGAAGTCCTAGCTACTTGAGAGGCTGAGGCAGGAGAACTGCTTGAATCCAGGAGGTGGAGGTTGCAGTGAGCCAAGATCATGCCACTGAACTCCAGCCTGGTACCTGGCAACAGAACATGACTCTGTCTCAAAAAAAAAAAAAAAAAGAGGTATTTATGACAAAATTCTGGAAGTTGATTTTACCCTCACTGAGCATGTATTGTTGAAACTCAATTACTCGCTTCATGAAATAGACTCTGAAGATTCATCAGCTTTAGCAATCATTTGAGTCACGGTGTTCAAGAAGTTATATTTTTTGTAAAGGAGAATCACTCATCTTTAACACTTAGACTCTTCCAAGTAACAGCAGAAAATTGATATCAAAAACCCTAATGAATGAGTCCTGTTACGAGCATTATCTACAAGCTCTAGTTTTGCTTGTGAAGCTGTTGGAATGACTGTGGGCATGGTGAAGAGAGATGCAGCTAAGACTAATTAGACTCTAATTGTTGCTGGGGAGAGTGGAGTGGGCTGAAGGAAGTCACGGGTCCTCCCTGGTACTCAATTTTCTCCTTTGTAAGCTGGATTAGTGTTTCTCAGATTTTTACATTTCATCATCTAGTAGCCATTTAATTGGATGCTAAATATGGTAGGGTTATCAACTTTGAGTTCTGCCAAATAAAAACATTAAAAAGGTGCCATCTACTCTCAATAATTTTATAAAAGGTAGGAAACTTTATCACCAAAAAAGTTATTAAACCTAACTTTATGAAAATATTTTTACAAATTTTTCTTTTTTTTGAGATGGGGTTTTGCTCTTGTTGTTGTCCAGGCTAGAATGCAATGGTGTGATCTCAGCTCACTGCAACTTCCACCTCCTGGGCTCAAGCAATTCTCCTGTCTCAGCCTCCTGAGTACCTGTGATTACAGGCATGATCCACCACACCTAGCTAATTTTTTGTATTTTTAGTAGAGACGGGGTTTCTCCATGGTTGGTCTCGAACTCCCGACCTCAGGTGATCCACCTGCCTCAGCCTCCCAAAGTGCTGAGATTACAGGCATGAGCCACTGCGCCCGGCCCTCTACAAAGTCCTTATTTTTCTAGGACTTTATCACTGACCAGTAGGGGTTCTTGGAACAGCATTTGGGACTTCTGGATATTTACAGCCCTGGTTTTTATGCTTGTTAATGGCTATGGTCTGAATGTTTATTTCACCCACGAAAATTCATATGTTGAAATCCTAGCCCCATGGTGATGGTGTTGGGAGATGGGGCGTTTGGAAGATGATTGAGTTATGAGGGCAGAACCCTCACGAATGGGATTAGTGCTCTTGTAAAAGAGGAAGAAACTTGTTTGCCCCTTTCATCATGTGAGGACACAGTGAGAAGGCACCATCTATGAACCAGGAAACAGGTTCTGAATATGTCACTGAATCTGCTGGCACCTTGATCTTGGACTTCCCAGTCTCCAGAATTATTGGAAATAAATTTGTGTTGTTGTTTATAAGCCATTTACTTTATGATATTGTATTGTAGCAGCCCAAACAGACAATGATACAAAACAAAAGTTAGGTAGATCTAGTCTTCAAATTCTGTATTACTCAATGTTTATTACTCATATATTGTCTGCCATTTACTGTTTCTTTATTCATCAAGTCTTTAAGACATTTCATTTTGAGAAATGCCAGCTTTTAAGCTTTCCTTCCTATTTCCTGAATATCACCAAAATGTGCATTTACTAACTTTTTTTCTCTACCTCACTCATTCTTTCTTATTTACTGGAATTTTGTTTGGTTACAACAAAGAAAAAAAAAGCATATAATCTCACACTCATTTCAACTGCTTGATTGTCACACATGGCTAGTGGCTACCATTTTGGACAAGGAAGAGTTACAGGACAGAAAGTCCTATTGGACAGGGCTTTTTAAAGAATATAAACACAAATGAATTTTCTTTTTTCTACCTAGAATTACTGAGTAAGGAATTAGAGAAGGAAAGAACTTATGAACTTTGTACAGTCACCAATTGAATTGCAGTAAAAAGTAGGTAGATTTTGTTTAGGAGATTTTCTTGATGTGGATCTTTATGACCCTGCTCTGATACTCTTCTAGTATATTTGTTTAGCTACTTCTCTTTTCTTAGGTAATAGAGCAAGACCACACAAATTTTATAATTTTGGTTTCTTACAATCCAGATTCAGATTCTGTTCTGGGCTTTCATATCACCGGGAAATGAAGGGTTTTTGGAAACAGCTGGCCTGTGTGGAACGACCTGCTTTCCTCCTTCCAGCCCTCGTTCCCTGACACCTCCCCATTCAGTCTTCATTTACTTGGTCTCACAGGCAAGCTCGCCAAACGGCCTCAAATAAGCTCCATCTGCTACCTAATCTCTGTTTAAATCAAGCTATATAAACACTTTTTTTTCTGGGAGAACTGGGCACATTTCTGTAGTAGAATTGTATGGAAACATCTCTCCTCACATCTTCCACAGCATTCGTTTGTTTTTCTTTAAGGCCTTTTCAGACTCTGCTGTAATTAGCACTGCAGCTTTTGCTTATTTTTGAAATGATTATCTACCCAACACAAAAAAAAGAAAGGCAAAGTTTGTGCATATTTGGTTAATTCTGGCAATGGAGTCAGCAACAGCAGATAATTGTTTCTCTTAAAGAAATCATGCAGGGAATGAATTACTCTGTTAAGTTACCTGCATTGATCTCATCCATCAGATAGTGGGGCCTCTATTCAGTGCTCTCTAGAAACAAGATATCTATATCTCTATTACCTTCCATACCTGGGCTTCCCAACCTGTCCAACCCTCCTCTCCTGGTCTCTTTGTACTTTCCCTAAAAAAATCAAGGAAAGTGAAACCAAGGTTACTGGTTGTTTTAATGGTCATTCTGAAACCTGACATCGTTTTCCTGGAAATTGTTCAGTGCTCTGTCATTTCTAAATGGAAAGGAGGGGAAGTGATCAAAATCAAAGAATGACACCGACTAAGGACTAATGTCTAATCAATCTTGAATTTCAATTTGCAACATATTTATTAATCACAAAAATCTTTGACAGAATGTCATGCATGCCCATGCCCATGGGTGCCTAATTTTTCTACAGAAAGCATTGATGGTAACTTCTTCTGGTCCAAAGGGAGTCAACTTCAGTAGTAACAATAAAACCTTATGAGAGGTTCCTTTTATTTTTTTTTCTTTTCTAACTTTTAGAACAAAATCCAAAATGTCTATATAATCCAAAAACTTCAAATGTGCTTGATTCTTTACTTGCTGTTTTCTTGATACTGTAGTTTTTCTTAAGGCTTGTACAGATTCTGTCTGATCTCAAAGGAGCATTGCTCAGGTCTAGCTCTGGGCACACGTGGTATTATGCTTTCTTAGGCTTAGACCCCTCAAGGTATTTTTAGATATCACTGGCAAATTTGATTCCTGATTTTTTTCTCATTTTCAGTTCCTTTTCTATACAAAGTCTGTTACCCAACTAGTTATTCACATATTCATGGTTTATAAAAAGAACTGCTTGACATGGTTTGGACCTGTGTCCCCACCCAAAGCTGATGTAGAATTGTGATTCCTCATGTTGAAGCTGGAGCCAGGTGGGAGGTGATTGGATCATGGGGGAAGCTTCTCATGAATGGTTTAGCAGCATTCCCTTGGTGCTGTTCTTGTGACAGAGTTCTCATGTGATCTGGTTGTTTAGAAGTGTGCAGCACATCCTTCCCTCTCTCTTCCTCCTGCTCCAGCCATGTGAAGTACTCACTCCCCCTTTGCCTTGCACCATAATTGGAAGCTTGCTGAGACCTCCCCAGAGGCAGAAGCCATTGTGCTTCCAATATAGCCTGCAGAACTGTGAGCCAATTATATATCACTTTATGAATTACCCAGTCTCATGTATTTCTTTATAGCAGGGCAAGGACAGAATAATACACTGCTCTATTTCAATGTGTTATTATTTACATTCAATGTTCCATTTGTGACAACAGAAGAATGTTCCTGGCTATTTTCTTCAACTATTCCACCAGCAGAGGCTTCACTCGTTCTCCTACAAAAGCTTCTCATAATGTCATTGTGAACAAGAGGCCCCATTGACCTAGTATAATACCATGTCTTAAACTTCAGGTTATTGATAAAAGTAAAGCCATTGCTCCTTTTATTTTGTTGATTATTATGTCATTGAGTATGCTCAATGACAAGAAGACTGATAATTCCTTGTACTTGAATATTTCCTGTGGCATGGAAAAAGCACGGATGTTACTACCTGTTAGAAGACATGGCTCCAGTTCTGGCCTTACCACTTTTTGCCGGTAAGATGTTGGATGGTTATTTAGCCTCTCTGACTTGATGACTTATCTATTCGAAAAAACAAACATAGAATCATCTATAGCTCATAGGGCTGTGAATTAAAAAGATGGTGTTCTTTGAGGACAAGAAGTGTCTTTTCATCTTGGTATCTCCAGCACCTAGTACATTGCTAAGAAGAAAACAAGTAGGAACTCAATGAAATGGTAGTCTGAATCAAAGAGAAAGTAAAAGGATGGATGACTGAACTAGTTAATGGGCATGAATACATTATTACATAGAGATAAAGAGAAGTTGTTTTATTTAATCAAAACAAACAGGACAAAGTTTAGTATAGAGGATTGAAATGTTACAAGGAAGTTGAAAGCCACGATGGCTTTAGGCACTTTTGTTTCCTAATTAACACATAAAAGCTAGAGTTGAAACCAGTAACAGGTTTGATTAGCGTTTTTCAAAGTGTTTCTTAAATTACTAATAATGCCAATCACCATGATAACAACAACAATAACATTAACAGAGCACTTACATTGTGCTAGCTGCTCTGCTTAAGTGTTTAATGTGCTTTATTTCATTTTATCTTCAAAAAGAACCCTAAGAGGTAGATACCAACATATTCCTTAGATATTAAAAAAAAAAAAAAGTGACATAATTAAGGTCAAACAGCCAGCACATGGCCAAGCCCCTGCTGAATGGTATTTCCTTATCATGACTTCAAAGACACACTGTAATAAAAGCTTTGGTTTACTGGCCTCATTTGCTTCACAGAAGCTACAGGAGAGCATAGTCCATGTTCTATTCAGTTTTAAATCCTCAGAAGGCAGATGATGCCTGGCCCACTGTAGGTAATTGAATGTTGAATGAACTAATTGGTGGTTGGACCCATGCGTAAACTTTGTTTTCATGCATTCTGGCCTCCGTTGAAGGAATTCTGTGTTTTTTCTCTTCCCGTCTTGTTGCTCTGTTGTAGCCCAACACTTATTGCCCCACTGACCTTTGGCCAATCAAACTTCTGGTTTTCTTGGCAAGGTGAACTATGGACATCTCAACTCCAATCTATGTTATAATTTTATTAAAAAACATATACAATATATTACACTCTAAAATTAATATTTTCCTTTTATTATGCTTCATTTTTCTATTTCCAGGCAGTCTTATGTTGCAAACCACTTTTGGATGATGATTTGTAATGTGTATGTGAGTTTTAGGTGTACTTGCTCACAGAAGATGTTTCTTCTTTTTTGCAACAACTCACAGACCAAATCTATTACATTTGGATCAGAAAAAGCATCCCCTTACTAAAGACTCAGCCTATCAACTAGGAAAATAATCATGACGATTTTGGGGAGCAGCTGCCCTCAGCTTTCTGATCAACCATCTTCAATTTTTTTAGTGACTAGATTGTAGATGACTTCAATCTTGCCCAAAGGGATGCTGTGTTCCTTTAACCATCGCCGTACATCTCTACAGGTCAAGCTCTTCTGGCTGCCCCTTTGACCTTGCTGCTCATTACAAAATTGTGCCCACTTGGCTTCTCATTGTTAAGTACTGCCTCCTGGCCCCCATTACGGGATCCTGTCATCCTCATTACTATCAGGAAGCCCAGTTCTATAAAAGTGTTTCCAAAGGCCAGACCAGGCCAATAGAGAATAGCCGTCACTGAGTATCTCAAAGATGAGGGTGCCTTTCTCACCAACACATTTCTTATCAATTTGGTAAATGTAATATTTGCAAGGTTCTCTCTTGAAACAGAGTTGGCTGGTGGACCTTCCAGCTTTATCTGCTGCATCCTCTTCAGCATGCCTTTGAAACCTTTTTCCCCTGTCAGTCATGGCGTCTCTGGCATTTCTGCTTCACTATGCTTGGGCTGTCCATCACTGTCTCCTAGCTTCCAAGAGCCATTCTATCTGAACATTTCCCCAGTCTCCTGGTGACTTTGCCAGGGTATACATTCCTGTCTCATGAGGCAGTACTATCATACTGACAAAATTTTCCTTTCCTAACTTATGTTCTGCTTCCCTTGATCAGCATCCCCATTCCCTTACATTACTCCCCTGGATGGATTCTACAGCTCCTTTGTGGAATAGTACCTTTCTCTCTTAGCAGACTCAGGACTTTCTCACTTGTATTAAGTTTTGACTTAATCACAGTTACTTTTCTGTGACCAGAAACAGAGGTGAGGGTACATCCCCTGAAGGGAGTTCACAGTGTCCTGCAAGGCAAGGCCCTCTGTATCATCTGCAAGCAAGGAAGAGGGGAAGTTAGACTTTCATAGGGAGAAGTCAGCCACTTCTGTGGAACCAGAAGGTATAGAGAGATTTGGGAGTTCAAGATTTCTTATTGCATTGACCCAAATGTCCCCATCCCAATTTCAGTGTTTCATTCTTTTCCAATTAACACTCTAACCTTGGCTTGGCTGAATTGCTGGGGTTGAAAATTCAAATGTCTCTGGAATTCTGCTACTCTTGTAATGAAGTCAAGGGCCTGATCCTCACCTTTCTCTGCTCTTTGGTTGCAGATGAAGATCTCTCTGTTTGCTGCCAAGGAGACCATCTGGTTTTCATACTTCACCTTGAATTGTTGATTCATCAACTTCAGCCTATAATTATCTTTCTCCAATGCATCAGTCGGCCCCAGCAACAAATTTCTAATTCTATAGTTCTCTTATAAGCACTTCCCCAAACCTGATTTGCCAGCTATGAAAGCTGTAACCATTGTACCACCACAGCATGCCAGGGTTGTCAGAACCACACTCACTAAGTGATGGGATGTATGTTGTCCATCATTCAGCTTCAAAATGCCATTTAGTTTCTCCCTCCTAAGACCACTCCTGATACCCTATTGCATATCAGGTTTCTTGGAAAACAGACTTATACAGAGGTTTGCATTAAGGAAGTTCACTGGGGATCCCTTTCAGGGGCCACACCTGTAGATGCATGAGTGAGGTAAGCTTGAGCAGAGAGAGGAGTCAAATTGGGATGCCATAACTTCATAAGTCTCAAGTGATCCCATAGTGAGCTGTGAAGCTGGAACAATTTTTATATTTGTCCCATCTTAAGGCAAGGGAGTAAGAGCTTTACACTCTTCCATCAACTAGCTGCTCCTGGGAAGTATGCTTGAGTATAGGCAGAGCAGCTCTCTTTACCTGAGAGCAATTTTGAGAGAGAATGCAGTCAGTGCTCTCAGAGGCTAAGGGCAGGAAGGCTGGTCCTGAGGGGATCTGGGCAGCCCACATCAGCCACTTGTAGATTTCTTTAGGTAGGTTATATGTCTTACTCATACTCATAAAGTCAGCTCCTAGCATGGTGCATCTGACATGTAACCATATAAAATATATGTTGTTGTTTCAATGAAAATATGCAGGATGGTGAAGGAAAGAAATAGTGAGATAGAGATGAAATTTAGACATCTAGACATATTAAGAAGCCATTTTGACTTTTTGGTATAGATGTTCAACAAACGTATATGAATGAGCTTAAATCCAAAGGAAAGATCATGGTTAAAGCAACAGTTTGGGGGTCAGAGTATAAATTTTATTAGAGCCCTTCTCCTTATTAACAGAACTGTAATTAAACAATAAAAGAATTTCTTAGTCTCATTTGCAGATGGGTGTAGCTGTGTGATAGAATTTTGTAAGTATAGGTTATTAAGTGGAGATTCTTTCAATAATCCTAAGAAAGGTAACAGGTTCAACTACTGTTTACTTGTCCTGTTTCTGATGCCTGAGTACCTGTAGATGTGGCTGTTAGAGCTACATTAGTCCGCAAGCGATATGCCAACACTCATCAGCCCTCACCATCCTAGCTTAGGAAGGCTGACCTTAGGATTCCACCATGTGAAAGAAAAATAAAAGCCTGTCTCCTGTGCACACCTCTCTTTTCAAATTCTCTATGTGCCAAATGTAATCTGTAACTAATGAACTTGGATGAGATGGCCTCAGGAAAGAATTTGGAGTGGGGAAAGTAGATGCTCTGAGAAACTCTGGAGGACACTAATGTGTGAGGAGTGAGTAAAAGAAAAACAGGCCATGAAGAAAACTAAGAAATCAATTATGAATGCAAGAGGAAGCCCTGAAGAGTGTGATATCATCGAAGAGAAAGGCATGGTAAATATTTTGACATGTGGCAGAAGAGACTAATATGAATTAAAAATGTGTCCATTGGATTTGATATTTAGGAATCTATGCAGGTTAGTGCTTCTATGTAGGTTAGTATTATGTAGATTTGGTATTTACAAATCTATGTAGTAGGCCACTAATCTATGTAGGTTAGTGCTCCACTTAATAACCTACACTTACAAAACAGAGAAGGTAATTGACACATTCTTACTGGCATTACTTAATACTAAACTTATCATGATGATTGATTTATTCAACAAATAATTATTGAGCACCAAGCAAGTATAAGGCACTATATGCACAATGACAATCAAAACAGACTGAATGCTTAAAGCCTTACAATTTGTAAAGATGCTTCTCATTCTTATAATAAGACTGTGAACATTTACAGCTTTGGGTTATCGAAATGCTTGCTTTAAACATCCATCATGAAGTTCTTTAAATAATGACCACAATTCAGCCTATGTAACACAAATACTTATTCACAATCTTTCATACATCATGGAAACCCAAATCTTTTCCTCATATTACAAATGCTGAAAGCAGCCATGGGGTAGAACTTGGCGGTTGCGTCTTAAGGAAAGAGCAATTAAATTGGGTCATAAGGCAATTATATGTACTCAACCGATACGACTGGTCTTGTGCGACTCCATCCATGTATGTGAATAACTCAAGTCATGGAAAAGATGTACTGGAATCAAATAACATATCTAAATGTGCAGATAACGGCAACAGGAATACTTACAAAGTGCTTTTGAAATAGAATAGACTACCATCAAGATACATATGAAACCTAATTTTTTTCATTTTCACTCTTTTATCTATTATGTAAATAGATAATTTGAAGGTCTAAAAATAAATCCAAATGCATAGCAAGTGGCACATCACAATAACTGAAGCTCACTTTGGCAACTGTTGAAATTCACTTGCAGCATGGTAAAACAAAATGCTTCAATAAGTAGGTGTAGTTGCCACATTTCCCTGTGATGTGTGCACTAAAATCATATCCCACTTCAGGAGAATTGGTTGCTGGGCTTGCACTCTTTGACAGAATGAAAGGATTTTTATTTTTTCTGAGGGCCACTCAGCACTGCAGATCAGTAACATCGTTGATTTAGAGGCAGTTACAAAGCAAGTCAAAGCAACAATAGAAACTGATTATTACAGGAAGAGAAAAAGAAGTGAGGGGCTGGAAAGATTTTTTTTTAATGTACCAGAAAATACACATTACTTTGCACACTGGATTTGCTAGCCATAGTTCATAGTGGACAAGAGGAATGATGATAACAAAGAAAGATAAACATATTTCAACTGCTCCCAAGTACCTGTTGGAAATGGACAAGTGAGAATTTGTTCTGTTAAGGTCACTATACTTTCAATTTCTAACTCTTCTACCTCAACAAGAGCTTTCCCAAAGGGCTTCACAGAATACAAATGTGTTTCACAAGTTTTTAAAGATCTTGTTTCCTCAAGGTGTGGTGTTGTCCTTGCTGAGAGTATGAAAGGCATACTGTGGAGGAAAATTATGGCAGGACAACTTTGTTAGTCAACACTGAGCATTTCTACATGCTTACTTTGATATCTACGTGGGAATTTTATTGAATGCTGGTCACATGCAAAATAACAATAAATATTCAAAGAGGAATAGATAAAATGTAATCATAATTTGGTATGACATATTCAACCGAAACAAATGACAAATATGAGGTATCTATACCATATGGTGGTATGCTGCATATACAAATGACCAAAGGCAGAAGGAATCACTCAAATTTCATTCTAAATTATGTATTTCTCTTCACATTTTCATGGAAAGTACTCCTTTATGTAGATGAATTCAGTGAAATATCGAAAATATTTAGGTATGTTTTTAGATTATCACTGGTTTCCAAGAATTTAAGGCATGCATTAGTGATAAGCCTATAAGTAAGCAAACAAACAAACAAGACAGACAATTGTTAATTTTAGAAAAAGAAAAAGGGTTGCCGTAAAGGGAGACTAAACACAGAATCCCATTTTGCTCAGGTATAAACAGAGTATCATACTCATAATAATGCAAAGAGGAAATACTACTCAAAATACTTTACAACTGTATCTATGGGATGGGAGGAAGAAGATGGTGTGTGTGTGCGTGTGTGTGTATGCACATACACACACACATGGAGTGGGGGTCAGTAAATAATGCCTAACGCCGAAAACAAAAATAGCAATATAAGCATACTACTAAGAAATATAATGGTAAATATTAAGATAAATAGCTAACATATTTGAAAGTTGTTGCCTCTGGAGAGCAGGAAATGGGGAGCAGAATGGCATTTGGAAACTGCGGTTTTCTTAATGAGCTCTGGAGAACTATGTGACTCTAAAACTTGAAAGTATATAATTTTGGTAAAATAATGGTTTAAATCTAAAAATGCATGTTACATCGCAGCATGTAATAAAAAGAAATCTGTGTATATATGTATTTAAGATATTTATAAGGATTAATCACAGTTAATAATTCTTATTTCTGGGGAGTGGGGTTATGGTAATGGGGAGAAGAGGTAAAGGCTTTTATATACTTCAGTAGACTTGATTTTTCAAACGAGCATATGTTTTGTTTCAAAAGTTAAGTTTCTACATAAATAAAAACATATACATTAAAAGGAAATAAAGCACATTATGAATTAAACAATTTCATTTATATTAAGGTTTATTTGTACATGATCATAAACAATATACATGAATTTTGAAAATCAAAGAAATTGACTGAATTACACATTTATCATTTGAAGACCGGTTAAGGGAAGACATAACAGTGAGATACACAGGAACAAAATCAGATCAAGTGACTAATTTGATGAGGTTAAGTGAGATCATTACATACATTGTATATTTTAAAATGCACATGGTACATTTCAAAGTGCAGAACCAATGAATGTATAAATTATCACACCTGGAACAGATGTGGGCAAATAATAAACCAAAAAGAGGCAAATGGCAGCCCAGAGACATGGTCTTTTCAAGATGACCCAGTACCACTTAGAGACTTTTAGAATTGATTATCATTCAAATATATACCCAGACAGATAAATGTTTGGACTGGTATGTCTTAGTATCAAGTGTAGCATTTATATGAAGTTCAACCTTCCTGAGTTACAATTAATTATTCTACAGGAAGCATATATGGTTAGCTGGGTTGCTCAGATAACTAATTGAGCACAGCCAAGTTTCTTGCTTTGATCCCTAAGTCAGCTGCCTGGCTTGGCTCAATGCCGTAGCCACAGATGTACTCCAAAACTCAACAGTCTTAGAACTGCATACCCAGGGCCATAAAGGAAAGTGTGGTTAGTCTGTGTAAATCCATTCACACTATCAGATAAGAGTTCAAATAATGTTCCACTATGTTAGGTAACTAGCAACATATTTTATGAATAGGCAACTGTTACTATTTCATCTTGATGTTGTTTTATTCCTGCTGCTGAGGATTGTAGCTCTTAGAATATTTCTGCTTTTCCCAGGCTAAGGTACTTAGAATCTCAAAACTGGAAAAAACCCAATAGGTCATTTGATCCACTCCCCTGCATGATGCAGAAGTTTTCTTTACAACATCTTTGGAAAAATAATTTAGTCTCTGCTTGGCCATTACTGGTGGCTGACAGGGTGGGTGGCACCCCTCATGTCAAATGGACAGTCACTTCACTCTTAAACAGCAATCATTGCTCAAAGTTCTCCTATTGATGAGTCCAAGAATTCTAGGTTTGCTCTCTGTCAGAACATGGAATAATTTTAATCTTTCGCTGAATTGTGTGTAGATCTATGTTCTTGTATGCCTTTTCTGTTTCTGACACAAAACAAAGCCCATTTTTTAACCATTTCCAAAGGTCTGCTTTTCACTTTTGTTATGACCTTGATATGTTCCAGATTGCCGGTGTCTGTCTGAATAGGTGATACCCTGATCTGAATAGAAGTCTAGAGATGTGGTCCACCTTGGACAATAACCCTCTTGCTCTCTTCAATTTCTGGCCTGTGTACTTCTATAAAAACACCACAAGAAAGAAGCATCATTGACTGTTCTAACCCCAGTGTGGTTTAAGTTGGTGTCCTGAATCTTACCCTGTCCTTTCCTCTGGGGTATAAAAACCACCAGGGCAATAAATCATGGACCAAATTGAAATATCGAGCCCATTTTGAGAAAGTGAATAACTCCAAGATAGCTAGCAAGTTATGCTACAAGTCATGTAGTTTCCAAATCATTGCTATCAACAAAACTGAGAGAGGGGCTAATCCAGTTATCAAAGGATCGATCATTAGATACAACTTTTTAATGATAAATTCCCATGCAGTTGTACCATTCAGAAACTGTGAAAGAAATTGAGTGTTTTTATAATAACACTTCTTCCATTTTCATCTATGTATTTATATGAACAGGTTTTTGTAGTGTTTACAACTATATAAACAAGAAAATCAATAATGCTAAGGCTGAATACTATTTCATTCTAGCAATAAATATTTGTTCATGAATTTATAAAATAATTTTATAAAATCTCAATTTACCTTATCAAGAAATACATATCCACTACAATTTTGCTTTTGATGGTTAATAAATTTGTATTCAAATATATAATAAATATACACTGTTTTGTTCAATTATATGGTAATAATTGTCTATTCAATCTAGAATACTTTAAACACGGAAAGCCTTATGTTTATAAGAATATTTTTAAATTTATATTTAAATGTGTAAACATATTCTTTTTAAACTGTTACAACATGATTAACAGAAGACTTGTAAACAAAAAATATAAAAAATGAAATATATGAGTTGTCATAGAAAAATCAGCAACATAAAATTTCATATGGTTAAAGAGGAACATGTTCCTATATTTTATAAATAATTATGAATATCAGGTTATTAAATTATCTAAATTCTACTAGGTACATTTTAAAAATTGAAGTAACCATTTTGTTTTTAAATGTCAATGTTATCAGCATGCCAGAAATTATATTCTTTGGAACTGCTTTAATAATTATATCTTTCAAAACCGTGTATGATCAAAATGCATAGATGTCTAACGAAAACTATGTGAAGGAATACATCTTTCATGGGGGATGGGAAACAGGGTCTTGTTCTGTCACTCAGGCTGGAGTGCAGTGGTGCCATCATAGCTCACTGCAGCCTCGAAATCCTGGACTCAAAAGATTCTCCCACTCAGCCTCCTGAGTAGCTGGGACTACAGTCATGTGCTACACACCCGGCTAATTTTTGCACTTGTTTTAGAGATGGAGTTTTGGCATATTGCCCAGACTGGTCTCAAACTCCTGGGCTCAAGCAATCTGCCTGCCTCAGCTCCACAAAGTGCTAGGATTACAGGCATGAACAATCGTGTCCAGCCTCTTTTAAAAAATAAAATTACCATGTTTTTTAAATGAAATTTTAGGTTGTTTTTCCCTTTTATGGGCAAAAGAGTTGAATATCACTTCCCGAAGTCTTCCACTAAGAAATCTGTTGCTACTCACCCAGGACTAACTAGCAGGGAAACTATTTGGAGGAATGTCTCAACCACTTAATTCTTTAGTGCCCTTGGTTGGAGGCAAGGTGCTGGGAGCTAAAGCAATACATTTACTAGTCAGGACTGGGGTGAAAATGGAGGGATAGGGCAGCACCAAGAATAGTAAAAACAGACTTACATGTAGCTCACCTCATTACTCTTGCATACTGCTATAGACGATGCCTACTAGACTTTCCTAATGGTATGAAACTGATATTTCCCCTATTTACAATATAAGAGTCAAATACCTGACGTTTTCACTTCAGGTAAAAAAGTACTTTAAGCATAGTTCCAGCAAAATCTGTATTTCACCTACTCGTACATGTTTTAAATTGTCAAAGTTTTAATGACTGCCAGAATTTCATTTGTGGGCTCTCCATGGCCAATTTTAGTCATGCTGTACTTAAATAATTGAAACCACTCCTTGCTTATTGATTTTTCATAGCATGTGAAATGAAACCTTGTTTCTCACGGAGTTTTGGAAAAGTAAATGGAGATGCTGCCACAACCTTTGATTTAATTTGAGGGCTTCATTTCCTGCCTGATTGAGCTTATGTACTTTTATGAAAAATTATTCAGCCTCATCAGAATAACCTCATGAGTCAGTCCTTTGAGGAAAACTAGAGTGAGAGCACAAAGCATCTCCCACCCAAGAAAAAGGATGTCTGATTTCCCAGGGAGAGAATGGCCTGGAGGAGACTGACCCAGGTATGCTCTGGGGAAGAGCAATGACTTTGGCTTCAGAAAAGGCCAAAGCTTCATTTGGCAACCAATAAAAAAATGACATTTCAGAGATTACTTTGCTTTCACCAAATTTTGCAATTGCTTTTAAATGAAACTTTTCATGACTTCAGCCATTTCTAGGGTTGGATGTATATATGTATTATAAATTCATATATAAATTGTATCTCTACTAAATATATATAATTATATTAAACTATAGATCATATATAAAATTTAACATATAATTTATATATGTACTTATATATTAACATATAAAAATATGTATTGGATATATTAAATATATAGTTTTATATATAAATAAAATTTAAATGTTATATATTTTTTTCTCAGCACCAATATAACCATACATCATAGAATAAGGGATTTTGTACATTATATTGTCTCCATGTCTCTTCTAGCTTTGTCAGTGGTAATCTACTATCCCAGATGTGGCAAAATCAATAAAAAACCATCACTGGAATTATAAAAATACAAGAAAATTTCGGTTGATAATGGATTAATAGAATCATAGACTTGTAGAGTTACAGGTAACATCTGTAACTCTAAATTACAGATTTAATGTAGATGGTTCCAGGTGAGGTGAATGGAGGCTCAGTGAGTTCCAGTTGCCTGGTTAAAAATGGCAACGGCGAAATTAGGGTTGGAATCCCAGTTCTACTACTTCTACTGGCTCTGCCGGTCAGTTGTTTCTTACACCCTCTGTTTCTTCCATCTTTGGGTATGAAAAAAATGTCTTGTTAAGATAATGAGAGTCTTCTCTTCCTCTGACAGTGCTGTTCATTAGCAAATCTTACCAGACAGTTCACCTCCCTTCTTTCCTGCCACTTCCACGGTGCAAACCAGAGAGGCGAAGTAGCCCCTTTCATAGTCACCATTACAATCAGGATGACTTATGTCACACAGATGTAGCCTACAAAATGCAAATAATGTCTGCCATGGGCTCCAGAAAAGACTTTTACCTTTTTGGATTAAAGATACGTAGAACTGCCATTGCCTTTTTCTTTTTTTCTACCTTGAACACAAATTTGCAATCTGAAGCTGAATCAGCCATCTTGGGAAGTGATCCACATGAAGGAATATCCAAGAAAATGATAGAAATGCCCTAACAAGTTTCGGCCACAGAACCATCACCAACAACTGCCTGTTTCCAGATTTCTTGTTATATGAGAAAAAATGACTTCCCTTTGTTTAGACACTGAATTTAGATTTTCTATTCCCTGTACCAAACACATTCCTTACTAATACTTCTATTTCTCATTTTGTGCATAAATGCATATTCCATGAAGGAAAGCCAAGATATTCTCTTTGGAGACCAGAGGTAAGTGTGTGCCTAATGGCTTGGCTATGGAATTTGGGAAGTGTGTCCTCTGCATCCACTACCCATCTTTCTGAGTTGTCTACTTTCAAACTCACTCCCCATAGTGAGTTAAATAGTGACTCCCAAAATATATGCTCAAATCCTAACCCTTGGTACCTGTGAATATGACCTTATTTGATTACAAAGGTAATCAAGTTAAAAATCTTAAGATGAGATCATCCTGGATTTAAGGTAGACCTTAAATCCAATGACTAGTGTTCTTATAAGAGAAGGGAGATGGTGATTTGATACACTCAGACTCAAAAAGCAATAGGCCATGTGCAGACCGGGGCTGAGACTGGAAGGCAGCCACAAGCCACGAAACACCAAGGATTGTCAGCAACCACAGGAAGCTGGGAGAGAGCAATGGAACTTCATCTCCCTCTATGCCTCTCAAGGGAGCATGGCCCTGCTAACAAAATGATTTCACACTTTTACCTTGCAAACTGTAAGAGAATAGATTTCTGTTGTTTTAAGCCACTAAGCTTGTGGAAATTTATTGTGGCAGCCCTTGGAAACTAATATACTCCCAAAGATGCCCAGTGCTTCACTGCTGCAGAGGAACAGCATAAAATAGGAAGAGTGAGATATACTTAACACTTAAGGGAGGAAAGACATGTTGCTAAAATGGATGGATTCTAGGAATTAATAGGATGCCCTTTAAATCATGTTCAGAGCACAAGTAAGGCTGCTCTGGCAGACTTTTAAATTTTTCATAAAATCCATACTCTGGAATATAGCATAGGACTGAAAGGACTGGCAATATAAAGGAAACCTGTCGTTCTGCTAAGTGCCTTAGAAGTTACCTGGATTTTCTTTATAAGGAGAATGAAGGCAAGTAATGAGCATGTTACGGGCCGCAATCCAGGCCCCAAGAGAGGGTTCTGGGATCTCATGCAAGAAAGAATTTGGGGTGAGTCCACAGAGTAAAGTGAAAGCAAGTTTACTATTAGAGAAATAAAGAAACAGAAGAATGGCTACTCCATAGACAGAGCAGTTCTCAGGGCTGCTGATTAGTTACTTTTATGCCATTTCTTGATCATATGCTAAACAAGGGGTGGATTATTCATGAGTTTTCTGGGAAAGGGGTGGGAATTTTCCAGAACTGAGGGTTCCTTCCTTTTTAGATTACACAGGGTCACTTCCAGATGTTGTTATGGCATTTGTAAACTATTATGGCATGGATGGCATGTCTTTCAGCATGCTAATGCATTATAATTATTTCATTGCCGTCTTGGTTTTGGTTATGTTTTGGTCAGCTTCTTTATTGCATCCTGTTTTATTAACAGGGTGTTTTTGATGTGTATCTTGTGGTACCAGCCCTGCCAATCTCACTCCGTGACTAAGAATGCCTAACCTCCTGGGAATGGATCCCAAGCAAATTTCAGCCTTATTTTACACAACCCCTATTCAAGATGGAGTTGCTCTGGTTCAAATACCTCTGACAGACAGACTCTGCCCCAAAGGCAAGTATTATAGACAATCTTATCTGGTAACAAAGAGTTGATCTAAAGTGATGTTTGAAAACCAGTGGGTGGTTGATTATTGAATCAGTGAGACAATGGGTAGGGAATGAGGGAGACTGTCATTTAATTGCTAAAGGCCAGAGGTGCTAATTGTTCTGCAATTCCATAGGATTTCACCCAGTATTCCGCAAAATCAAGCATGCTCCCTCCTGAAATATCCATGTCACTGCCCCTTGGCCTTGCACTGCTACTTCTATTAGACAGCCTTTGGGACACACACATTTTGTCCCTGTGTCCACAGTGAATGGAAATTATCTCCTTCTCCACTTTAACTTTGAATACACTGGCCAGGACATGGCCCTAGGTGTATACCAATCCTTCTTCTTTCTCACCTCCTTGGCTACAGAAAAAAAGAATTCAGCAAATTCATCATTAGTCAGGAAGAAGGGGCTAGATTTTGTTTTAAAAATCCTCTCCTTCCATTATCAATTCTAGTAAAGGCCATATCAAAATTATAATTAATGAAATAAATGTTAATTTAAATTATCTATATTTAATGAGCTCATGATTCATTAACTTGAAAAGAATCCATTTGTTTGCATAAAATGAATCTCAATGGAACTATATAATTATTTAGTATGAATGATGATAGTGCACTTAATAAAATTCGAACAATTTTTTGGTAAATGTTACAGAGGATTAATTAATACTAGCTATATGTAATAGTTTTATATATTATATATATAAATTATACTATTAAAATAATTAAAATCTTCCAATGCAATTCTTACAATTAAAATTGTAGCACTCTATTTTTACTCTTATAGTAAAAGTTTTCCAAGTCACCAAAATGAACCAGTAAAGTCAAAATTGTATTCCTGCTACCAAATCTGCTTCCTTGAAAACAGCTGTATTTGTCAAAGAAAAGTTCAGTGGTTTTATTTCATTTATGTTGACATAATATCCTCCATGAACACAATCACTTTAACGTGTATATAATGCTGTAATGGCAAATTTTGCCTCCTAGTAATAAGCAGCAAGGTAAAAAAAAGAAGAAAGTAACTGACGAATTCATTCCAAAACAATTGCTATTTCCTAGAGACATCATTTGCCTCAATTATTTTCTTTTCCTACATAGAAGAAAGGGTACCCTTTTAGAATTACTGAAAACCAGCTGCCACAGCCATAGGTATTTTCAGTCATCTTATTCCAGACAAGACAACTATTTTGTCTTAACAGAAGATTTGGATTAATGGAACATTTATTTTACTATGCTACTCCAAAAATAAGCAATTCTGCACTACTTACCAAAAGAGAGAGGTGAACTTATATCAAATAAAACTGAGGTATGGATACATTAAATGATATGTCTCAGTCAGCTACGGGACTGGGATTAGAACACAGGTATCCAGAATCCTTGCCCAATGATCTGTCATTAAAACACTAGAAACTTCCTTCAGAAAAACTGGGAAGAAAAAGAGAAATCCATAAGAAAAAGAAAGAAAACTTGGTACACACATGGCAAATGTTACTCATTGAAAAAGTCATGCAAAAATGCCATGATTTTTCTAGAAAACTTGGCCTCTAACTCTGCTTGTGGATAAAGAGATTTTCTTCTGGCTCTGTTGCCATCCAGGATTGTTTTTGATCAATATCTTTCAGACCGTGTCCACCTAAGTCAGGATATGTTCAACAGTAATGGTACATAAGCCCCGAGGAAGTAAATTCAAAGGCTTTCTGTAAATGGGGCCTTTTCTCAATAAGGTGAGCCATATGCTTATGTGGAAATATAAAGTACAGGTTTGAAACTGTGCTTAGTAAATTAGGCGGTCACAGAAAGGTTAAGTAGAGAATATATATTCTCTAAAAATATACATTGGTGTCTATGTTATTTGGATTTCCTAACTACAACTATATTAATGAATAAATTCCAAATATCCATTTTAGGTACGCAGACTTAGCTTTAAGTCTGGTATAGACATAGGAAGTAAATTGAGTCAGAACATAAAATATTTCTTTCATGTGATAGTTCATGAAATGGTTAGAATTCATCATTCCATGCACAATATAACAAGTACACCAAGCTTTCCTTCCCCTACCTTTTCTGAGTATTACCAAGACTTCTATGAATTTACATATGGTAGACAATATGTGATTGATTGGTTGGTTGGTTAATTAATTTATTCATTCATCCATTCATTCAACGAATATTGATTAAGAGCCTCCTGTGGAAAAAGCTTGGGTGAAAACAAACATGTAGAGGACACAGCCCTTTGTCCTTAAGCTCACAGCTGGTTGGGAGACAGACAATAAGTGACTAGTAATTGCACTCATGATACATTCTAGGACAGTGGTATAAAGATGTAGGGGAAAATGATCAACCCTGCTTGGGCAAGTCAGCTTTTCCAGAAAGGAGATATATTTCAATCAGAATAAAGAGAAAGAAGAAACGAGATTGGAGATAAAGGCACTCCAGACAGAAAAATGTCATGATAAGTCATGAAAGTATGAAGTAATACTAGATTGCAAATTCAGAGGATTTTTCATGGGTCAGGTGCTGTTGTAAGCAGTTTCATGTATTGACTCATTTAATTTTCAAAACAGTCCTATGAGGTGAGTGCATTTCTTTTTACAGGTTATAAAACTCAGGTCTAGAAAGGCTAAGTCACTCCCCTGAGATTTCAGGGGTGGTGATGGCACAGCTGAGGTTTCAACTCCAGCAGTCTGACCTCAGAGCCCCTGCAGTCCAGCACCACACTCCTGTTTCTGAGTTTGGATGTAGAAGAATCGTCTCATGTAGCAAAAGTGTCATCCACATGAAAATATATGGAAAGAGCCAACACCAGAAAGGCGGTGCAGGGGCAGTCCATCGCAGTCTCCAGGCCCCCACAGCTGACAGGCTAAGATAGCCACAGCAGAGCAGCTTGTGGAAACAGCAACTGTGTGATGCTCCACTATCGTGAAGGCCAGAGAACGAAAAACAACTATGGAAGAACATTAATCACCTGCCTTATGTTGGTCTAATTACCTATACAGATGAATGAGTCTCAACCACCTTACTGTTGTAACACTGGTTTTTGTTCTTTTGTGACATTTTTATTCTTTAGCCAGCCTCCCTCTAGTGTTATATGACATGTATTTATTTTCAATACAGATGTTGTATTGGGAATTTTATGACACTGCTTAACGTATCAGGAGACAGCCTGCGGTGTGACAATTACCAGTATGGATGGTGCAGGGGTTTCATTGCTCCATTTCTCCTAGCGTAGCACACATGCCCATGACTCCCCTTTGCTGTAGGCATTTCTCTTTCTAATTCACATTAAAAGCAGCCTCAGCCAATGGAGCACTCAGAGTCTGCTGTTGTGCGGTGTCAACAGAACACTGGCACAACTCAGCTCCAGTCATCGCTTCCCTTTGGAAACTGTGTGTGTGTCTGGTGCAGCCCCTAGGCTATAAGGGGTCTAAAGCTAGTGGCTGGTGTCTAGGCTTCATGCTGCAAGTATGTCCTGGGTGTTTGGGGTGAAAAGCAGCAAATCGAGAAAGGATGTTAGACACCTGGGATTTTTATCAGTGGACTTTGAGGGCAAAAGTGTCCTCTGGGGTCCCTGGACCTACAGAATTGGGCAAGATTATTGCGGTGACTCTGGTAATGAAGTTAGCTGACACATATCTGAGCACTTGAAATTTTCTTTTGTTCTATGCCTACATTTTCCTTTTTATTTGTTTTTGCTTCCTTCCATTCTGGGTAGAACTGTCTCTAGGGTGTTAAATGTATAGAACATAAGAGCTTGCAAGATGAAGAGCCTTTGTTTGCACCTCAAAGACGTCTCACTCTGTCACCCAGACTTGGGGTGCAGTGATAGAATCACGGCTCACTGCAGCTTCTAACTCCTAGGCTGAAGTTACCTTCCCACCTCAGCCTCCTGAGTAGCTGGAACTACAGGCATGCACCACCACAGTAAGCTAACTTTTATTTATTATTTTGATTTCTTTTTGTTGAGACAGTGTCTCACCATTTTGGCCAGGGTGGTCTTGAACTCCTGGCCTCAAGCCATCCTCCTCCTTTGGCCTCCCAAATCCTTGAAATTAAAGGTGTGAGCCACCACACTTAGCCTGCTGGGGTTTTTTCTAGCTTCTTTAAGACTGATCCTTCTTTGAACCTTAGTTGTGAAGATAAGGAAGAAAGGGAGAGAAGGAGAAAAAAAGAGAGAAAAGGAGAAAAAACAGTCTTCCTATTAGGACAGATTACAATGTCTCTATGTCTGTCACCTTGAAGCTCGAGAGTCATCTGACCATCACTCAAAGCCACATAAATATCTGATCTCTTGGTCTAAGACTCCTGGTAAAAACCCAGGTAAGACAGAGCCAAGCTCTCAGAAAATACTAGAGAAACAAACATGCCAGCTCCTGTAGCATCCTGCCCTTAGCTATTTCTCACACTTCTGTCATCCTTAGAGCACTTGTAGCAGAAGCTGCATTTGGGTTGCTGACTTTGAGAGGAACGGAAATGCATGCCTTCTTTCTGCTCAAGGATAGTGGGAGAGCTCTATATATTCAACACTTGTCAGAAGCCATGATGGATGAGAGACTGCATCAGAACCAAAGCATGATGCTACTTCCTCTAAGAAGCCTTCAATGATTTCCCATGTTTGCTTTATTATTTTGCATTTCTATTGTTGGCAACTGAAACTATTCTTGTGCTTTATGTCCTTTAATTTAGTCTTCAAATTAATTTTGTGAGATAGGCATAAATATTCTGTATTTAGGAGCTTGGAATGTTTAAAGTTATCAGGGCAAGAGCACATCATCACTGTTTGAGTTACACAGCTGAGATTCAAACTCAGACTCCAAAGCTAATGCTTTTAGCCACTCAGTTACACTTCCTAGAACTCACTGAAGAAGGCCTCATGCCACTTGTTTGGTTCTATGATGTTTTGCTTTGTATTATTTGGGGGGATTTTTTAAAAATACTATAATAAAAACAATTTCTGATTTGGAATTAAATAAAATATCTGTGTTAGAGCCCCAAGTTTGCTGCTTACTAGATACACAAACTTTGGGAAGTGCACCTGAACTCCCAGAATCTCCATTGCTTCTTCTGCCAATGTAATATCCTCATAAAGTGGTTGGGGCCAGCACACGAGTACTCAATTTAGCTACATAACAGAGGCGTGTTTTTAGCTATTTTTTCTGTACTTCACAGCACCTACTACAACACTGAGTTACAGAATGTGCTAAAAAATTTCTTCAAATTGAATTGATGTTTTAATACTGGTAGATAAAGTTATTAGACTTATGTAGCATCCTTATTACTAGACACTTTTGCAATGTGCTTTGAACTGGGCTTTATATGTTCAATGTTCCCTATATACTTAGTCACTCATTTACTTGTTAAAAAATATATGGATGAAACTTTAATTTTTAAGACTGTCCAATCTTTTCTCACTAGGGTAGCAAAATTTGCACAACATTGCATGATCCACCACTTTCTTAAAGCTGCACCAAAGATCAGTGTCCAATACTGTTTTGTGATAGTTGGAAATAAGCAGTGCACTGAGTCTAGACAGACCCTTGACCATTCTCTGCTATGGGATCCTATTGTGAGCTTATTAACTCTGGGCTTTGCATTTCCCATTTGTAAAATCCGGCTTGATAGAGGTAACTTTCAGAGCTCCTTCAGGCTTCTACATTTGATTAAATCTATTCCTTCGCCTATGACAGTGATTGCATGGTCTAGAAATAAGAAAAAATACACTGAGTATTTGCCAGTAGCCCAGTATAGCTGCCTGGTGACAACACTACCTTATGTACAAACTTTAGCACTCTAGACCCCCCAGGGCTCTCTGTCCTAAACTGTAAACATGGGGTGAGATTTAATGTTCTCCTTTCTAATACAGAGGGTCCAGAATAGAAGAAAACACTACGTTTCTATTGTGTTTCCTTTAATGCTAGTAGGCTACTTTCCCTTCTTGGTGTGTTATTTTCTCAATTAAAAAATTGTTGTTAAAAGAAGTCTATTTTCCTCATTCAAACGAGTCTGCTTTCTTGGCCCCAAATATGTTGGTTTGCTCCCCATTGTTACTGGTGAGAATTCAAAACCAGGACATGCCTCAGCTTCTAACTTAAGATTACTCAGACTGGTCACTTCTATCCTCTAATGTCTCAGGCTGGTCACTTTCCCACTCAGCACTTCCCACCTCTCTCAAATTCTGTGCTCCTTTCGCTGCATGCTTTGAATTAGCCTGTCTCATGTANTCCTGGGTTCTTTTGATAGATGGAAACCACTAAAATCCTTGAAGCAAGCAAGAGTTAGCTATCCCACTCAACTTCGCAGTAAATCTCAGACAAAATTCTGTGACCATCTATTATTTATTAAATAAACATTTACTAGCAAGCTGTCTATTCTATGAGGTTGGTGAAGTCCTACCAAGCTCTTAGTACTTTTTGTTGCTCTCAATGAACCTCAAACAAAAGGTACAGGAAGCTGCCACAGGATTCCAGAAACACGATTCTAGTAGCCTGAGTTTCAGCACTGGATGAACCTCCATGCTCAAACCCAAGGCTAGATGCAGAGATCAGCTTTGGACAATATCTAATTGGACAATATCTAATTACCTAAGGAGGTAATTAGCCACAGGTGCCACTAATTTCTGATGCAAATTCATACATGTTTGTGTAGTGTCTCAAAATAAGCTTTAATTCTGTTAAGAAGGGCCCATTTCTTAAATTCATTATATAATTAAAAAGTCACTGATTAAAAGATAAAATCTGTGACATTCAATATGTTTATTAACTGAATTTCTTTTCTTTTGACAAAGTTTTGCTCTCATTGCCCAGGCTGAAGGGCACTGACACAATCTCAGCTCACTGCATCCTCTGCCTCCCAGGTTCAAGCTATTCTCCTGCCTCAGACTCCTGAAGTAGCTGGGATTACAGGTGCCCACCACCACATCCAGCTAATTTTTTTGTACTTTTAGTTGAGATGGGGTTTCACCATGTTGGCCAGGCTGGTCTTGAACTCCAGACTTCAGTTGATCCTCCCGCCTTGGCCTCCCAAAATTCTGTGATTACAGGCATAAGCCATTGCACCTGGCCTATTAGCTGAATTTCTATGTTGATCTGACAGACACATTTGTAGTAGCCACTTCTGGAGTGTGGCCTTTTAAAAATAATATTGGCTGACTATCGCTGCAGTGTGAATTATTTACTGATCATGATGACTGCTGCACCTGGTTTGTAGCTTATCCTTACCCCACACAACATAGCATTTTGTCTTGGCTACAGTTTCTTACCCTGGCTGCACATTAGAATCACCTGGAGAGCTTTAAAAAAATGCCCAAGTACCACCCCAAGAGATTCTGATTTAATGGGTCAGAGGCAAAGCCTAGACATCAGCATATTTTAAAATGTCCTCAGATGATTTTAAAAACTGACAATCACTGGTTTCTGCTAAAATATTTTAAAATTCATTACTGTCATGGTAACGACAATTAGCTGGAGCTAAGTCGAAGCTGCTCCGTTTCAATGGGATGGTGTTCTGCAGCGGCCTTATAGGCACTTTGTGAGTTAACCCTATGATTTGCCTGTCTTTCTGGCAGCCATGGAACCCACAGCAAGTCTACTTCTAGCCTCCAGAACATGTCTATGCTGTCCTAGGTTCAGTCCCTGGGTAATCGGTCCATCCTTTACTACCCAAGCATAGAAAGAAAAGTAAAAATCAATTCAAAAATTATACTTTCGTGCAAAAGAACAGATTTTTTTACTTAAAGAAATTTGCTTAAAAGATCTTATGCTCAATAAAAGTTTGAGAGGTGCCAGGGTAGCTCTAAAGAAGATTTACAGTTTTTCTAAGTCCTTACACCTTCTCCTGAAGAAGTTATTTCCAAGTGATAGCAGTGATGTAGTGACTAGGCTTACTTCAGTTGTGGTCAATGATTAAAGAACAGGAATTTATGTAACTATATCCTGCCGTCGACTTGTCCATGCTTTTTTATAAGAAAAATTTTATCAAAAAAGAATACTGGGCCAGGCGCAGTGGCTCACGCCTGTAATCCCAGCACTTTGGGAGGCCAAGGTGGATGGATTACAAGGTCAGAAGTTCGAGACTAGCCTGGCCAATATGGTGAAACCCAGCTCTACTAAAAATACAAAAAAAAACTACCTGGGCATGGTGTCACATGCCTGTAATCCCAGCTACTTGGGAGGTTGAGGCAGAAGAATTGCTTGAACCTGGTAGGCAGAGGTTGCAGTGAGCCAAGATTGTGCCAATGCACTCCAGCCTAGGTGACAAAGTGAGATTCTGTCTCAAAAAAAAAAAAAAAAAAAAAACTTATTATTTATCTTATTTATTTATTTCTATTAATTATTTATATAACTCATTTCTACTAACAAAGCTCTTCCACCAAATTTGAGTAAATTATTGACAGAAAGTTGGTAACTGTTAATGAGTTATGTAGGCATTTATACTACCATGTAGCTCTGCTTATTCTAAGTATTTATCTTTCCCCCTTCTTTGTTGTCCTAAGCTATTTTTTATGGTTTCTCTCCCCTTATAATTTAGCTTGTATCAACTGTTAGCTTGAATAATAGTACTCTAATATCCTAGTTAGAATATGAAGGTTAGAGAGAAAGGTTTAGAATTCCTTGGATAATGATGAACTTGAATGGCCAAGTATGAGTACTTGGACAAAATTTCTAGGAGATTTCCGCATCTAGCATCAACCTTTCCCCTTCCCTCAGCCCTCTCCCAACCATCCCAATCCCCACACACCCAATGGAAAATAAATAGGCGGATAGATAGATAGATAGGTAGATAGATAGAGAATCACTGACCATGAACCTCAGGGCTTTATTTACTAAACACCTTAGTGATTTCTGTATTGTCACTCAGCTCATTTAATGTTATATATAATGCAATCCATTTGTAGGAATTTCAGTGATCTCTCCATCACTCTCTTCTAATCATGTTTCTCAAATTTGGTTGCACACTGAATCACCTGAGGATCTTTTAAAGATGCCCAGCGCCTGAGATGCACCACAGATCAATAAAGTCAGAATCTCTGGAGGCAAGGCAAGACCCAGTAATTTTTAAAACACCCCAGATGATACCAATGGCTGAGAAGCATTGCTCTAAATTGATTAGCAAATAAACTACTTCTAATTCACTCATCAAATCCCCACAAGAAGTTTAAGGTCCAGTGAGCCTTAGACTTTATTATGCAAAAGAGTCTCCCTAGGATACACTGGCCAGATTAGCAAGTGAAAAGAGAAATTAAATTTGAATCTCAGATATCCGAATGTAATATTTTAGTATAAACCTGTTCCTAAACAGCTGAGATTCAAACTTAACTGGGCATCCAGTGTTTTCTCTGACAACCTTATCCTAGATACTTCGGAACAGTGCAGATTTGGGCAGGCTCTACCCAAATCCAGTAGATCAAGAGTAGTAGGTCAAGCTTTCTGCATTTTTAAGTAGCACATCAGGTGATTTTGCTGCAGGTGATGGGCCACAGTTTTAAGAATATTGTTCCTCTTATCACTTCATTTTTCCATTAGTGGCCAGTATCTAAAATATTGAGCTTCTTAAAAGCATTGCAATAAAACATGACCTTACGTTGAGAAGCTGAATAGATCTCTTCACAAATGGTGACTCTCGTTGTTCAGTCAATCCAGGGACTAGAACTCAAGTTCACTTGCTGGATGTGTAATGAATTCCTTTGACATTAGACAGCAAACATTCAGAAAGTACCTATTTACTTCTTATTCAGTCTGAGCTACATATCAAGAATGCTGAGACCTTGTTGTCAATGCCTGCAAGGATTGTGAACACTGTTAAGAGTACAGCAGAGACATGCTAACTCTCCCTAGCAAAAGTAAAGAATTTACCAGTAACACATTTTATTCTTCAAAATTCAGTCATTCGATTATTATTATTTTCATATACATTTTAATAGAAGTCTATGATGTGCTGGGGTCTGTGCTGAGTGCTGGACTCCAATGGACAAACACAATATGATCCCTGCATTAGGTCAGCGAGGCTCGAATGTTTTGGTCCTAGGATTCCTTTTATCCTCTCAAAAATTACAGAGAATGTCAAAGAATCTTTGTTTATTGTTTAAATATTTATTTATTCATTTAAAAGTATACATTTGTATAAAATAAAATAACATTTTATGAAACATTACTCATAAACAATGGCGAAAGGTCAACATTATCTTTTTCTGCAAATTTCTTTACTATTGGACTTAACAGAAGACAGGAGCAATCTTATCTCTGCTTCTACATTTAATTTGTTGGGTTATGCTGTTTTGGTTGAAGTACTTGAAGAAAATCTGATCCCATAGACACGTGGTATCGTCGGGACACAGGCTGCATTAAGGGAGCATACATTGTGGCAGTGTGGTACAATGTGGTGGGCAGGACAGAGGGGAAAATCACTGATTAAATCAGTGGTCTCTATACATTTTTGATTACATATCTTTGCCAATTATATAATTTTATCAGAAATACACACATGCACACATTATCACCACTCAGTGATAATCCACCTGTTCTGAGGTTCTTTGTTAATTATAGGGAGCATAAATCCTTATTTCAAATAATCTTCTTAAAAATTTTACTTTTTGTTTTCCTCCGGATCTTCACAGATATGATTTCAAAATATGGCAGACAGGAGTACAAGTGTCAGTTTCATGGTTTTCTTAATGTTCACTTCTATTATTAGCATTTATGTTAATATGTGATGCCTGTTTAAGAATCTTTTTAAGATACTTGTCCATTTCATGAAGGCTACCTTGGATAATCCAGAAAACGTAATCCATAACTCCACTCACCCAGACAACCTAATCTACAGAAAGACTGAGCTACTGAGGGCACCACTATTATTCTTGCAGCATCATGGAATCCCATTTTCCTCCGAGAACAGCTTAGGAGCCCAGCTGAAATATTATGTGACAAGGGAACTAAGGGAAGACCCCAAGATCAAGCAATATATTAAATATGAGTCACACTTAAGTTCTCTTCTTTTCTTTATTTTTCCTCCAAAATATAAGTTCTAATGTTTTCTTTCTACCCCACAGGTGTGGTCTGGGGCACACCTTCAGGGCAGATCACTAGAAGAAACTGGATTGAAGCTGGTGTGATCACCACACTGGAAGATTGTAGGTGCAAGGGAGCCATCATCAGGACCACTAGGGCAATGTGGCTGCTTCAAGAATGGTTTGCTGGAAGAAGGAATATTTGCACTAAGGTTTGAAGAATAGAAAGATAGGGTGGTGGTGAGGTGGAGCATTCCAAACAAAGGGAACTTATAGATTGTGATTTTAACTGGAATAATTTTGAAATTCCCTTCACTAAAAATCTTAAATGAAAATCAGTAGCACTAATTGATTCATGACTAGGGGCCAGACCTAGCTAAGTGTCATACATACCTTTGGTCATCTGTTATTCCAACAAGCCAGTAAGTTGAGCACTATACCTGAGGAAACTGAAGCTCAAAGAATGTAAGATACTCAAGGCCATGCAGCTAGTCACCAGCAAAAGTAAAGTAATAAGACTTGTGTTCTCTGTTGCTGTATAGTATTGCTGCCTTCATGGAACATATGATAGAATAGGAAAAAAAAGTCAAATAATTACAGCAATTTCAGAATGTGATTAGTGCTAATGATAGTGGCAAAAGACAAACAAATTCCTAGGCAGATAGGGATGGGTCCCTGGTGAAACCCAGCTTTTGAGCTGAAGACAGTTTAAAGCCTGAAAACCAAGCTACAAATCTCAGATAAACCCGAGAAATAGATTGGGGACCTCTCTTCCCATTTGGCCCACTTTCCTCTGATTGGTCCCCAGCCTTCACCTATTTTACATGTATCTAACCTTCCCTAAATTGTTGTCTACACTGTTTTGCCCATCTTTGAATAGTGTCTATTTTTTATGTGTGCCTGTTTGCATACTCACAAACCAGTCAGTACTGACTCCCCCATTCTAAGCCCATAAAAGTCCCAGACTCAGCCACACTTGGGAGAGCTACCCAACTTTGCAAAGGGGGTTATTCCTTTGGGTCCCCTCTCTGCTGAAAACTGTTCCATTGCTCAATAAAACTCTCTGCCCTACTCACCCACTGGTTGCCAGCATAACCTCATACTTCTAGGATGTAGTACAAGAACTTGGGACCCACCAAGTGCAGGTATAAAACATAAGGTTATAACCCTGTAGCCCTCTACCCTCCACCAGTGCTGGGAAGCTGCCCTTCACTATGGTAAGCAGCAGTAGGGCTGGACCAGCACAGGAGCTGTGGACTGGGGTGAGGAAACGGGACTAAGAGAGCTGTTAACCCTCCCCCATTCACTGAGTTGCAAATGGTAGGAATGACACCCCTTGGGGCTCTGCAGTTCCTGGCATCTCTGAGTTTTCAGGGGCCAATGAGTCCCTCTCACCTGGACATTGAAGTCCATCATGGGAATCACTTGTGACATGCCTAGTGCAGCTGCAAGTCCTGCACAGAGCCCATGCCTCTGCTGTTACTTTGAGCAGCCTGACCACCACAGCAGCTGATATGCCTGGCTGTATGCTATGGCCAGACCCCATGCTCACTGGCTCACATACCCCTTCCTGCTACAGGCTGAGCATGCAGTTATGGTGGTCATGGGATCTGGGCTAGGGTAGAAGCTGGGCTGAATGGGTAGAGTATCTTTTGCAATGAGCCTGGAGCTGAGCAAGGCCCGGGCAGGGATGTCACTCGCCATGGAGGTCTCTGGCTGGTAAAGCCAGACATAAAAAAATTCTGTCTCACTAAGAAATGGAAAAAATGGGGAGGGATAGCAGAGGGGTGTGGGGCTACGGGAGAGTTAGCAGTAGGAAAAATACCTAAAGTAGATGATGGGGTGATGGATGCAGCAAACCACCATGGCATATGTATACCTATGCAATAAACCTGCACATTCTGCACATGGACCCCAGAACTTAAAGTATAATAAAAAATAAGTGAATATATATATATGATGTTAAAAAAATGAAATGGAAAAAATGGGCCGAGATAAAAAGTGATAGTGAAACCTAATTGAGTGGTCAATGATAGCATCTCTAAGATGACATTTAAGCTGAATTTAAAGGACTAAGAGGCTGTTGCCATGTGCAGAGAATTAAGAAAGCCCATTACAGAAAAAAATAAGGGCATATACAAAGGCCCTGCTTTGGGATAGAGTCATCCACAGAAACTCACTCCTGCCTTTGATTAGTTACATGGGAAAATGCATAGAGAAGGGGGCTGGCTGGCTGCACATGGTGGCCAGGGAGGCCAGCGATAGTTTTGTGGTTTGTATTCAGTGAGTTATGTCTCATTTGATTCTTCTTCAAGTGATTGGGGTATTAAAGCATAAACATGCCATTTGAGCCATGACCTCTACCTTATCACCTGGAGACTTTTATTATCTTGATAAGATCACTCAGGCATGACATGTGAA
>NW_016107342.1:4971080-4983535 GCF_001604975.1 Cebus imitator | reverse complement strand
TAGGGTACATTGTGTTTTCCTGGTCTCTGACACTCACTTAGCAACTGATAGCATTATTGATTATAGTGATGGCATTGTTGATTTTAGGAGTCATGCTAAGCTCTCCAGGCCTCTGAAAAAGAGATCCTGTTTCACACACACACAAAAAAGAATGATTTTTCAACATGTGGTGAGTTTGACCCTTTACCCTCTTATGGAATAAGGAGAACATGGTTGGAAATCAGCATTAGCCTGAGGCCGAATCTCAGACTTAGTACCTATTCAAGTTTTCTTATCATTTTAAGCCTGCTTGGCCTAACTTCCAGCCACACCCACCCTTGTGGGACTCTGCTTCAAACTGGGCTGCAGTACATGGTTCAGGAATTGTACCCTGTAAACCCCAGGAACTGCCACTCCTGGGAATCCTGCATTACAACAGCCCTGCCTTTGAAGAGAGAGGTTACTACAGTGCAATCATTATGTTGAACAAGCACAACTGGAGCTATAGAATCGGAATTCAGCTCTATTCCTTTAAATGTGCTCACATTTTATTGTTCTTAAATGAAAAACTCAGACAGACCCATGCCTTTTTGTGTGTGATTTTTAAATTTTAAGAAGATCATGGTCATATGGTCTCTCAAGTCATGAGTTGTCAAATCAGAAATTAGGATCTAGTTAAATATATTAATCAATGGCCAGAATTTGATTCAATATCAGATCTTTTCCCCACCTTCAGCTCATGTCAGCTTTAGGCTAAAAGTCTAAAATGGAAAAAGGGGAAAGCAATGGCCTCTTTCTATTTCTCTGCCAACTTCTCTCTGTCTTCTTCCCACTCTACTTCATTTCCTGCTAGATAGTTTCTGACCCCTCCACGAGAGACAGAAGGGCAGCACAGAGATAGGGAAATTCTAGGTGGTCCAGTGTTTTTGTAATCTGGCCTCACACTCTCTGGTGATGGCGTGTGCTTAAAGTGGACTCTCTAGAGCACCTGTGTGGGCTCTTTGGTCATCCCATGCCTGGCACCTATCATCTAGACTATGATGTGAATAATGCCTCCTGGGATTCCGCAAGGCAGCACCCCTGCTTTGGAAGAAAGAAGTTATTATGGTGTAATCGGTACATTGAATAGGCAAAATTTGAGCTCGAATCAGAATGCAGCGCTTGTCTTCCAACTTTCATGACATGACACGGGCAATGAGCATTTTCCTTTCCCTGGCTTCTCTCAAACTACCCTTCAGCTTTTGCTTCCCTATTGGTCCTCCTCACTCAGACTTTGCTTTGGAGTGTTCTTACCAAATCCAGGAAAGCACTTTCTCTCCTGTGATTCATACCAGTGTCAAAGACATCCCTAGACATACATTGCCTCTGACAAGCCCTGCCTGGGACATCACTTCATCCTGCTGCTGTAGGCAGCTTTAGCTTGCTTGGGCTACAGTCCATCATCCTTTTGACCACAGTGAGTGACAAACAACTATATATCTGAAAGGTCCACTTGAAGGACCTCCTCACTAGGTTTGGGATTAGATTGTAGCAAATTCTGTTGTCTTTCCAGAAGACAGGGGAGTACAGGCAACATCTCTATCACAGCACTGCTCAATAGAAATGCAGTGTGAGCCACACAAATAAGTTTAACTTTCTAGGAGCCACATTAAAAAGAAACAGGTAAAAAAGTGTTAATAACTTATTTTATTTAATATGTCTGTAGATCCAAAATATTATTTCAGCATGTAACCAATATATAACGAGTATTAATGAGATAATTTGTTATATTTTTACCGCACAAGTCTTGGAATCCAGCATGTATTTTACAGTTAAAGCACATCTCCATTTGGACTAGGCCAATGTAGCTGGTGGCTACCATATTGGACAGTGAAATCTACTGAAAATCTCCCCTACTTCTCTCCGTTTTTAAAAACAGACTTATTAAAATACAATTTACATACTGTCAAATTCTCTCATTTTAAGTGCACATTAAGTGTTTTTTAGTAAATTTGCAGAGTTGTGCCATCTTCAATTCAATTTTAGAACATTTTGATTACCCTTCCAAAATCCTTTACGGTTGCTGTCCAATCCTACACCTAGATCCAGGCGACCACTAAACTACTTTCTGTCTCTATAGATTTGTCTTTTCTAGACATTTCATACTTAATTGAATCATACAATATGTGATGTTTTGCTTCTTTTATTTAGCACAGTATTTTGGAGATTTATCCATGTTGTAGCATGTTTCAATATTTGGCTTGTTTTTATTGCCAAATGATATTCCATTGTATGGACATACCACCATTTGCTTATCAATTTCCTGATTGATGGACATTGTAGATGTTTCCAGTTTTGGGCTACTATGAATAATGCTGCCATGAGCATTCATGTACAAGCCTGTGGGTGGAAATATAGTCTAAATTTTCTTGGTAGATGCCTTTAAGTGGAGTTGCTGAGACATCTGGTAAATTGATATTTAACTTATGAAGAAACTGCCAAATTGTTTTTCAAAACGATGGTATCTTTTCCCTTCCCTTTCTGGTTCCTTTTTATGTATCCTTGATCTTACAAGTATCTAAGAGCCAGGAAACTGGTCTTCGATGATTTCCTTTGAAAATTCTGCATGTGGAGTTCTGCATATTTCATATTAATTGTTATCACATGGTCATATCTATAGATATCAAGTCTGCAAGAGCTCCATTTTAACATCTTCTTATAGAGATTGATTCTTAGCACAAGAACCTCTTAGGAAAAGTTAAGCACATCTTAAAAATGATCTCCTATGACTTTTTAAAGGATACACGCTTCAAAAGTATTGGAAAACAAGGTCTATGTGCACAGCACTTCTAACATGTGGCTCTTGCAAACAATTAATTAGTAAAAGACTCACTTAGTCAAAGAATTTTCATTTTGTGTATAATAAAACAGGATATCCTAACAGCTCTCCGACATCCTGGGAGGGGCGTTATTTCTGAATAAGGGTCTCTAGTGAGCAGCTTAACTTTGAAAGAGACCTTGTCTCTCTCATGAGCACATCTATGACTGCTAAATTTTAAATAAAAGGCTCCTAGATGTAGAAAGAATAGGGAGAAATACTGGACACAATTTCTTTGTAGATTAGAAGGAACTATTCTGTTGTTTCTTGTTTTTATCAGTTTAATAATCCTGTTGGGGTTTTTGAGAAAACTTGAGGCCAATGTCTTATGACTCCAGTGATTTTCCTTGGTGTTCACTGGAGGGGAATGAGAAAGACAATGTGTAGATTTAATCAGCATTTGATTTTTCCTCAATCTCTTTGCATGTAGAGAGGAGCAGCTGGTTGTAGGTAATCTTGCTCTTGGGAATTATCAAGTAAAAGAAAGAGACAAGCAACAGCTTCTACAAAGGCAGCTTTTATGAGGCTGAGCTAGAAAATCACCAGGGAAGCAGCTGGGTTCACCATTTTCATCCAAGTAATTACTGGAAGAGATAGATGGTTTTCAAGGTCGTTTGTAGAAAGGGGAACTAATGGTCAGCCCTTTCTCTGGGGAAACATTCATAAGAGAGGATAGATGAAGATGTCAATTTCCTAGCCTGTCCGAAAGAAGCAAGGGCAGTTCAGAAATGAGGGCTTTTCCTATTGGGTGAGAAAAATCGGAGTTCAAATCCTGCCTCTGGTAGCACTTAGCTGTGTGACTTTGGGCACATAGGTTAACCTCTCTAAACCTTAGTTTTCACATTTGCAACATGAAGATGATGATACCCATCTTGTAGCCACTTTGTGAGTATGAAATGAGAGTCAGGATTTATTCCCATCTCCTCTTCAGAAACTAAGTCAACTAGTTTATCTAGAAGTCTCTATCTAACAACCAGCATCTAGGACAATAGCAGTTGTCTTTTTCTTTTGAAATCATTCTCATTAAATAAATTTTGAAAATGATGCTTTCTGGTTATCAGAGACACTGTAACAAATCAGACCAAGGATATTTTAAATACCTCACCTTTAAAAAATGAATCAAAATAAATAAAGCACTTTTCAGAAACAAAACTCACTAAAGACATATTTTACTTCATAGCTGCTCCTTTGATCCAAAGCAATTAAAAAGTCACCTCAACCTAAGAATGTTACTAATCAACCTTGAGCCTCATGGCTCAAACTTGTTCTGGGAATGGCTGGTTTTGCTGTGGCTGAACTGAGGCCCTGGGGCAACTTGATTCTCTGGGCTTCTAAGAAAGGGAGGTATAAAGCTATGTGGAAGTGGTAAGGTAGTTTTGCATGCCAGCCCTTGATGGCTATTAATAGCAATACTGAGCTAAAGCTGGTTGCTATTGTAGTCCTCATAGAAAATTAAACTGTAATGTAAGCCTGTTACCCACCAGTCAAGGACCTGGCTTGACTGCTGAAGTGCTTTCTTTATGTATGGAGAGATGAGCGACTGGTATATATCTGTATCTGCCAGTTTCCTTGAATGCGCTGGTAATCGGAGTTTCAAAGAAAGTGTTCCAAACACAAATATCAAATCCCCTGGAGTATTGGTAAAATGCATATTCTTAGGCCCAACCTGTTGAATCAGTATCTGGTGTGGCCTAATAATCTGAATTTTAAACAATCTTCTAAATGAGACATTCAAACTTGAAGACAGAGAAAAACTGCATTTTCAGAGAAGCCAAAAATATCCTGTCCTATACATAATAGCTAGAAGTTATATTCTTCTCTATTCTCTGTACACATGTTAATTTTCCACATATTTTTCTCTACATGTTCTATGTTAAGAGTTGAAAATCTTTAAAACACCAAATAAATTTTTCTATAAACAGAGAAAGCAATCTCATGCATAGGATCTTATGGCAATTCTGCTCTCAGTGGGAAGAGAGAGATCTTCATAAAGTCATGCATCTGTGTTACTTGTTCCCTTTCCATCAAAGATGGTTACGGCCTCTTACATTGTTTTAAATATCAGAGGCATCAAAGATTACATTGACAGAAAAGTTTTGGAAGACAATTCAACTCTTTTGCCATTTCTTTCTTTCAATAGTCTTTGCTGCTCTCCTTTATTTGGTTATTAAAAGCTTTTATCTTATTGCCTTTTCTCCCATTAGAGATTGATCAATATACTTTCTAACTTCTTTTCTTTTTAGGTTTAAAATAAAAGAAATCAATTTCATTACACATATAATTAATGCTCAATATTTGGACTTCAAACTCATTTGGTTTTCTTTTCCCTCTGTGGACAAAGCTAACCCCCCCCACCCAAGGATTTATAAATGGACCCGGCTGCAGATTGCAGGTGCAGTCATTTGCTGGAGCCCAAGTCAAGATTTACATATGCAAATGGACATAGATGTGCCCAAACTGAGTAATTGTGCATGCAAATAGGTGATTAAATAGACAATTACTAAATTTGCATGAACAAATGGGAGTTGTGCATATTCAAAAAGCAGGGGACACCTGAACATTATGCAAACAGGCAGCTTTCCTCAAAACCTGTGGAAGTCTGGTCCCTGGGGCCTCCAAGTTGCTTCAATCCCAGAGCAAGCTGGGATCTCAAGTTGCACGAGTGGAATTTACACTTTGACCTCAGCTGCCATGGTAATGACTAGATTTCTGACAAGGTCACCTCCAGGAAGTACATGGGAAAGGGTTTTGATTTCTGCCATTTCTTTCCATATACTACAGTTAAAGCAAAAATTTAATGTAAGGATTTAAAAAATGATCAATAGTAAGAAATAAGCTTTAGTGATTTCAGTGGGATATAGTGTATGCCCACCCCTCCAAACCCGAACTTCAAAACAGGCAAAGAGAATTCAATCCAAGTTAAACAACAGTACCACAATGTATGTGACTTTATGATGTTCTTTCTCAGAACTGTGCTGCCAAAAACAAGAGTAAGGCTAAATCACTCTTAGGTAGCTGTTTTTAGTTTGTCTTTGTGGGCTAGAGAAAAATACCCACTGGTTTTCATTCTTCATTTCTCCATGATTCGAAATCTCAGTTCTCTACCTACCACCTAACAGTGATAGATGGTGTTGTCAGCAGAGTACATCAATGAGAAATGATTTCACATAACCAGGGGGGCTTTTCTGACAAAAGATTAGTAGCAATGCCTAAGCTAGCCTATCCAGAGCCAGAGATAAGCAGAATTTGAAGCAGCCAAAGAGTACTGATTGCTGAAATCCTCATATTTTTCAGGAAGATATTTCAGCCCTAGGATATTCTATCTTTTCCACATTCAGTTTTATATATGAACCACTTCAAGTCTTTACAAAGTAAGAAGTGATATTACTGCAGACCATAAAATCGATTACTCAATTCAATCAATAACCCAGTTAACTGGAATAATTTCTTAGCACTTATCAGGAGGAGATTTCAAAATATTCTCATGAGGGGTCAGAAGTGAGTGGAATTAGCTATGTCTACGGATGAAGTAGCCAAGTCTCCTATGCAGAATATTAGGCAGTTCAGTAAGGCATGCAGATATAGAAAAACATTAGCTGCTAATTATACAAGTCTGACAAAGGAGATAACATGGAAACCAACTTCCCCGAAAGCACCCCTTCAGTATTATCTCTACACAGGCGCATTAGAAGCTAACCAAGGATTCCTCCAGAACTCTAAGTCACGTGTATATAGTCCATTCAGCCAGAAATGCATTTAAAAGTGGAGAAACTAGCTTCACCGGCTTAATCTCAGAAGCCAAAGAAATCCAATCTCTTCCCAAGTATAAATGGTATTGTCAGTTCTTCCCTTTTCTTGAATATCTAAATAAGTTTTTCACCAATTACAAAAACACCAGTGGCACAAATACTGCAATGTAATACATGTATGTATATACACTTACGTTTGCATTCATTAAAAATAGTATATACTAACAATATAATATCTCAATCACAAACCTCAGATCATCACTACATGTTTGAGTGTTCAACAAAATCTACCAAATTCTAGCCTTTCAAATTACCCCCAAGGGTTTTCTCCTCCCACGTGATCCTGCCAATATTTCACTGGTAGTAATATCTCCCTCTGCCAGACTCCCAGAAAACTTAATATATGGCCCTTTTCTTGACACTTAGCAATGATGCTTTGTATTGAGGTTAGTTAGTATTAATTAGTTCCTTCCTTATTGTAATGTAAGTTAACTAAGGGAGTTACTGTGGTCAATATGGGAGGTAAATAAGATTTAGCTTCTAAATCCAATGTCTCCAGCACCATGCCCTCTTCATATGTGCTATCTTGTCCATGCTTTACAAACCTCAATTAGGTAAGCGCTATTAGCATTTTACAAATAATGAGAGGATGATTCGAGAGGTTTGGTAACAGCTCAAAGCCTGTTCCCTAGGTTCAAATCTCAGCCCTGACACTTACCAGCCATGTGATCTGGGACATGTTTCTTGAAAGTCTTGTTTTCTTCATAAAAATGAGATAGAAATTGTGCCAATTTATTGTAGCAAGTCATCTCATTATTAATGATAAGAAAGGAGGCAGTATATAAAAAGTATTTAACACAATACTTATTGTAAGTGCTTATTGTTACTGCTTATGTTGTTGGCAGTTATGGTATCATTTGGTATTCTAAGTCGTTTTTTTAAAAACTTTGTGTTCTAACATATAGATTGCACTTAGCAGTTGGCTGAGTAATTTTTTATTGTTTTCTGGCAATGAATGAAGAAATGCACAAGCGAGTTCTAAGTATTTTCCTGGCAATTTGGTCATATTCCCTGGAACCTCGGAATACTTTATCTACAGTTGCCAAAAAACTGTTTTTGTTGTGTTGTAGATGCTGTCCCTATAGACTCCTAAAGTCTTCCGAAGTGCAGAGCCTGGAAAGCTGTTACAAATGAGTGATCACTATCTATCAAACCCCTCCCAGAGAACACACGTGCATTTTGTCTTTGGTCTTTAAGAGGCTCTAACACACAGCTTCTTCCACTTTCCTCTTGACATTTGCCTTTTCCAGGTTTAAAGCAGAGGTTCTCAAAGTATAGTCTATGGAATCATAGGTGTCTCGTAGACCCATTCAAGGAGTTCAGGAGGTCAAAATGGCTTACTTTATGATACTAAAATGGTATTTATCCTTTTCACTCTAGTGACATAAGCCCTGATGCTAAAAATAAGTAGTGGTGGGTGGAACTGCTGTTGCTTTATCTCAAATCAAGGCAGTGCCACCCAGCTGTACCAGTAGTCATTGTATACTGCACCAGGCACTCACAGGGGGCAGAAAAAGCAGTTTCAAGAATGTCCTTGAGGACGAGTATATTGTGTTGATTTTATTGAATCTTTACCTTTCAGTTCACATATTTTTAATATTGTATGTGATGGTAAGTACACGTAAGACAACTACTAAGGTGCACACAACAGTGTGATGTTTGTTGGAGGAAAAGCACTTGTGTGGTTGTTTTAGTTGCATGCTAAACTAGATACTTCCTCCATGAATACCCTTTCATTTGAAAGAGTGACTGACAGACAAACATGATTGTTCAGACTTAGGTATTTTGCAGACACTTTTCCAAAAGTGAAGTGAGCCTGTCATGTCAATAATAATAACTGATGGTACTTGTTGCCAATTACAAAATTAAATCTTACAAGCAAAATTTAGAATTTTGAAAACTTGTGTCTAACACTGTGAGCTTGACAGCTTCCCAATATTTAGAAATTTTTCTAATGAGATTGGCGGTAATATTAATGAACATAATTTTTTGAGATTGCAAAATGAAACATTTCAACTTGAAAAATGGCATAACTCAGTGAACTGATATTTTCCAGATGACTGATGTGTGATGTTGCAAAATTATTCATGGCTAAAAGATTCATCCAAAGTGCAAGACAGACTGATATATTTTAATGTTATAGAGTTCAAAATGTTTATTGATATGGGTTTTGAGTTCAACTGCAACCAACCTTTAAGAAACTACTAATCAGAGAGTTGTGGTATATTGTCAAAAAGAAATATCCACAATTATCTAGAAAGATTACTAAAATGCTCCTCCTCCTTCTAACTATGTATCTCTGTAAGGTCAACTTTATTTTTCATAGGCTTCAACCAAAACAACATATAATAGATTTATTGCAGAAGCATATATTAGAATGTATCTATCTTCTACCAAGTCAGATATTAATGAGATTTGCAAATATGTAAAATACTGCCTATCTTCACATTATGCTTTGTTTTAGAAAATAGTTATTTTTGATAAAAAATATATTTATGTTATCATGTAATAGTTTCATTATTTTTGAATTAATAAAAATATTTAAAATACTCAGCATTAATTTCTAATACATTATATATAATAGATAATTTCCATATAATTATTTTTTGAGGTCTTTAATTTTTTTTTCAATTTTTTTTAAATTTCAACAGCTTTATGGGTATAAGTTGTTTTTTGGTGACATGGGTGAGTTACACAGTAGTAAAGTCTGATATTTTAGCATACCTGTCATCTGAGTAGTATACACTGTGCCCAATATGCAGTTGTTTATTCCTCACCCTCCTCCCTGCCACCCGCTTCTGAGTCTCCAAAGTCCAATATATTACTCTGTATGCCTTTGTATACCCATAGGTTAGCTCCCACTTATAAGTGAGAATATATAGTATTTGGTTTCCCATTCCTGAATTGTGTGGCTTAGAATAATGGTCTTCATCCAAGTTGCTGCAAAATACATTACTTTGTTCTTTTTTAAAAATGTCTGAGTAGTATCCCATGGTGTATATATACCATATTTATTTTATCCCATCATCTGTTGATGGGCATTTAGGCCAGTTTCATATCTTTGCAATCATGAATTGTGCTGCAATAAACATGTGCAGGTTTCTTTTTTATATAATGATTTCTTTTCCTTTGGGTAGATACCTAGCAGTGGGATTGCAGCATCCAATGGCAGATCTACTTTCAGTTCTTTGAAAAATCTCGATACTGTTTTTCATAGTGATTGTACTATTATTTTTTCATATGTTTGTTGGCCATTTGCATGTCTTCTTTTAAAAAATGTCAATTCATGTCATTTGTCTATTTTTTGATGGAATTATCTGGGTGTTTTTTTTTTTCCTTGCTGATTTGTTTTCTTTGTAGATTCTGGATATTATTTCCTTTGGAAATAAAAGTTTGCAAATATTTTCTCCCATTCTATAGGTTGTCTGTTTTACTCTGTTGACTATTTTTTCTGCTGTGCAGTAGCTTTTCAGTTTAATTAGGTCCAATTTACTTATTTTGGTTTTAGTTGAATTTGCTTTTGGGTCTTAGTCATAAATTCTTTGCCTAGGCCAATGTCCAAAAGAGCCTTTCCTAGCCTTTCTTCTGGAAGTTTTATGATTTTAGGTCTTAGATTTAAGACTTTAATCCATCTCAAGTTGATTTTTGTATATGGTGAGAGATAAGGATCTAGTTTCATTCTTCTACACGTGGCTATCCAGTTTTCCCAGCACCATTTATTGAATAGGGTGTCTTTCCCCAAATTTATGTTTTTTTATGTTTTGTTGAAGATCAGTTGATTGTAAGCATTTGGCTCTGGCTTTATTTCTGGGTTCTCTATGCTGTTCCATTAGTCTATGTATCTACTTTTATACTGTACCATGCTGTTTCGGTTACTATAGCCTTGTAGTATAATTTGAAGTAAAAAAAAAAAAAATGCCTCCAGATGTGTTCTTTTTGGTTAAAATTGCTTTGGCTATTCAGGCTCTTTTTTGGCTCCACATGAACTCTAGGAATTTTTTTTTCTAAATCTGTGAAAAATGATATTTAGTATTTTGACAGGAATGACATTGAGTCTGTAGATTGCTTTGGGTGCTATGATCATGTTCATGATTGATTCTTATAATCTATAACCCTGGTATGTATTCCCATTTGTTTGTGCCATCTATGATTTCTTTCAGCAATGTTTTGTAGTCTTTCTTATAGAGATCTTTCACCTCTTTGGTTAAGTATATTCCTAGATATTTTTTTTAATTATTTTTTTATTTTTACAACTGTCGTAAAAGGGATTGAGTTCTTGATTTGATTCTCAGCTTGGTTGTCATTGGTATATGGTGGTGCTACTGAGTTTCGTACATTCATCTTGTAACCTTGAATTTATTTGTCAAACCTAGGAGTCTTTTGAAGGAGTCTTTAGGGTATTCTAGGTATGCAATAATATCATTGACAAACAGAGATAGTCTGACTTCCTTTTCCCCAATTTGGATGCCCTTTATTTATTCCTCTTGCCTGATTACTCTGGTTAGGACTACCAGTGCTATGTTGAATAGAAGTAATGAAAGTGGACGTCTTGTCTCATTCCAGTTCTTAGGGGAAATAATTTTAACTTTTCCCCATTCAGTATGATGTTGGCTGTGTGTTTGTGATATGTAGCTTTTATTATTTTGAGGTGTGTTCCTTCTATACCTAGTCTGTTGAGGGTTTTCATAAAAAGATACTGGATTTTACTGAATGTTTTTTCTGCAGCTGTTGGGTTCAATTTACTGGTATTTTGTTGAGGATTTTTACATCTATATTCATCAGGGATATTGATCTATAGTTTTCTTTTTTTGCTTGCTTTGGTGTCAGGGTAATACTGGTTTCGTGGAATGAGTTAGGGAGGATTCCCTCTTTCTCACTACTTTGGAATAGTTTCAGTAGGATTGGTATCAATCTCCTTTAAATGACTGATAGAATTCAGCTGTGAATCCATCTGGCCCTGTGCTTTTGCTTTTGTTTTTGTTTTTTCTGGGATTTTTTTTTTTATTACTGATTCAGTCTCATTGCTTGTTATTGAGCTACTCGTAGTTTCTGTTTCCTCCTTATTCAAGCTATAAGGGCTGTGTTTTTCTAGGAATTTACTCCTTTCCTCTAGATTTTCTAGATTATGTGCACAGAGGTGCTTATAGTAGCCCCAAATGATCTTTTGTATTTCTGTGGTGTTGGTTGTAGTGTCCCCATTTTCATTTCTAATTCAGCTGATTTGAATCTTTGCTTCTTTTCTTGATTATTCTAGCTAATAGTCTATCAATTTGTTTACCTTTTCAAAGAACACATTTTTCATTTCATTAATCATTTGCATTTTAAAATCTCAATTTTATTGAGTTCTTCTCTGATATTTGTTATTTCTTTTCTTCTGCTAGCTTTGGGTTTGGTTTGTTCTTGTCTCTATAATTCTTTGAAGTGTGACATTATGTGGTCAATTTGTAATCTTACTTTGTGGCCTAACATAAGATCTATCTTGGAGAATCTTCCATGTGCTGGTGAGAAGAATGAATATTCTGCAGTTCTTGGGTAGAAACTTCTGTAAATATCTGTTAGATCCATTTGTTCTAGAGTGCAGTTTAAGTCCAGTATTTGTTTACTTTCTGCCTCAATGATCTGTCTAGTGCTGTCTGTGGAGTGTCAAAGTCCTCCCACCCCCATTATTGTTTTTGTGTCTATCTCTTTACTGAAGTCTAGTAGGAATTGTTTTATGAATCTGGGAGTTCCAGAGTTAGGTGCAGATGTATTTTGATTGATCCTTTTGTTATTACATAGTGATCTTCTTTTTCTTCTTTGTTTTTTTTTTT
>NW_016107342.1:4921436-4971048 GCF_001604975.1 Cebus imitator | reverse complement strand
TTGCTGTTGTTTTAAAGACTGTTTTATCTAACATAAGAATAGTAAGAGTAGGTACTCCTACTAGCTTTTGGTTTCTATTTGCATGGAATATCTTTTTCCACCCCTTTATCTTGAGTCTATAAGAATCCTTTTATTTGTAAGTGTTTTTTAAGACAGCAAATATTTGGTTTGTGTTTTTTCATTTATTATGCCAGTCTGTATCTTTTAAGTGGAGCAATTATTTTTCTGGTTTCTTCTCATTTGTGCAGACTACTTCTTTTAGTTATTTTTGAATTTATTTTTGATTCAACTGTGCTTTCTAAAAATGTCCCATCTTTGAGGATGTGACTTTAATGTTTACAATTTGTTGTAACCTAATTCAGGTCTAGGTGAAGACTTTGTATGAGTTCCATGGTTATAGAGAGTCTTTCTATGATGGCTTTTCAGATGCTGGTTGTAACAGCGATATTTTCATGGTGTGAGTAGGTTCACTGTCTCCTATGAGGTTGGAATGACAAAAGTCTCTTGAAGCTTATTTTGTTTCCCAGTGGTGTGATTTGTTTTAAAAACATTTATTTATTTTAATCACAGGATTGAACAGTCCAGCCTTCAGGCCAGTAGGAAGTATCTACAGGTAAAAACCAGTTGTGGCTAAAGCAGGCGGGTAAATGCAACACCCAATGATGGGCAGAGGTCACAGCATTGACAGAGGTAGTTGGAAGAGCTCTCAGTGAAATACACTGAGGTCTTTTCAGGGTGTAGAGAGGAAATCACCTAAGTTCCCCTGCCATGCCGTCAGAACTTCTGGGAGATGTGAGGACAGGTTACATCACTGGATCCCTTGAAGACACTCCCCATCTCTAGCTTGGAGTGTGGCAGCCCCACTAGGAGGCTAACCCAGAAAAAGAGCAGCATTATAGTAATTTGGGCCTCATGGACTACTACTTCTAGAGGAAGGGGAAGTTCACACAATGGGACAAAAAAAAATTCAGACTACAGGTCGTGAGTTCCAGAACTTTCAGCTTGTGGGAAGTTTCTTTCAGCAGGGGCACAAGTACAGTGCTGGACTTGTGCCTCTGCTGAAAGACTCTTTGTAATTCTTTGGTTATATACAGTCTTTGTTTGTTGGCTTTCTCAGATGCCAGTTGTAGTAGTAATGAATTGGTCACATGGAGATACTAAGGATCTCCTGGTTAGCCAGGGTGTTGCAGACAATAGTGATAGCTAAGGTTATGCACAAGTCTTCTCCTTCCTGGGGGCTATGTTACTCTGCCTGAAGATGTTGTGATGGACTATGTCAGTTGACCTCCAGCCAAGAGACGGCACTTGTAAAGGACTACCGAGCTATTCTGGTAGCAGGGGGGTTTGTGCTTGCCTTATGCTACTCAGGGTAAGTACTCTAGTGTCTCAAGTAACAAGAAAAGCCGCAGAGCTCCCAAAGATTTCTGTCCTTTGTGTTAAGCTACCAGGGCAGGTGGAGAGGCAATGCCAGGTGGGGGCTGCATCATGTAAGTCCGCACTCTGCCTCTCCACATGCAGGTGCAAGCAGTGGCCCCAGTGGGCAGTTCTCTGGCTGCTTGAGTAATGGTCCAAGGAGTCCACAGGGGGTGTGAGGACTGCAAAGTGACAGTAAGCCTCATCCAGCTCCCATGCACTAGGCAAGTTGGATCTCAAACCTACAGTATTCCACTAACAGTGGCTAGCTAAGTTCCAGGCAGTCTGAGCTCAGAACTCAAAACTTACCCAGGCCATAAACCTTCCTTATGAAACAGAAATCATAGCTTTCAGGCCATGCCTCTCTTGGTCTGTCTGTGAAGCAGGGGCATCCAGCTCCTGTGCCCATGGCTGCAACATACTTCCCACTCACCTCTTGGTTCTGGCCAAGAGGGTTTGTCCCAACTTGAAATTACATCATGAGTCTCAGGAGGGTTTGTCCCAACTTGAAATTACATCGTGAATCTCAGGAGGGTTTGTCCCAACTTGAAATTACATCATGAGCCTCAGGAGCTTCTCTCCACCTGTGACCACGAACTGAGTTGGCCAGCAGATTTTTTGAGGTCCCCTGGGAGGTAGGATCAAGAATCGTTTCCCTTCACTCCCACTGGAGTCTGAGAGTGCTTGTAAAGCATGTCTGATGGTGCTACTTCTCATACACTCCGCACCACTCATGAAATCAACCCCAGCACTGAGATAAGGCCTTCCTCTGTGGCCTGGATTGCTAGACTCCCCAGTGGGAATGTATAACCTGGAGGCAGTTTCTCCCCTACTCACATTCTGTTTTCCTCCTGGCTCAAGGCATAGACTCAGCCTGCCACTTCTTTCAAAGGTTCTGTTATTTTTATTTTTCAGTTTTCCTGTTAATTTCCTGTGTTGCTTCTTAGAAACAAGTTTACAGTGTGAGTCTCTACAAACTATTTTGTCTTTCCAAGTGGGAGAGGCATGCTAACAATGCCTCCAATCCACCATCTTGGAGAAAAAAAAAAAAGCCCTAATCATTTTTAAAAGTGTGAATGCATCCTGAAGCCAAGAAGGTTTTGGAAACTGTCAGTTGAAAGCAACTGATGTGGACTGAATGTTTGAGTCCATCTAAAATTTCTTTGTTGAAATCCTAACCCCTAATGTAATGATATCAGGAGGTAGGGCCTTTGGGATGTGATTAGGCCATGAGGGAAGAGCCTTCATGAATGGGATTGGTGTCCTTATAAAATAGGCCTGAAGGAGCCTGATGCTTCTTCACCCTATAAGGACTGTAAGGACACAGCAAGGAGGTGTTCTGTATAAGCCAGAAAACAGGACCTCACCAGACACTGAAGTGGCCTTAATCTTGGACTTTCTGGCCTCCAGAAGTGTGAAAAATAAATACCTGTGGTTTGTAAGCTACGTAGTTAATGATATTTTGTTATAACAGCCTGAATGCTATAACAAAATATCATTAACCATTGCTAGAAAGCAATGGTTTATAAACTTGTTTGTAACATTAAAACCTGTCCCCAAAGGAAATTTTAAATTAAAGAACAATTTATACAAAGATAAAAACCTGAGTTGCTATGGTGAGACAGAAAAACAGGACCGAAAGCCTCCCAGTTTTGCCTCTTCCCTATTCCCCTTCACTTCCTCATTAATCCCTCACTGGAATCCCAATTAGAAAATCTCTGTGCAGAAGCATCCGTGAACTGATGCAACAGGCAGCAGGAATACAGTATCCCAGGCCAAGTGGGAGTGAGGAATGATGTCAGGAAAACTATTAAGATGAGTGGTGAGAGAGCCACAAATCAGATGATAGACAGGATGGCCTCCCCTGTCTCCTTTTCCATCTATTCACTGGAGATTTCTTACTTAAGAACACTTGACTACTGATCTCTTAACTGTGTGTGGAATCATAGTGAGCACACCCCAAAGTGATTAATTTGATATGAAGGAAAGGTGGTGTCTAAGAATGGGATGGAGACAGAGAAATTCCTGGCAAATTCTTTTCTTTGAATTCTCAGTGTTGGTTTTGAGCAATTGAGGTTTAATGTCTACCCAACTGTAGGACGAAATACTATTTTGAATGATCAGGGAATAGATAGTCTAGGACTTAGCAGAGTGTTTTCAGGTGGCTTTGAGTTACGGACAAACAGTAGAATGTAGAGGGAGTATAATATCACTGGATAATGAATTGCAAGACTCTATCTTTAGTGCTGGCCTCTGTGCTGACACCACATCAAAACCAGTTTCTGGGCTTTTGCTTAGCTATCCGAAAAATATCTCAAATTTAATTTGACCTGGAGTTGCTATTGTGTTCCTTCTGGTTCCATGTCCTACGTCAATTACGGCATTATTATTAACTCTGTCAATAAATCTAGATCTTTTGAAGTCTCCCATGATAAGGGTTTGGAGTGAACAATTGCCACTGTGAAGCTGTTCAACGTCCAAACCTCCTTTTCCAGTTGGGAGAAGCCACTAGACTTATTGACACACATTCTTCTCCTTTCCTGAGAAAAAGACATACTCTCCCTGCACCCTGAGGCTTGGCACTCAGTTGGCTTAACATCATTGGAACAGAATGTTAGGGGCAATAGGTTCAGAGGGAGTCATGCTGAGTAGCAGCAGCTATACCAGTGCATTTGAGCCACATCTTTCCTTCCAACTATGGTAAGATCCTCCTTACTCATGGCTGTCCAGAGCCTTCTTTGCCTTGCCTTGTTTGTTTTACATTTTTAAAATCTGGTCCTCAACCCTCACATTGGTTATCCAAACCAGTCTTAATAAAACTTTCCCAATAAAGTCCTTTCTACTCTCATACCCAGAGACATTTTTTCTTGCTTGCAGTATGTGTTGAAGCATGTCTTCAACTACACACTATTTTCTATTTTATTTAAAAAATGTCTCCCCTCCATACCTAATTATCTACCCTATGTTCAAGCCTTTATCATTTGGATAAGAACAATTGTGTCTTCCTGACACCAGTCTGTCCCCACTCCAATCCAATTTCTCCACTCCACATTTAATTTTTCCAAAGATTTTACCACAACATTCTTCCCTTTGTTCAATAACAAAAGCAACCAAATCTTCCTGGCATCCTTACGCTTGCAGAATAGTGTTTGACTAAATACCACTCAGGGCCTTTCAATCCACTTTCCGATATCCAGCACATAGCTCCTATGATCAGAAGCCCCAAGACCTTGCAAAATACCTGGTGTAAAGTAAAGCCCAATAAATGAATGAATGCAAGCATGCATGACTTATTTGTTACTCAGAAACCCAGTACACTAGACACTATTAAATGTACGTCATTTCCTAACATCTCTACAGAAACATTTATGTCTTTCTAAACACAGTCAGGCACTGCCTAACAATGTCTGGGTCAATGGTGGACCACGTATATGATGGTGGTGCTGTAAGTTTATAATACTGTATCCTTACCGTACCTTTTCTTTGTTTAGATATGTTTAGATACACAAAGGCATTACAGTTGCCTACAGAATTCACTATAGTAACATGCTGTACAGGTTTGTAGCCTAGCAGTAACGGGCCATCCTCTATAACCTAGATATGCAGTAGGCTACACTAGGCTTATGTGAGTACACTCTACGATGTTCAAGTAATGACAAAATCATCTAAGGATGAATTTCTCAGAATCTATCCCCATCATTAAGTAATGTGTGACAGCATATGAAAAGTATGCATAATGTCTATTTTGGGGATTCTCTGCCTCTTAGGGCTCTGTTTCTATGCACGGTATATACTTATCTTGATACAGTCAGTTTGATTCTGCCTGCCTTGTCCAATAATGCGTATGCTGTTTCAGAGCAAGAACCATCTGTTATTTATCCTTGTTCTCTTAATGCTTAAACACAGGGTAGATGTTTGATATTTCTTTGCTCAACTTGCCTCCTAAAGAGGAAATTGTGGTATGAGAAGGGAGTGGGTAAGATATCTGCTTGACAAAAATTTTACTTCCCACAACTCATGCAAAGATGTTTTCAAAATTTCAACATTAAATATGCTCTTTGTTGACTCCTTTTTATCAACACCCTTTGCCAGATTAAGGACATCCACCTTTTGCTCTGTTTCTTGACAGTGGTGACCCTGAGGGCTTGACATTTGCATACCAAAAACCTCCTTGGCTTCAACATTTGCTCACATCCCTGACAACAGAGTTTCTGTGGCATGGTACTCACACTGCAAATTGCACAGACAGAATTGAAAAAAAATCTCCTAACTATTTCTGATAATGAAGAGGGTTCTGAAAGCCTACCAAAACGTCTATAATTATCTCAAGTGAAACCTTCTTATTAAACTTTAAGCTCTTTTCATTTTGGTTATCGTCATTTACGTGAAATGGGTAAATGGGAACGAAGCCTGGGAAAATTATGAAGTTGTTAAGCCTGTTTATGTTCATTCAGCTCAGAGTTTGAGCTTAAGAGGTGGAGTGTGTGTAGGGGAGAGAATCAAAGCATCTGTATGAACGAAATCCAATCATTATTAACAGATGCTGTGGCTTATTTTCCTTGGGCTGAAAAAAGAAAAGAGAAGGGCCAGTGTAGGCAATGTATTTTCTGTCTTATCTCATGGTGGACACCTTTGAAATATTTAATATGTTCATCAACATTTTTAAAAATGCAAAAGAATAAATTTTAGTTGGTTCTTTTTTTATACGAGACTAAGCTATATTAAGCAATGTAAACATTTCCGCTTTTAGGGATTGGTCTCCAGTGGTTAGTTATCAACCTCATGTAGAGCCTTCTCTTAAGTCCAGCAGCTCCCTTTTTTAGTGGGGTCTCAGCCAGAGGCACTTTGCCACGAAGGCGGGAGAGGCGTGGACGAACAGCAGCCTTGGCATGCCTAGTGGTGATACCTGCTCATCCATCATTTCATTTAGACAAATGAAAGATTACAGCCCTATGAGAAAAGGCAGTCACAGCCACACAATGCTTTGTGCACAGAGTAAATTGCTAGTTTCCTGTGATCTCTCTGACAAGTAAATTACTGTAGAAAATAACATAGATGGGAATACAACGACAAAATGCAGAGACTTGGTCGTTCAAAGGAGTTACTGGACCTCAGATAAAACTATTTCAAGAGAACCCCAGACCTCTTTTCAATGGAAAGAGGATGTTCCCCCATCTTTCTATAGTGTATCTTGATGAGAAATAACATATGATGGGCAGGGTAAGAAGTGGAATTCTCAGTAATCAAATATCCTCTTTTTGTGATAGAAAAATATTACAATTATGCATAAAGAAAGGAGCTTGCTTTGGGATTTTTGTGCCTGTGATCATTCAGGCTTGGCACTGGAGATCACAGTGATGTAGTCTATTATGCATAAAAGAAAGCTTCTGAGAGGTCTTTTTATATCTTAACAATTCCAATTCTTCATATTTTTTATTCAATCATAAAATACAAGTTCTTATTTTTTAAAAAACAAGTAAGAAAAATCCCTCTCATTAGAACTCCCTTTGCCTATTCCAAACCTAAATTCTCAAACATTCTCTAAAGACTGTATGAACCCCTGAGGCAGAAAAATAAAAGCTTTATTAGCAAAGTCAAGTGGAGCTGAGGAGGGAAGGGTACTAAAAGATAACAGAGATAAAAATCTAATCTTAAATATCATAAATTTCTGAGCTTCAGATTCCTCAGAGGCATCTCGAAGTTGACAGACCTTCAATAAATTGTAGAGTCAAACAGGGTTTTTAGCAAGGTTCAGTGACATGAAATGGTCTGTTCAATACCTAAGACACTGCACAGTGAAGCTGACGCTAGAATCCTGATGTTGCAGGCTGTAGAGTTTTCTACTAGTAAAGTAGGGATTTCTTCCAGAATTCTTACAGCAGGCTGCTGTCACAAGGAGAGCACTTAGCAGGGAGACCTGATCCTCCAGCTCAGTTGATAATTGGTTATGTGTCTTAGGCAAGAGGCATAAGCTCTTTGGACATCGTGTTGAAGATGAGGGTGTGGGATGGCATTAGGCATTCTCAAGAGGCAGCGCAGGAAGGATGTACTGGAATAACATACCTTCAAGACCATTGTCATAATTTTATACTTAAGACAATTTTAAAAACTCTCTTGCCTATAAAATAAAAACTACAGGGAGCAGAACGCGTGAAATCGGCTAATGAAGCATATATTAAATGCAAGAAGAAATACAAGAATAAAATGCTAAAGTATTTCCCAGAATGGGTAGGCTCAGTGGTCCCTAGTGACAGATGATAATTCCTTCTTGTTCATACATTGATACCTTAGTCTCTACTTCCTCATCAATGTTAGTTTGTTACTGCATGGAGTCTTCTTCCAGGGTCTTGGGGAAACTATCCTGTGAGCACAAAACCATTGACAGATTTTAAGATGCCAATAATATCACTTCTTCCATTGTATCTAAATAATATTATTTAAATTTAGTTCAACAAACATCTTTGTGCCCTTACTGTGCAAGTAAAACTTTGTTCCAGCCTTTGTGCAGAGGACAGTCAGACTATTAGAAAATGACCTTTGGGGCTACATTTAGCTTTCAGTCTTCTGTCTCTTTGTCAGCTTTATCCTAAATAAGCCCACACTCTGAGGCATTTGGAGGAATGCATATAAACATACAAAAGGAGAGAGGCTCTCTTCATTTGAAAGAGCAAGCAGAATGGACATTCCTGAAAACGTTATATTCTTTGTGCTCTTTCCTGCAAACTGTTCATTTGAAACGCAGAGGAATCTAGAGCTAATTTTATTAAAATGAAGTTCTGCTATCTGATTTGGTTGAGTAGATATCAACATCTGATTCCAAGGTGGAGACCTGATAATTTTCATTTCCAACAAATGCCCAATTAATGCTGATATTGCTGCTGCAAGGCCACATGGAGAGCTCTAGACAAGCAATATACAAACTGAGATGTGTGCACGTGCAGGCATACACAAAAACGTTTCCAGAGGTACTCAGGAGTAGATAGAGGCATGAGAGCACTTTCCAGATCCTCAATTTCTATATTATTTTTCCTAATCAATAAAATGATCCATTTGTTAATTTAGCCATGACTTTACACTGTCATCTCCCTTTTTGTGATTGATTTGCACAAGAGAAGCGTAACCCTCCCCATGAGGAAAAAGGTTAAAGAATTGAGTGAGAATGCTATTAAAAAATTCCTTCCATTTCTATCTACTTATTTATGTGAATAAGGCTTCTTAGTGCATCTATTTAAACAAAACAGCAGTAGCAGCAAGGCTGAAAGCTGTCTTACTCTAGCAGCAAGTAACATTTATTTATAGATCTATGAACTCATTAAAAAAAAAGGTTCACTCCTCATTAAGTAATATATTTCAGTAAAGTTTTCCTCCTTATGCCTGTTTGTTCAGTATATTCACATATTTATTGTGTTTTGAACAACCATGTATAAAAATACTTATAACTAAACCCAGAAGAAAAAACGTTAACACGTACGGCTTGTAGTTACAGAAAATAAAAATAAAATTTTAATGTATATCAATATTATTGCAGCATATAAATAGGATAAGAGTATGAGTGAAAACTTTCAAAGATGAATGTATTAGGATAGAATACTGAGAGAAAGGAAAACAAAATTCTCAGGTCATGGAAAATAAGACAATGTGTAATTTCACACTGTTTAAGAAGTGATTCATACAGTTTTAAAACAATAGTGGGTATCAACTCACTATAGTATTTTGGTTCTTTGCCTACATTTAAGGTTTTGTTTTAAAATATCTTTGTTTATAATATGAGAGAAATTACAGTTTTTGTTACTCCTTAAGATTTTAAAGATTATCTACTTAAAGCATGTTGTGTTACTGTTTTTATAATTATTTTCGGAGGTACTTCAGCAAAAATTTGAAGACCACTGGTTGTGATGGTACTTGTAGCCAGGAGAAATTGTTTTTCTACTCAGTCAATTATCAACTGTTTATTTTATTCACTTTCAAAATGTATTACAGTCAACTCCAGGGTGGAGACCATCAAAGACCTTCAGGGGCTATGAAGTACAATTCAAAATGTGGGCTTCTCTCCTAACTCTGACATCTTAAAGCCTCCATCCACACATTTCCATTCCCTCCTCCATAGGCATTAGAGAAATGGGAGAATAGCCAGCAGTCTTCGTTTTTTCTGATATCTCTGCCCTCTTCTATTTCCCCATGTATGATTGCTATGTGCCAGTTCAGTCAGATGCCGTCACATTACGTTTCCCCAGGATTTGTGAAAACTTGCTTCTGACATTCTATTGGCTTAAAAAGCTCTCTTGATTTCCAAGTTGTGCTTGAGCATCTGACGGCATTTCTCTGGGCCTCTTTTCTTATCACTAACACTAGTTACCTACCACAGGAATCTTGCTGGGGGTACAATGTAAGGTCAGAGGTATGGGCAGCTTTACCTGGTATAATCAATTTCTAGTGTAAAACATCTGGTATACATAAAAATTGTGCACGAATGAAATATCTTTCCACATATAAAGTCAATATCAAGATGGATTTGGCCTTCTTCCACTAGTTAGCAAAATTAAAACTTTCATGTTTCAAAAAAATCACTTACTATGGAAATACATTTTAATTGATAGATATGACCACATAAAAACTTCAAAACACTCTACGTTCAAGAAATCTATTAAGAAAATAGGACCAGCCTGGGCAACAAAGCAAGACCTCATCTCTAATAAAATAAAAAACAGACTGGGCATGGCGGCTCATGCCTGTAATCCCAGCACTTCGAGAGGCTGATGCAGGCGGATCATGAGGTCAGGAGATAGAGACCATCCTGGCTAATACAATGAAACCCGATCTCTACTAAAAATACAAAATATTACCCAGGCATGGTGGCACATGCCTGTAGTCCCAGCTACTTGGGAGGCTGAGGCAAGAGAATCCTTCAAACCCTAGAGACCGAGGTTGCAGTGAGCCGAGATTGTGCCACTGCACTCCAGCTTGGGTGAGAGAGCAAAACTCCATCTCATAAAAAAATTTAAAAATTAAAAAAAATAGCCAGTAGTGGTGCTACATGTAGTCCCAGCTACTTGGGAGGCTGAGGTGGGAAGGTTACCTGAGCCATGGAGAAGAAAGCTGTGGTAAGCTATGATAGCACCACTGCATTCCAGCCTGGGTGACAGAGCAAGATTTTGTCTCAAAAAAAAAAAAAAAAAAGTCGAGGGCATGGGGTAGATAAAGGATAACCTTGAAAAATACCTCATATGTATCAGAACAAAAGGTTAATTTCCTGTTATTTTTAATTCCAATATACTTTTCTTCTTTTATTGTAAATATTTCAGCTTTATAGCATGATGTTTTGACATGCGTATACATGGTGAAATGATTACTACAGCCAAGTAAATTAACATATCCATCATCTCATATCCTTTTTGTATGGTAAGAATACTGAAAGCCTACTCTCAGTAAATTACCAGTAAATGATGCAATATTATTAATGATAGTCATCATGTTATACATCAGATCTCCACAAATACATTCTACAGAACTGCAACTTTGTGCCCTTTGAATTACCTCTTCCCATTTCCCCAGCTTGCGTGGCACCCTCTCCACATTTCTACTCTCTATTTCTCCTATTCGAGGCATTTTTGTTTGATTTTGTTTTTAGAGTCTACATATAAGTGAAATCATACAGTACTTTATTTTCCTGTATTAGGCTTATTTCACTTAGCATAATATATTCTAGGTTCATTCGTGTTGTGGCCAATGGCAGGATCTCCTATTTAAGGCTGCATAATGTTGGTGTGTGTGTGACACTACAATGTCTTTATACATCGATGAACACACTTTGATTGTTTTTATATTTTGTCTATTGTGAATAATGTTGCAATGAATGTAGGAGTGCGGATATCTTTATGTGGTAGTGATTTTATTTCCCTTGGGTGTATGCCCAGAAAAGAGATTGCTGGATCATATTATAGCTCTAGTTTTAACTCATTTAGGAGCTTCTCTACTGTTTTCCATAATGGCTACACCAATTTACCTTCCTACCAACAGTGCACAAGAGTTCTGTTTTCTCCATACCTTCATCAACATGATCATTTGTCTTTTGTTAAGAGCCATTCCAACAGATGTGAGGTGATATTTTATTCTGGTTTTGACTTTTCATTTCCTTGGTGATTAGTGATGTCACATACCTTTCCATGTATCTTTTGGCCATTTTTATGTCTTCTTTAGAGAAATGACTATTAAGCGTGTTTGCCTTTTTTTAAATAGGGCAATTTGGTTTTGTTTTTTGTTATTTTGCTATTGAATTGTATGAGTTCCTTATATATTTTAGATATTAATCTTTTGTCAAATAAATGGTTTGTAAATATTTTCCCCCAATCTGTAGGCTGCTTTTTCGTTTTACTGGTTGTTTCGTTTGCTATGCAGAAGCCTCTTAGTGTGATGCTTATGTTTCTTTTTGCTTTTGTTGCCTGTACTTTTGGTGTCTTATTTCAAAAATTCATTGCCAAGATCAATGTCAAGGAGACTTTCCTATGTCTTATTCTAAAATTTATATGGTTCCAGGTCTTATGTTTAGACCTTTAATCGCTTTTGATTTGATATTTGCATATGATGTGAGACAAGTGTCCAGTTTTATTATTTTGCATGACATTATTCAGTTTTCCCACCACCATTTAGTGAAGAGACTATTCTTGCTCCATGGTGTCTTCTTGGTGCCCTTGTTCAAAATTAGCGGACTGAAAGGGTTAATTTGTTCATTGGATTTTTGAGTTATTTTACATATTCTGAATTGCAGAATATTGTAAATATTGTCTCCCTGTCTTTGGTTTGTACTTTGATTATTTTAAGTAGTATTCTTTTGAACCACATGCATTCTTAATCTGATAAAGTCTAATATATCAGTTTATCCTTTTATGAGTCATGCTGTTAGCATCACATCTAAAAACTTTTGCTCAACCAAAGTCTACAAATATTTTCCTCTACATTTTCTTCTCTAAGTTCTGTAATTTTTTTCATTTGCACTTAGGTTTATGATCTATTTTGAGTTAAATATTGTATATGATACTAAATATATTAAAGTTTAAACATTTGTATATAACTATGTAATTGCTTGAGCATCATTGATGAAAATAACTCTCCTTTTTTCATGAGTTACCTTGCCTTCCCACCTTTGTCAAAAATGAGTTGTCCCATATATGTGTGAAAATAGTTTTGAACTTTCTAGTTTGTTCCATTACTTTATTTGTCTGTTATTTTATACCAATATCAAACCACCTTAATTCATTTGGTAATATGTTTTAAAATCAGATAATGTTGGTCTTTCATGTTTATTCTGTCCTTTTCATATTTTGGCTATTCTAGAGTCTTTGCATTTTCCCATGAATTTTAGAATCAGCTTGTCAATTTCTACAGAATGTCTGCTAGGATTTTGACTGGGACTCAATTGAGTCTATAAGTCATTTTAAGAAAAAATGATTGAAAAATATTGAGCATTCTGTTCCTTGAACTCAATATATCTCTCAATTCTTTAATTTTTCTCAGCAACATTTATAGTTTTCAATATAGAGGACTCATGCCTCTTTTGTCAACTTTATTCCTTAGTATTTCATAAACTTTATGCTCTTTTAGATTATATTGTATCGTTCTGCAAATGCCAATAAAAATTAAAATAAGACAGCACTGCATACATACGAGTGGCTAAAATTAAAAAGAAACTATATAAAATGTTGGCAAGAATGTAAAACAACAGAAACTCTTAAACACTACTGATGAGAATATAAAATGGTACAACCTCTTTGGAAAACAATTCGGTAGTTTCTTTTTTTTGTTTGTTTGAGACAGAGTTTAGCTCTTGTTGCTCAGGCTGGAGTGTAATGACCTATCTCAACTTAACCACAACCTCTGCCTCCCAGTTCAAGCAATTCTCCTGCCTCAGCCTCCCAAGTAGCTGGTGTTACAGGCAGGGACCACCATGCATGGCTAATTGTGTATTTTTAGTAAAGTCAGGGTTTATCTATGTTGGTCACGTTGGTCTCGAACTCTCAACCTCTGGTGATCCACCTACCTTGATCTCCCAGTGTGCCGGGATTACAGGTGTCATGGTAGTTTCTTACAAAGTTAAATGTACACATATCATATGAACATTCCACTTCCACATGTTTACCCAAGAGAATTGAAAGTGTACGTCCATACAAAATCTTGAAAATCAATGTTTTTAAAAGCTTTGTAAATATCTAAAAACTGGAAACAACCCAAGTTTCTATCAACATGTAAATGGACAAACCATTTTATAGCCATACAGTAGAATACTATTAGCAATATTTAAAAAATGAAATAGTAATATATGCCAAAACATGGATGAATCTCAAAATAAATTATAAATGAAAGAAGTTAGACAAAAAAGAGTGCCTACTATATGAGACCATTTTTTTAACTAAAAGAAACTTACAGTGACTGAACATCAATCAATAGTTGTCTGGTACCATAGTTTATATTTTTGTCTTCCAAACCTCATGTTGAAATTTGATCCCCAATGTTGGAGGTAGGTCCTAATGGGAGGTGTTTGGGTCATGGGGGACAGCTCTCTCATAAATGGCTTGGTGCCATCCTCACAGTAATGCTTGAATTCTAGCTCTATTAGCTCCCTTGGGAGCTGGTTGTTGCAATGAATCTGGCACCTCCCTCCTCTCTCACCGTCTGACTTCCTTTCTCTCACCCTGTGATCTCTGCACACACACATTGGCTTTCCTTCCCCTTCTGCCATGAATAGAAGCAGCCCAAAGCCCTCACCAGAAGCAGATGCTGGTGCCATACTTCTTGTACAGCCTGCAGAACTGTAAGCCAAGTAAAAGTATTTTCTTTGCAAATTATCCAGCCTTGGGTTTTCCTTTAAAGCAATGCCAGTGGACGAAGATGCCTGGGAGCATAGCAGGGGACAAGGAGGGTAGGAGGAAGGGAGACAAAAAGGGGCAAGAAGAAATTTTTGGAGATGATGCATATATTTATTATCTTGATTGTAGTGGTGCTTTTACACATCAAAAGTACATTTTAAGCATGTTCAGTTTATTTTGTCAGTTGTAACTCAATAAAGCTCTTAAAAGAGGTTAATATTCTGAATTGATGAAGGACTTTCATAATTCATTAAGAAAAATAAGCACCATGTAGGAAAACTGGCAAAGAACATGAACAGAAAATACACAAACAAAGAAGAAAGATATAAATTGTTAATACACATTTTAATAATGCAACCTCTCATAATCAAATATATTTAAAGTAATCTATCTTTTTCTTAAAATAGAAATATTTAATATTACAGTATTTGTGTTGGAAAGAAATCCTTGCTGAAAAGGTATTCTCACACACCCTTATAAGAATGAAGCTGATATGACCTTTCCAAAGTGCACTTAGACAATATATATTAGTCAAGAATGCCATAAGCAATCAAATCCTTTGACCCCAGTGTTTTCACTCCTAGGAATACCAAAGGAAATAATCAGAAAATGCATAAAGATTAATGCAATGAATGCTCAAATACTGCAATTTCTAAACAGAATTTTGGAAATATGCTAATGTCCAAAAACAGAACATTGCTTAAAGAATGTTGGATATGTCTAAATGTTGAAATATTGCTTAACTCAGTAAAGATAATGTTTTCACATAATATTTAATGAGTTAAAAATACATTAAATGTAATATTTAGGATTCAGACATATGTTAGAAGTCTGGTTCCAAAACTGGCTAATATTCATAGGAAAACACAGACACACACACACACACACACACACACACACAAACACACACACACACACACACACACACAGAAAGAGAGAGAGACATGTACATAGGAATTATTTTATGATTAGAATTCAATCAAGTGCAAGGTCCAAACATGTTATCTTTAGCCAATGATAACAAATGACATGATTTTTTAATATTCCTCTTTACATGTTTTCCTCTTCCCAAGTCTTTTTTAAATCATGAAATATGCGATTTTATAAAGATATAAAACATCTTATGAAGAAAAGGAGACTGTGCAAGAAATGATTTGGAATATTTCTTTTTCCCAGAGGACCAAAATAATCTCAGTAAAAAAATTAACATGCATGATTATACACAATGTCACTTCTCTCACCATCTCAGTCTTACCCCACCCTCCTGTTTTATTGTTTTCTTACACATCTTTTCAAAGAATGTAAAACTCGATTTTGAGGTTTTCTTTAAAGGATGCAAGTGTTTTGCTTCTATGAATGTTAGTTTAAACCAATTGTATATAAAATAAAGGAGAAAATATTGGCAGAAAAATAAAAGTAATAGAAAAATTTGAAAGTCAGAGCCAAAAATTTCATTTTCAGGAAGTGAAGAGAGACACCTGAAGAAAGGAAGAACCCAATGACAGCAGCAGTTGCAGAAGATATTTTGATCAGAAAAGAAAATAGTATAGTCACTCATATCGTAAGGTCTTCTCCTGTCTCAAGAAATGGTCCTTTCCAAGTTCTGCTTTGGTCCGCTATGATAAGAAGTACTGGCTCTGTAATTTGCAAACTTTAATTTCCCTGAGGAATAATTCTAGGTGTTTTGACAGTTCTGAAATATGTCACCCGTTAAGATTTGGTGACCTTTACCATACATCTTATTTTATGAGCAAGTTAATCAGAACATTCTGTAATTATAATTCCATACTCTCTAATTTATAGTCTTCCTTTTTTTCTTACAAAGCAGTGCAACATTCTTCTCCTTCCCCTACCCCCACCCCCCTTATAAGATCCCGATTTTTGTGGGAGGAATTATTTATTATATCTTTGGTGTAAATGTTTAAACTTCATTTGCGTGGAGGCCTCCCTAGCACCTTCTCTAACCTGAATGAATGGCCTGAAGAGCATTTTTCTTTCAGACAAATTGTATCCTACATATTTGCTGATGTTGAACAACCTGCCACATGCTTACTTGTCAAGGCTAAGCCTTGAATTTACAAGAATTGACACAAACAACTTCAAATCTTTCTGTCTTTGATTGTTTAGTCAGACCATTTTAGCTCCTTCCTGCTATGATTCCTCAACTGCTCCTGTCACAGGTTTCAGCTCTGATGTTAAACACCTGGCATTCCTGCAGAGTTCAAGGTCTCAAATGTTCAAATGCATGGTTATGTCACTATCACATATCTACAGCACTTTCTGTCCATTTCTAAAGACAGAAGAACTCACAGTACTTCCTGTACAAATAACAAAATTATGGCTACTCATTTTAGTTGTATGTATTTCAAAGTAATGCTGTAATATTATATTTTAAGTAGCTTAGGAAAGAATCTGCTACATATATACAATATTTCTAAAAAATCTATACTTTTGAACATTTATTGGACTTTGTACTGAGTGCCCAATGCAGTGGACAATAATAGGCTCACATTAAGGAATATCATTGTGAAATTTCTAACCACTGGGGACAATGTAAAGATTGCACATATTCTAAGAAACAAAAGAAGTGCTCACACACAAGGTATCAACAATTAGAATTGTTTTGAACTTCTGAACAGTAACTAATAAAATCTGGAGGTCAGTGGAAGCACTTTCAAAATTCTGCTTGAAAATTCATCCAGACTATCAGTCAAGCGTGAGTATAGAACGGAGACATTTTTAGACCTTCTAGTTCTTTAATAAAATGCCATCTTTGCATGATTCCCTAGAAAAGTTTCTTAGAGTTTCTTCCACTAAACCAATGAACACAAAGATGTGGGTTCCCAGACGGGAGAGAGGCAAGAGGGTTCTAGTGATGGCAGAGGAGGGACTTCCCCAGGGCAGTTGTGCAGTAGGAGATGCCAGTTCAGACTCAAGCAGTTCAGCTGCTATCCAGAGAAATTTATTCAATAAGAACATTCATTGACCATATGATGCATATAAAAATATTGAGAGATGACTTTAAAAATTGGAGAAGTTTGGGGTCTAATTACTATACAGCATACAGAAAACTAAGAAAGGCAGAACAATTATTAACTTCAGGGAAACATTTAAAAAAAAAAGTTAATCAAGGTATGCTGTATAGATCTAATTACACCAATACTGAATCTTGCTCTACCAAATTAGGAGGACAGGGAACAAGAAGAAGGCATAAGTGGCGGGGTGGGAAGGTACAAAAAAGTTACATTCTTTATAGTGAAAAATCAATAAACAAGGCTAAACAGTAAAAATATCAAGAGATCAATAAGAAGGCAACTTAAATATATAGAGGTAATAGGGGAAAAATGGGCAAAAAGCAGTGAAAGTGGCTGCCTCTGAATATTTGAGTAGGATGGCTACTTTCTTGCTATAAGCCCCCTAGAAATATTTAACTCTTTTAAATCACATTCATCAACATTTATGTAATTCTTAATAAAAACTATACAAAAGATACTTGGTTGTGAACATTAAAAATAAAAAAGCTGTGTCTAGTTTTTGTTATTTTCTTCTTATTACTTCTATTTAGATGTAATTGTCTTGAACACCTTCTTTGTGCTTTTGGTGCACAGAGATATTGAATATAATTCCTGCTGTTGGGGGTTCATGGTCTTGCGAAGATATAGATTGTATACTATTTTTAAAATAGAAAATCATAAGTATCATGAGAAACAAATATAATGTCATGAAACTTAGAGGAAAAGCCATCATATCCAGCTGAAGGAGGTTCCTTAGAGGAGGCACCCAAGCTGTCTTCTAGCATTGGGAGGGTGTCAAGAGATACACATCCGTGGGGAGTGGAAGAGTAAAGAAAGCTCATGATGTTTGCATGAGACCTCATGTGGTTAGTTTGTTGTAGTTCAGAGCGTAAGAGGAATTAAGCTGGGAAGGCAGGCTGCAAATGTATTCTGGAGGTTGGTTCTGCCAGCTTAGAATTTTCTGGGGCTTTGAATGCTTTTCCCATGTACTTTGACCCTTTGTTTTAGAAATGTAAGTCTGCAGAAAGAGGATGGCGGAGTCTAGCTATTGCATTATTCATAAAGCATAAGACTCACCTTCTGAATCTTCCTATAGCCCACAAGAGACTTCACTAGTCTCCCTAATTAAACTTTTATTTCCCAAAGGATTTTTTTTTCATGTTATAGGTATTTTTAGACAGAAAAGCTGAGCTGTATTCTTCCCTCAACTCAAACTAAGCCTTTCCCCTTCCCCCTGAAAAAAAGTTAGCAAATGCAATGAAAGTAAATACTCTTATCTTCTGGATTATTTTACATTTCTAGTGATTAATGAAGCAGTTTTCATGTGTACTGGACAGGCAGTGTCAATTTATAAGATCAGGTGCACAAAAATTCCTCATATATGATAGGACAGGCTTTATTGGGGCTGGTTTTGTTTTGCCCTTCTCAATTCCCACTTTTTAATTGAGCTCTAGAATAAAAAACTGACTCTCTTGTTCCAGGGAAGCACTGACCTGCATTCCTCAATTCTAGGAGTATGTCAAAAGCTAATACCCTCTTTAGGGTAGCCTGGGTTAAAGTCTTGTTACAGACAGGGAGCCTCTGGAAAACTGTAAGAGCAGCCAAGAAGAAAGTCATCAGGGAAACTTTGTATGAGCCTCCCATGGATTACTGCTCTTTGCTTTGATTTCTACCCAGTTAGGTCTCTTCACTGCTTCCTTGGCTTTTCCCTGATTCTAACCTTTGGATTGTTAACCCCCATAGACATTTCTCAGGATTGTGCTGTAAATCACTGACCCCTGGAATCTGCCCACAAAGCTTACTTCCAGATTATAGATTCAACGGGACCTCTGATATTCCAATCTATGTTAACAGTCTAGCACATCCCAGATTTTTTTTGTAGCCAATCTTTGGGCTTGCTAGAAGTAAGAACAACAGGCTGATTTAAGGGTGAAGTCTATTCAACCGGCGTACTCATTGAATAATGCCTCTCCTTCAGGGGTAGGGTCTTTTATTTTCATCACCTCCTTATTAGTTTCTATGGAGCACGACTAAATATTTGGGGGCTGGCAAACCCAAGATTTCTACTTGTTGCTGCTTGACCAGAATTTGGGGTAAGAATCTCATAGCAGCCAGAATGCCTATTATTAGAAAATCAAAGTAACAACACAGGCTTGTGAGGTCATGTAGAAAAAGGAAAGCTTATATACAGTTGGTAGGAGTGTAATTTAGTTCAACCATTATGGAATACAAGTGGTAATTCCTCAAAGGCCTAAAGAGAGAAACACCACTCGACCCAACAATCTCATTGCTGGGTATATATCCAAAAGAATATAAATCATCCTGTTATAAAGATACATGTATACATATATTCATTGCAGCACTATTCACAATACTAAAGACAGGGAATCAACCCAAGTGCCCATCAATGACAGACTGGATAAAGAAAATGTGGTACAGATATGCAGCCATAAAAAAGAATGGGATCATGTCATTTGCAGGGACATGGATGGAGCTAGAGACTATTAACCTTAGCAAACTAATGGAGGACCAGAAAACCAAATACCACATGTTCTCACTTATAAGTGGGAGGTAAATGATGAGAACACATGGACACACAGAAGGGGACAACATACACTGGGGCCTTTTGAAGAGTGGCGGGCAGGAAGAAAGAGGGGATCAGAAAAAAACAATGACTGGATACTAGGCTTAATGCCAGAGTGATGAAATAATCTGTACAACAAACCCCCATGACACACATTTACCTATGTACCAAACCTGCGCATCCTGCACATGTGCCCTTGAACTTAAAATAAAAGTTAAAAAATAAAAAGAATTTCAGGTAAGAGCACTACCATTTAACCCCTGATGTAATGCTGAGACCTCTATACAGCATCAGGGTCTTTACAAAGATGAAGGTCAGGGAGCAGAGTTGATTCAATTATGGGCTCAGATAGAGAAATCATGATGATGGCTAAAAATATGAGTAAGTGATCCATCTAGTTAATATTTGGATCCCAAATAAAAGCAAGGTAAATTATGAAGAAAAACATAAGCAGAGAATGAGGAAAGAAGGGATGGTAACCAACCAGGTGTTAAATGTAATACCACGTTGATTTGAGACTGTATTTACATTATCTCATTGAATTTTCATGAAACTCTATAAGCAGAAAGCATAGGTAAAAACACTTCTTGAACACTGTGTTTGTCCATTTTAGTTCCAGTAGTAAGCAACACCAAAATCTCAGTTGTTTTAACAACAAACCATATGGATTGTGCTCTGGAGTTTTAGGCTGGCCCTGACTCTGCTAGGCTGCGCTGAACTCAGCTAGAATTGGATGGACTCCACGTCTTATGATTTTGGGAGCACTAACTGGGGTGTGCTTTTTATGGTGGAGGGGAGGATTTCAAAGGGAATGAGCAGAATGACATGCTACCTATAAATGTCTCTTTTCAGAACTACAACTTTCACTCATATTCTACTGTTTAAAGCAAGTCCTGTGGACAACCCACGCCAGAAGGCAATGCAATGAGGATGTTACAGTCAGCATGGATAAGTCACCTGACAACGGGCTGGTAAGTATTATCCTAATCAAGTGTTAGGGGATATTGTTGGAAGCAATAATACAGTCTATCCCAATCTCCCACCCACTCCCCTTCTTTTTAAAATTTCTCTTCACTACAATAGCATTTAGAAATAAGAGGTATAGCTGGCTTTACCGGCACGTGAATTAAGATGTTGAAAGGTTAATTAATTTCCTCAAAGATTGGCAAGTGTCAGATGAGACTTAAACCTGATTGGTCTGAGTTTCAAATCCATATTCTCTTCCCAACACTTTTGTCTAAAAAAATCTCAAATTTTAAGATTTAAACAAATCTGAGACAACCAGAAAGAAAGTATGCATAAAGTAGAATTGTGGGAATCATTTCCTTGTAGAGTAAAAATTAATTAATTTTAATGAGTCTAAACATTAGGAACAATTTTCCTAGAACCCTTCTTTTATGATACCACCATTTGGAAGGATGCGGTAGGATGAGGTAATGATTAAAGTGAGTCTTTTACAAAATTGTAAAGAAAGTTCTCTTTTTATGACCTTTTGTCCTTCTGCCATTTCTTTCTTAATTCATCAGAGGCCCTGCTATCTGCCCCATATCTGGCTACACATAGCTCCTTGCTGCCATTCCTTCCTTGTGCCTGCCCTCCTGACAAATGTCCAAGTTATAGAATGTTCCTCTCTCCTGTATATCATAAAATCGCCACATTATCAGTGTTCCCATCAGAAGGTGTACATTATGAAAGAGGGTTCCTGAAAATAATGTCTAGCCTCAGATATGTTTCTTATGACCATTTGACACAGGAGTCTAATGCTAAAAGAAGTAAATTTGAGTAGGCAGAACTTTTTGACAACTCTACAACCAAGCATGTATATTTCGATTAATCTGTAAGTGTAAAAAATGGTTTAATTCTTGTGAAGGGGGCAAAAGTCCTTTTTTCTCATTCATGGTCAAATGTCAAGAGGATTTTATGCTTTCTTGGAAATAGATATGTGGTTGCCAGCTGGGATGACACTTTACGTTCTTTTCCCCTGAAATGCTTCTTATTTTTATTTTGAGAGGAAGTCCTGCTCTGCCATTCAGGTTGGAGTGCAGTGACGTGCTCTTGGCTTACTGCAACCTCCACCTCCTGGGTTCAAGCGATTCTCCTGCCTCTGCCTCCAAGTAGCTGAGATTACAGGCTCCTGTCACCACGCCCGGTTAACTTTTGTATTTTAGTAGAGATGGGATTTCACCATGTTGGACAGGATGGTCTCAAACTCCTGACTTCAAATGATCTGATCACCTCGGCCTCCCAAAGTGCTGGGATTACAGGCATGAGTCACTGCACCCACGCAAGATGCTGATTTAAAAAAATAAATAAAAAGCTTTTGATATTTTAACTTGGGAAAAACCATTCTATGTATATTGATTGGGAAGGAGGGTCACCGAGAGCATTGCTGTTGTGAGGTCTGCCAAAGTATCTTCTCTAGTCATCTACTCCACTGAAAAAGAGAGTCTTCCCAGTAGGAGAAGAAGGAGAATGGGGGGAAGAGAGTGTGATGACAGTTCTTGCCTCCATCTTTCTCTGGTTAATCTGAATGCAGTTTTTCTGACCAGTAAATTGTAAAATCGAGTTCATTATAATTTTGGAGGTCGGGCACAGTGGCTCACACCTGTAATTGCAGCACTTTGGGAGATCAAAGTGGGCAGATCATGAGGTCAGGAGTTTGAGACCAGCCTGGCCAATATGGTGAAACCCCGTCTCTACTAAAAATACAAAAAGTAGCTGGGCATGGTGGCACATGTCTGTAGTCTCAGTTACTGGGGAGGCTGAGGTAGTAGAATCACTTGAATCTGGGAGCAAAGGTTGCAGTGAGCTGTGAGTACACCACTCCACTCCAGCCTGGGTGACAGAGGGAAAATCCATCTTAAAAAAAAAAATTGAATAAAGAGATTAACTCACAAGGCTCTTATTTTGTGCCTGACACATAGTTGGTATTCCATACACATGTGCTGAATGAATAAATGAGTGAGTGAATGCATTGGTGAGTATTAATCAGGGCTTAAAGTCTACTGCATATATGAGAACTTTCATTTGTATTTATTCAATAGTTGCCCATTCAGAAATATTGAAAAAATACACCTTATAAGCTTTGTGATTTACAATGGTACCTGAGCCATCATAAATGCTGTTGTCATCTGGGATATATTTATGACCATTTTCTTTAAAAGTCAGTAGTATGAACCATGATGCTTTGCTTTTACGTGCTTGTATATGCATTGCCAAAGTATTTTTATAATATTATAGAATTCTGAATAAATTATCGAGACAGGAGCCACGATCTTTGTGAAGTGTGGAAATGAAATTTGCGCATTTAAAAAGACATGTCTAGAGTTTAAGAAAAGTTTTATTGATGCAGAATACATTCATGCATGAATACACTGCAGGCATTTTAGATGGCAGCAAGTGCTTCTCTCAAGTTTTACCTTTCGACACTGTGGTTGACTGATCTTATGGTATGGCTTGGTGGGAAGGGAATACAGGTCAATAAGCGGAGGGTGGTGTGGTAGAGAGGGGACAAAGAGTGAATAAGGGGATCATTGCTAATGTCAGAATTCCTGGAATGCCTGAGATGCCTGGAGCCTTCCTGCCAGAGATTGAAATAACATAACAGAGTGACCCCAGCTCTGGAGATTCCTGCCTCATTTATTTTGCAGTGGAAGCCACAGTGAAAATTGTTCTTAGCCTCGCGTGAGCACTGACTTACCCTTAAATCGAAAGAAACCAATAACAGTTATACTTACAATCCCCAATGCCAATATATCTGAAAAAATACGTTGTGAAGGAAAAGGAAGGAGAAAGAAAAAACAGCTTTCATGAGCATAACTTATCTTTGACTGTCACAAAATCAATAGGCTTTACAGAGAAGAGGAAATTCAATAGCTCGGCATTCATAATAAAGATTGGTTTGGGTGATTTGTCTCTCTCTAATAAGGCAGGCCTTGGACCCCAGCTTCCCTTCCTTTAAAACTCAAAGGGGGTGGGGATCTCTTCATCACAGCCAAGTCTTCTTGCTTGCCTATTGTCAGGACTTTACAATGGTATTGCTTGTCTAGTGAAGCCTTGCTTCACCCAGGAGAACAGACCGCACATTGGGGTGTGGAGTAACAGATGCCCAGCTTTAAACCAGCATTCAGCCTTCCTCAGCCTGCTTGACAGCCTTTTCATGCATCATGGATTCATCTGTTTCAATAAGAAACCCAGAGCAATGCTGCAAGCATTTGTGGGGTTTTTTTGTTCGTTTGTTTTGTTTTTTGAGAGAGACTACTTTATAGAATGTGTCCAGATATTCACTCTGGAAACTGTGCCCGTTGCAGAAGAATGTGAAAAAGATGTGAGTGCCCTGGCCTGACCCAGCTCTGATCTGAGGAAGTTGGTGCCCAGACACTCACCGATGTGTTCAGATCAAGAGGAGAGATAGAGGACAAGGAAGGATGAAGAGGCTGCTTATCACAGGTGGCATGCCACACCCAAGGCTTGCCAACCCCAAGCCTGTACCGTGCCCAACGCAGGTCCTTGAACATGGCAAGAAATCAACAGATGTCAGCTGAATTGAGGTAAAAGTCTAGCGTATATCGAGTTTCTAACACGCTATTCTCTTTACATATTAGTCCTAATCTTCGTAGCATGCCTGGAAACGAAACGATGTATTACTATCTCTGCTGTGCCCAAAACGAAAACAAAGGAACAAACAAAACACCTCAAGTTCAGAGGCTACATAATGGGCCCAAAGTCATGCAGATAGTCTGGGCTAGAAGCAGGACTCCAATCAATCCCTACCTGCCTCTGAGGTCATGTGCTTTCAACTAGTCCAGAAGCCTTCTCTTAGTGACATTATCAGACCAAGGAAGAAGCAAGCTGGGCCTAAGTTAAATGACATTGCTTGAGAGTTGTAAGCATTAGGGGCCTCCTTCTCAGACTTGAGCCTCTATAACTCTACCGGACTTGAACAACCTAGGTTTTAGTTTCGCTTCTGCCACTCACTCACTATATGATTTTATGCAAGTTGACTTTTTTGAGCCCAGGGTTCTTTTCTACAAAATGGCAGTTAAGAATCCCCATACTACCTTCTTTCTCTGTGTGGACACATGAGAAGAAGAATGTACAAGCACAGAAATTCCCACTTCACTTCACCAATATGTTCTTAGAAACAGCAACTTGAAGCAAAATGTACTGCAGGGCCTGGAATCATGTCATTTATTTCAACATTGTTTCATTATAATATTGATGAGAAAAAAAAAAAAAAAAAAAAAACATTGGTTTAGTTCTATGTTGTTTCACTTAAAGTTGCAGTAGGTGAATCCTAGGTAGTCTAGAAATGTAGGCTAACAGCAGTAGCTGGGGCAGAGTGCTGTCTGGAAACAGAGGGAAGAGCTAACCAACAGAACAATGGAGGGATAGAACAGTACCAGTAGGATGGCAGCTGTCTCTCCTTCCAAAGCTTCTCTTGAAAAAGCAGAAAATAAACAATAGTAAGTCAATAAGTAACCACAGCATATTTGCTCAGTATTCACCTTTTGTCAATCTGTGAGCCACCTGCAGTATGGATTGAAGGACTGGAGGGTAGGGCCACCACTGAGAAATAAGGTGATGGAATCTGCCAAGCATGGCAATAGAGGGGACATTTACGTTCCTGCCTAGGGAGAGACACCACCTACCCTCCCTAGGCAGGAACCCCTCTCCTGACTAATCCCACCTGCATTCCAAGAGTGATTCTGGCCCAGTGCTGCCACGGGACAAGAAGGTTGGCTCTCTTCCACAGGATAGGCAGCTGGCAGATGAGCTGAGAGAGGTTTAAGGGAGAAGATGAAACCAGCATGCAGAGCCTGGAAACAGCTGTTCGTTACTTGAAACATGATGAGTGAAAGAGCATGGAGCAAATGCCAGAGTCAACCTGTTCCCGCACATGTTTAAAAACCTTAGGGCCTAAACATGGACATAGTTAGGGAAGAAAAAATGAAGATACGCCTGCATTAAGACCATCAATGCTGTTACATATGTTGTGTGTGTTAGGACTGGGTTTGCTGTGAATGACAGAAAATTAAAAATGGCTTAAGTATGATAGAAGTATATTTCCGTCATACATGCACACACATGGTCTGAAGATGGAGACTGATAGAATGGCATCAAGAAGTCATCAGGGACTGGCTCCTTCTCTCATGCTGTTTCACAATCCTGCTTTCATTTAGCCTGTGACACTTATCTAATGGTCCACAATAAAGACTCAAACTCTAACCACCATACCTGAATTCCAGCCAGCAGAAAAGAGGAAGGGAGAAAGATACAATTCTGTGTGTCCTTTAGTGAACTTCTCAAGAGTCTCACATGAGACTTCTAAGAGCTCAGTGGCCAAAACCTATGGCCTGATGCAGCTGTGAGGGTCATTCTTGGACTATTCTTACCTAAAATGTATCTGTTCTGCTTTAAAGAAGAAAGGATGGATACTAGGAGACCATGTGCAGTAGTGTTACACAATCGTAATTAAAAATAATGCCAAAGTGGCCAGGTGTGGTGGCTCACGCCTGTAATCCCAGCACTTTGGGAGGCCAAGGCAGGTGGATTACCTGAGATCAGGAGTTTGAGACCAGCCTGGCTAACATGGTGAAACCTTGTTTCTACTAAAAATTAAAAAAAAAAAAAAAATAGCTGGACACAGTGGCGCGCGCCTGTAATCCCACTTACTCTGGAGGCTAAGGCAAGAGAATCACTTGAACCCTGGAGGCAGAGGTTGCAGTGAGCCAAACTCATGCCATTGCACTCCAGCTTGAGCAACAAGAGCAAAGCCCTATCTCAAAAAAATAAATAAATAAAAAGAATGCCAAAGTTTCTTCACCATAACCCTTAGAAGAGGCTAGCAGAAAAGACCAATGACTCTTTTCTACCATAACCAGATGACTGACAATCAGCACAGAGATACTACCCAATGGGTTGAACGTTGATACAATCCACTGACTGAATTTACTTCAGAAGGTTAAAATAAAACTTCTAAGGAAAGCAGAAAAAGAAAGGAAGAAAAAGAACCCCAAAGAGCAAAAGGAAAAAAATAGTTCTGAGAGGGAAAAATTAATACAACTGGACAATTGATTGGATGTGGGAGTTTTAGTACTGGAAGTAGCCTGACAGACATACACAGAGGTCCCTGGAAATCAGTTCTTGGTGTCCCTTTAAAAACACAACCCTACACACGCATACATACACCTACACACATATCCCCCTCATACTCATATTGTTGCATGCCCACATGCTGATGCCAGGGCTGTCTAACTGGGACTTGGTCACAGCTACCTCTTAGGAAATACTGCCATTTCACAAAAGATGATTTCTATAAATGCAGCTTTCTTAGCACCATATTATTCCTTTGATCACCAACAATCATGAACATGTAAAATATATATTATCTGTGATTTTGCTTAAAAGAGCAAAACACACTGAATGTAGAATAAGTGTTTTTCTCTTCTATATTCTGTTACTGAAGGTGGTGGATGGCAATAAATTTTTTTGACCCTGGCCGGGCACGGTGGCTCACGCCTGTAATCCCAGCACTTTGGGAGGCCGAGGCGGGCGGATCACAAGGTTAAGAGATCAAGACCATGGTGAAAACCTGTCTCTACTAAAAAATTCAAAAATTAACTGGGTGTGGTGGCACGTGCCTGTGGTCCCAGCTATTCGGGAGGCTGAGGCAGGAGAATTGCTTGAAACCAGGAGGCGGAGGTTGCAGTGAGTCGAGATCGCGCCACTGTACTCGAGCCTGGAGCCTGGGGACAGAGCAAGATTCTGTCTCAAAAAAAAAATTTTTTTTTTCACCCTTGCTTAAAAAGGGATTGGGGAATTTGTGACAGCCTTTTCACAGATCTGGTGAACCAGCTAATCAAATTGCCAGTGAACTTGTTGCTGCACAAAGGAAAAAGTGTATTTTTGTTTTTCAGATAAGTAAGTTCTGCAAAGTGGATAAGTTAGTGGATGAAATATGATTTAAAATACTCATTACATGAAAAGCTCAAAAACCTTTGGATTTTATTAGAAACGCAGAGCCAATGAGAAGGCCTAATGTCTTTTAGGAAAAGTAAATTTAACTGCTTATTTTAATTACAAATAGTGATGAATTAGCAAAAAAAAACAAACCCTATTTTTTTCTTGAAAGAAATGCTGAATCTTAGTGAACTAATAATTTAAAAATTGCTGACACAAGAGAAATATAATATATGATAATGTTCACCAAATATTAAATTTGTTTCTCTGCATTCCTCAGTCTTCTTGCTATTAGGCATGTGTTTGACTAGTTTTGCCTAATAAAATGTAAATAGATGCAACTTAATACTTGCAGGCTTATGCAGTAAAAAGTGCATGGGCAATTTTCTGATTTCTCTCCTTTCCCCTGTTATTGTGACTGAGAGGTCTTATATTACAGATATTAGAACTACAAAATGTTGCACCCGACTTTCTGAGTGATTCTTTTGTTTTTATTTATTTATTTAGAGGCTGAGTCTCACTCTGTCACCCAGGCTAGAGGGCAGTGGGGCTATCTTGGCTCACTGCAACCTCTGCCTCCCTGGGTTCAAGCAATTCTCTTGCCTCAGCCACCCGAGTAGCTGAGATTACAGGTGCCCACCACCACATTCAGCTAATTTTTATATTTTTAGTAGATTTTTAGTAGAGACAGGGTTTCACCATGTTGGCCAAGCTGGCCTCTAACTTCTGAGCTTAAGGGATCTTCCTACCTCAGCCTCCCAAATTGTTGGGATTACAGGCATGAACCACCACACCCAGCCCTTTCTGAGTAATCCTACGGAGCAGGACTCTGATGGACCAATGTAGAATATGTAGCAGGAAGAATAAATTAACTTACATTTTTGATAATAAATTAACTATTAATAAATTATAAATAAATAAATAAATAATCAATAAATTATTGATTATAATAAATTAATAATTTAATAATAATAAATAATTTAATAATAAATTAACCCTGATAAGATTGTCTGCTACCACAGCACAGTTTAGCCAATTCTGATTAAAATAAAGATTAAGTAATCAAATATCTGGGGGAGAGCCAAACTCTGAAATTAGAAATCAAACAAATACAAAACCCTCAAAATCTCATGTTCTAAGTAGGAATTTTCCTTTAATTAGGTAAAATTATTGCTAAAATGTTCTGTCTAGCCTTAACTCAAGCTGTTTTATCTAACTGCCAAAAAATGTTTCTCCTTAAATAGCTCTGGATTATTTGCATGTCAACCAAGCCTACAAAATGGTTTTTGTTTATATGTGTGTGTATACATATATATATATATATATATATATATATATACACACACACACACACATATATGTATAATTTTTGATTGGGCTACTTTACCCTTAAGTTGAATACAATTTTAGTGTAGATTCCTCTCTTGGATGGCTGATTTGTTAGTTCCCTGATAGAAAATTCAACCTCTGCAGGCCAAATCTTTGATAAAGGAAATTAGGAAGAATACATTTCATAGATTCTGCCAAATTGCAAAATCTACTCTGACCATGTACTGAAAAATCCTCAATTAGGACACAAACTACAAAATGTTAACAAGACAAATTAGGAACTAAGAATGGTAGTGAATTGGCTGCTTGAAATAATGAATTGATGAGGCCTGTGTGGAACTGCTGAGAAGGGCTTTTATTGTAATTAGCCTAAGGCATTTGGCGTCAACCCTAAGCACCTGAGGGTGTTCTCTAATTTCCTCCGCTTTCAGAGCCCAGAGACTTGAAGTTACCATCTAGGAAAAAGGTAACATTTACTGAGTATCTACAGTGAGCTAAATCAGGAGTTTCCAAGCCCCAGGCCACAGACCAGTAGGAACTAGACCACATAGCAGGAGGTGAGCAGCCTCAGAGCCGAGAAGCTTCGTCTGTATTTACAGCTGCCCCCTATTGCTCAAATTGCCTTCCGCGCTCCACCTCCTGTCAGATCAGTGGAGGTATTCGATTCTCACAGGAGTACAAACTACTGTGAACTGTTCAGGTACGTGAGGGATCTAGCATGTGTAAGCTGCTTAAGAATCTAATGCCTGATGATCTGAGGTGGAATGGTTTCATCCTGGCCCTACCCCGTTATTGGAAAGGGGTCTGGATTCAGACCCCAAGAGAGAGCTCTTGGATCTCACACGTAAAAGAATCCAGGGCAAGTCCGTAAAGTGAGAGTGAGTTTATTGGGAAAGTAAAGGAATAAAAGAATGGCTACTCTACAGACATAGCCGCCCTGAGGGCTGCTAGTTGCCCATTTTTATGGTTATTTCTTGATTATATGCAAAACAAAGTGGTGGATTATTCATGCCTCGCCCTTGTAGACCTTATAGGGTAACTTCCTGAGGTTGCCATGGCATTTGTAAACTGTCAGGCGCTGGGGAAAGTATAGCAGTGAGGATAACCAGAGATCACTGTCAAGGCCATCTTGGTTTTGGCAGGATTTGGCTGGCTTCTTTACTGCAACCTGCTTTATCAGCAAGGTCTTTATGACCTGTATCTTGTGCCAACCTCCTGTCTCATCCTGCGACTTAGAATGCCTTAACAGTGTGGGAATGCAGCCCAGTGAGTCTTAGCCTTATTTTACCCAGCCCCTATTCAAGATGGAGTTGCTCTGGCTCACATGCCTCTGACACCCAGCCCTATTCCTGTGCCAAAAAGGTTAGGGACCACTGTGCAAAATGCTTCACTATACATTTTTTAAAGTAGATTTCCATTTTACAGAAAAGGCAACTGAGGCTGCAAGGAGTACTTGTGAGTAGTATCTCAAGAGACAGGGTCGGGATTAAACCTGGGTCCAGGCCTTCCCATCGTCTTATGTGACAACACTGACCCGCATATAAATGAGTCCATATAGCTGTGCTCATCTCAATGGAAATCTTCTGGCAGAAGGTTCTAATAAAATTTGATGTGTTTTTAATCAAAATATCGGAGTGTGTATAGATGCATAATGTCACAGTCTCAATATGAAAAATGTACAGATTTTGGTGAAATTTTACTTTGGAATGGAAGAAGCAGTAAGGCAGCTCCAGAAGACAAGGTTTATCACATTAAATTCATGCTGCAGAATCAATAAGGAGGATGCTGGTGGAAGAATGCTAAAAGTTATAATTAAAACTAGCATTGACACCTTGCTGGTGAGGACTCAGCACAGTGGAAAACATTTCTTTGTTCTGCTCTCAATGCAGATTTTGCTTCTGAATAATGCAATTAAAATTTGTTTAGAATTTTGCCTCTATTTTAAAAAAATGTATCAAAGAAAAGAAGATAGACAAGAATCTAAGGCATAGTACCTTGATCTGATTCTTTTTCTTTTTAATTAGAATTTGAAAATAATAGTTTTTTTCAAATACATTCTTGATAAATAATCCTTCTGGTCATTGCAAATCCCCTTTCTTGGATATATTATATGTATTTAGTCAGTGGATTTGTGCCTATTGTATGTGAGCAATAGTCATCTCATCTTTACCTTGATTCTTACATTATGCAAACATGTAGAGACTTAAATCTTCCACTGAGAGGCTGGGGACAGGGGTAAACTGAGAAAATTAAAACAGGAAAGATGATCTTTCTGCTGTTTCTGTAACTATGCCAGCTGTTTGTGTGGTTTTTAAGCATAGACAACTGGTATACCAACTCTACATGGGCTGTAAGCTTCCTGAAAAGAGATTCTGGTCCCTTCAGCCCTGGGGGCTTGCAGAAGAGGATGCTGCTAAGGGAGTTTGTTCTCTGAGACTGAGAGAAGTATCTTTCATTCACTTCTAGTGCTGTACAAATAGTATCATTTTTCCATTGTGTGCTAACTCTTAAAAGGTTTGGAAACAGTGACTTAGAAGATGCAATTTTTGATCTGTTTTCTTAACAGTTAAATTGCTAAAATTAATTTAACTTTCTAAATGCAGGATGATAATGTTTTCATGTGAATAAACTTGACTTTACTTAATAAATTTCGTCTGTAAAAGTATAGTTCAGTGAGACCTGAAAAGGGAACATAACTGAAAGGAAGTGACACCTTGCCTGAATCTCAGTAGGTAGCCAAGATATATTACCTTTCTTTCTTCTTTCCCTCCAAATCCTAATTTGTATCTGTGCTAAATGCTCACTAGTTTAAGTACTTTGAAGTCAGGCACCTTTTAAATTTACCCCAGTATCTACAGAGCCTGGAAAACTATATGATGCATTAAATGTTTCTTAAATGAAAGACATTCATTTCCTTATTTAAAAATTTTTATATGCATTTTTACATTTTAATTTTTTTAATTTTTAATTCCAACTCCCTAAGAATTAGGGGACTACAGATGAAACTTTCAGTTTTCAATCTCACTGCATTCTTTCTTGTTACATCATTCACTGTGATTTCCCACCTCATTGAAATCATTCTCCAATTTCTCTTGGGGAATCACAACAATATTGCCTTTATGTTCTGACTCTAAATTCTTCTGCATAATACGGTTTTGATGGATTAATAAAGGTTAAAATGGTGTCTTCTTTTATGTGTTTACTTAAAAAGTTCAGTCTCAAGTTACTTAAGACTGCTATAACCTGAAGTAAGAACTAGCTATTCAGAAGGGGAAAAAAAAAAAAAACAACAGTAGTTATTAATCCAAAGCTTACATGTGCAAATCTGTCAAGGAGGTTTATGTTTGTCATCGTGTTCTCTTTTTTGCTTTGTTTATGTTATATCATAAGGGAGCTGGAAATGAAATTTCCCAGTTACCTAGGAAAGCAAAGATTAACAAAATGATTATAGTTTTTCTAGTTTTTCAGAATATATTATAGTAGATCTTTTCTTGTTTTTGGTTTTGTTTTTAATCTTCCTCTCTTTCTATATTAACATTGTAAGCTATGATTTTCAGCCATTTTCAGGGAATGGCAGTTTTCTTTCTTTTTTTGGCAAATAATAAAATTAGGTCAAAACCTTTGTTTCAAAGCAAAGCAGGGCTATGGTCTTGTACCTGCCTTTATTTTGGGAAAAGTAAAACAAACCAAACATTTTTTCCTGTTACCCCCAGTCTTGTCGTTGAAATGTTTGTACAGTAGCTGATCTCTGTTAGGCCCCCTCTTGCCCTGAATAAAACTTCTATTTATAATGTCTATACATAATCCCAAAATGAAGGGAAGGGGAGAAGAAAATGCATAGAGCTTTGTTTAGTCATCAGAATCAGAACCCAAAAGTGAGCTGGTCAGCCAGAAGAACGGGCAGTAGGTAGGGCTGGTGAGTGTATTGCTCTCAGTATAAAGATAGCCTGTTTTCTGTTTGTGCCAAGAGGTAGCCCTCAATCCGCTCACAGCCCTATTTAGCAGGAGTGAACTGTCAATCACTATTGCTGAGCAGCTAGGAAAGTGTTTTAGAGTGGTCGGCTATTCCAGCTTCATCAGACAGTGAATAAGGCTGAATGCAGGCATTTTCAAAGGCTTGTTGTAAAACTGAGGCCCATTGAAGAGAATAAACAGGTAACATCAGGGAGTGTTCAGCTCATGAAACCGGATTAGGCCATCTTAGGTGTGTATTCTGATCGCCTCCTAACTGCTCATCTTCCTGACACCAGCCTGCTCTCTATACTGTCTTCCACACTGACCTATTAAAAGCACAAGTCTGATGATGAAGTCTCAAAGACAAAGTCCCAAACTCTACTGTACACCATAAACTATTTCTTATAAGATTTCTCCCTGCCTATGTCTTGACCATTATCTCCTCCTACCACTCATTATTGCTTTAGCAATATCAAACTCTTTATAATTCTTTCAAGTTTGACATCTGTGTTTTTATTTTCTGGAAAGCCATTTGTCCTTCTGTGTTCCCAGGAGCCAGTCACTTCCTTCTTTGTGCTATCTTTGCACTTTGTGCATATATTTTTAATTGTATCTGTCACAGTATATCAAGTTATTTATTGACAAGCCTCTGTTGTGCTGCAAACTGCCACATATAGCCATGTGAGATTTTTCCTGTCACAACTACAGAGAACTCTATTCACTTCGTAGGATGTATCACTTGTCAATGTGACAGGTCTGCCTTTGCTAGTAGTTTTAATAATAATAGCTGCTACTTATTGGACACGGGCCAAGGTCATCTCCTTTTATCTGCACAATAAAATGATGATGTGAGCACCATTCCTACCTCTAGTTTATTGATGAGGAAACTGAAGAGTGTAAAGCATAAGTGGCCTGAGGTCCCATTGTAGATTGTGACTGCTTCAAAAGCAAGATCTGAGTCCAATTCTTCCACTATCTCTGGCGCCTAGCATAGTGTCTAGAATACAGGGTCAACCGAATACATGTTGAGATGAGTAAATAAATGAATAAATGGGAAGCCTAAAAGAGAAGGTGGTAACTCTCTTCAGCTACTGGAAGGGCTTCATGGAAACCAAGACTCCTTTGGTCACATGAAAACCTGGAACGTTAATTAGTTTAGGCAAAAGGGAAGTTGTAAACTCAAAGAATTTGAATACTGTAACTAGGTCCTGGAATGAGAGCAAATTCTCTGCCATTTCTTCAACAGTTGTGTGTTGAGCACCTCCCCAATGTCAGGCCCCAGGGAGTTTGGGATACATCAGATCCCTGCCATCCTGGAGCTTATATTCTGGCAGAGGGAGACAAGTAATAAAAACAGACAAAACAATTCAGGCCTGTAGCACATTAAGGCAATATGTGCTGCTGGGAAGAGGAAACTTAGAGAAGAGCAAAAGTGATGGAGAGTAAGACTGTGGTGGTCAGTGGGAAATTTGGGAAGGAAACACGGAAAATTGAGCAAGTACTTAGAAGGGATGAAAAGTAGCCAGGGGAATATCAAGGGAAGAGCAACCTTGGCACAAAGAGTATCACAGGAATAGTCCCTAAATTAAGAAAGTGCCTGGAATTCCAAGAGACAGAGAGGAGGTAATTTATGTAAAGTGGGGTTACCAGATAAATACAGGATTCCTGTTGAGTTTCCATTGTGAGGTGTCACTGTTACAGTTGATAGTAAAGTATCTGTGGTAATATAAAATTACAAGTATTACATGGAACAGGGTTACACTTAAAAATTATTCATTTTTAAAATCTGATACTCACATGTAATTAAGTGTCCTGTACTTGTATTGCTCAATCTGGCAGCCCCAATCTGGATCAGAGTGAGAACAGAGGAGAGGTCTGTGTCTTGAGTCTCTGACTCTCTCTGCCCTTAGCCATTATTTTCCCACACACCAGTTCATCTTCCTCCACATGGAGGGAAACTTCAGGGCTGCAGAGCTGAATCCCACAAACATTTCCATCAAAGAAGTCTAATTCACATGCAGGGGAGGACTCTGAGTGACACAATATGAGGCAGGGCCATTGTGGTAAACAGGACTAGGTACTGTGAGAGACTTAGCTTGGAACAATCACATCAGATGGGGGCAGCTCCCAAAGGACCCACATGACTGTGGCTGAGAGAAGAAAAGCATGTAGAGGGAGGTGGGCAGACACAGGATTTCCACACTTACACACCTTGTCAGCTCCATGGTAGTAACTGCCTAACTGGAATAGGGGCAACCATGGCATTTAAATAAAATCCACGGTGAACCTTCCAAATTCAAAGGTTTAAATGGATTTGAAATATATTGCCTGCCTATTTTTATTTGTTGGCTTAAAGTGTCATCTCTCAAATTTTTATTTCATTAATTAAGCCAATATTGTTCATAATTGTTTTAACATATACCAAGTGTCTTCAGGAAGAGATGTTCTACAAGCATCCTTGGTAATGAATGGGTAGAGCTTCCTAAGGCTGATAATTTCTCACAATAATCCTCCATTGTGATAGTCTGCATGTTGCTGATTACAATTAAGCGTCCTATCTTGACTTTTGCACTGCTTGGATGGACATAAATGTTCTAGCATAGAATTACAACCCCACCTGGATTACAGAAGTTGGAATCATGCTATAATAAAAAAAAATAATGTTTGTATGCCCTCAAGGGCCTGCACACCTGCAGTTTTCTGTCTCTCTCTCAAAAGCTTTGATATACTGGTGACAGAATTCAAGCAATTTATCACCAGATTTTGCAATACATCTTGCCTGATAACTGTAATTACAAGGTGTCACCACTATAGCTGGCTGTCAGGGTGCTGAGGTGGAGAAGTCTCTGCGATGAAAGAAATTTACAAGCAAACGTGGGAGAGAGAGTATTTTCCTGGCAGGATAAGAAAAGGATGTGTGAGTTCTGGTGTTTAGGGTTGTGGGAGACTGGCTCCACACAGCTGGATAGAAATTGTGCCCAGGGGTCACAGCCAAAACCCATCAGAAACCACACATTATAGTTTTAAGTGCCCTCTCTGTGCTCCCTGTGGAGTCAGGGCATCCTCATTTCATACATCATTTATTCATCCCGTGGAGAGATTTCACAAAGGAATGGTCTGGAATAGTTATCAAGCTGCTTGTGACACTACTGTGTGTGGGCCCTCCATTTGGGGGACCCCCATCTCAACCACTTGGGTTTTGTACCACCCCTTCTTTCAAGACGAACCAACTTTCTTGTTAATGTGTCTGTGAAATGAGCCTTTACGTTTCTCTGGAGACCTGCTCACCAGACGTACCGAGAGTCATGTTTTTATTTGGTAATGTTGCTAGAATCACATTGACTGAAAGAGAATTGTGCTGGTCCTCTATTGTCATAACAGATAAACACATGCTGACACGCAGCAAAGAAGAAAATCATTTGCCAGCTTTGTCAGTGTAATAGCTTCCTGAGCACTTTCACAGGCCCTTCTTAATTACTCCAGCCACGCATGGAATATTCCTCAAAGATGTGCTTATCAAAAATGCTAAAATCTGTTGTGATACTTCATCGATGATATCACTCATCATCTGATCCTCAAGTGATCCTCGAGAGTCACTGGGTGTTTCCAGGCAGGTGACAGAAAAGGCTCAGATGAAATGATTTGCTTATACCCTTTATTCTGAAACACCAACATGCTGCCCAGTTATTTCAAGAGGAGGGAAATTCCAAATAAACTACCCAAGGGCTCTATAAAGGTTGAGATGTGAGATTTGTTGGTCTTGGGCATTAGGAGATACTAGCATCATTTTCCTTTTTTCATTCTATTTAAGCATGACTCTTTGGAGCACCTGCTGTGTGCCAGGCACTGTGTGGGCACTGGGAAAAGATAGCTCCTATAGCCTCTCATTATGGTCTTGAGGGTAGGGGAGGGAGCAAAACTTTTCAACCTGTAGTGGTTTAACAAGTCCCTGCGAAGACTTTCTTCCCTGATGCTAGACCCGTTTTGAAGAGAATTTTTTTTCTTTCCCAAGCCCCCAAAACATCTGACCCGCAGGGAGACAACGCTGAGCTGCCTTGCCCTTGAGCTCTCTGTTTCTGCGCTCACTAAAGATAACCCGAGGCAGGAGGGGCCCGGGACACTTTCCCAGGGTAGATTTGTTCTCTTTGTCCCTTAGCCAAGGCGCCGTTATGGAGAGAAGAGGGTGGCTGTTCGGTTTGTTTGTAGGAATCCCTCCCCTCCCCGTCCTTTGTTGTCTGTCAACTCAAACTCCTACCAGGACACATTGGGAGAAAAGCTGTCACCATGAAAGGCTTCAGCTGCCTCGCAGCGCCGCGTCGTGCTGCCAACTCTCCCGGCCTGGGCACTGGCATGAACTCTGTGCTGCCATTTAGAGGAAAATGAAAGGGCGAAATGAATAGACTTAAGCCCTTTTACGTTTCTTTTGCAAGTACACCCCACCTCTAGGCACTTCCAAAATGGTCTCCTCAGGTTTTCCTCGCCTCCTTTTCTAGTAGGAAGACAATGGCCGAGAGAAGAAACTGCTGCTGAAACTTTGCAGGCTTCAGGACTGGATTTTCTATACAAATCCAGAATGCTGCTTCACAACGGAACAGGGAAATTTCCTCCTTTCACAATATTAATTATTTATGTAGGGCCCGCCCCAGTTTCCTTCCCCTGACTTAGTTTGAATTGCCTTATACTCACTTAATGAAATGCAGTTTTCATTTTCATCGTAAAGATCTTTGTGAGTTTAGGGGAAACAGGCAGAGGAGGTAGACTTGTCTATACCAGGATTTCCTGACGCGGGGGTGAAGCGTTTGTGGGTTCCTAGAGCTCCTGCGTGGAAAGACAGGGAGAGAGGTTTTCCTTGTGTGCCTGAATGTTGCAGAGCCTCTTTCTTCAGCCTTTTCAGTGGGCTGCTGATTTTCAGTTCACTCCCCTCTTCTCCCTTCTGGAGTAAGGCATTGCCACTGGGCCCAAAAGAAATGATTTGTTATTCAGGTCTTTTTGGATCAAAACATAGATCATCATTTAGCTACAGCTTTAGACACTGCTTGTGTTAAAGAGAAAGAGAGGAATAAAGGATAAATTAGGGAGACAAGCATAAAATAACCCAAGCTTAATGAAATGTTGTTGGCGCTATGGATCACCTTTCATTTCCTCATAAGGTACACCTGTACCACTGCTGCAGGAAAGAGATTTTTAAAAATAAATAACCTTCATTCTTTTTATTATTGCACGGTTTCAGTTCTTTTATTTCCTCTGACTTACCAAGTCTTTTTATTACTGTGTTCTCATGTCACTTCCTCTAATATTCATGTTACTAAGCACTTCTTGGTAACCATAGCTTTGTTTATGACGAAAAATAATCTCGAAGGGCAGAGCAGAAAAGAGTTCAAGGGTATCGTCGAAGTACTCCTTTGAAACTCTTCAAGAAACCCTCATAGCCCCTTTAGCCGCCACTTTTTTAATACGCCACACTCCCCACCTACCCCGTCTAACTGATGGACTCAAACTTGAACCCATCCTTCAGTGCCCAGCAAGAAATGACCCTCCTCTGCCAAACTTTGTGCGATTTTGCAGACACATGTTCCTACTTCCTGAGCTCCCACAGCATCCTGTGTAAGTGTGTTGTGGATGTTGTCTTATACATCTCTCTCCGCAGTTAGATCAGCAACTCCTGAAGAACAGGAATGATGGTGTCTTTCATCTTCAGAGCTGTGGTGCCTAGCACACAGTAGGGAGTCAGCGAGTGTTTCAAGATATGTTAAAATAGACTTTTTCCCACCTCTTTCTCACTCTTCCATTTGCTTGCATTTCTGCTAATTGATCCAGAACATTTCCTTTATCTTCACCTTGGCCCACTGAGATAATGATGCCTCTTTGAGAGTTTGGGGATAAGAATAGTAAACAGGCTGTATGTGAGTGTGTTGGGTGTTTTTACAGTGTGTACATAGATGGTAGTGTCTTTACTGTTTTGTAAATTAGATGTTCAGAAGCGTATTCCTAGCTCAGAATCAGAATGGCAGACTCATATTGTCCTTAGGCAATTTACTTAATGAATGTGTTGACACTCTTTTTTCTCCTGTGTGAAATTCGGGGATTGAACAAACGTCTCCCTAATGTCTCTTTTAGATCTAGAATGCTCATTGAGGATTAGCTTCATTGTGTGGGGCAGGTAAAGTTGGGCTGGGAAACAGAAGTAAAATAACATAGGCCCATCGAACCATCATGTACTTCAAGAAGCAAAATCCCATAAAGGGCCATTTTGATGAGTACTCATGGCCGCCAGCTGCGACTCCAGCCACAATGACAGTGGTTGAGGGATAAATTGCCCTCCTCATTAAGAAGCTGAGTTGAGAAATGTACTGGGGTGAAGTCAGGGACAGAACACAGAGCACGACAATCTTCTCTTTTACTAACTGTAAATCATTTCTTTCCTTCACTTATGTTACCCAATGTGATAACATGATAGAGTCTACCTTTAAAAACCAATTTATTGAGTTTGTTTCCATTAATTAATATTTGGCAGAATATAATAAACAGTTTTTTTCTTGGTGTTGGTATTTTGGTGGATATCTTCTATTAGATTGGTGCAATTCCTTTTATATCATAAAATATTATATCAATTTACTTTTATGTAATAAAAGGTACCCAAGAAGAAATAAAGTGGTAGTATATAGTCACAGCAAGGCTTAATATTTTTCTGATTTAGTTGTACAGACTTGTTCCAAGCCAGGTTTTTCAAAACCTAACCATATATAAAATGTCTAATATAATACTATTAACCTGTAACATAAGTGATAGAAAGATTATTATTATAATTATACTTTTAAAAAAGATTTATCAGTGAATATATAGTTAGACATGTACCAGGTCCAAAAAGGAATAAAGATCTTGAGATATTTCCAGTGATGTTATATTTATAAGTAAATTTGTTATGGCTTTTGCTGCTTTCTTTGTTTGTTTGTTTATTTGTTTTGCTTGTTCCTTGCTTTCATTTTCTGAATAGCTGCCTGCCAGAACATTAAAAACCAGAACAGAGACATGTTAATATAAACATACGTTTCTTTTTATATATATTAAATATTTCACGTTTGCAATAAGATGCCATTTGGGATATTTCAGTTTTGCTCTAATGTTTTGAGACTCCATTTGGAAGATTTTGGTAATAGAGGTGGCTTATCTATCCTGCTGTTTTGTGTCTAAATGCTACATGACTGGCTAACAAAAACATGCAAATTTTATTTAAATGTGCTTGACCTTGGCAAATTCATATATATTTGTTGTTGTGGCTTTGCCCTTTGTCAACTGTAGCTGTACCTCTCTTTCTCTCCTTTTTTTTTTTTTTTTTAACACCCTGAACAAAAGCTGCACTCATGCTACTTTGGACTCACTGCCAAATTCAGTTTCTTTCTGTCAAGTTATGATGTTTTAAATTCTGAAGAGATTCCTTTAAGGATGAAGATTTACATGTACAGCCTAGTCTATCTTTAAGAAAATAATTTACTAAACAACAAAATGTGGAGATTACGTATTATTACTTTATTCTATATTTATGACTCCTCTTCTTACTCCACTCTGTCTTCCCTTTATTCCTTTCCCTTTCAAGCACTCCATCAGTTCCTCCCTCCCCGGCTTTCTGGGCCCCATTTGCTATCAAGCATAGCAGCTTCTATGATGCATTCTATGATGAAGTGACATGGGATAATGACCGGCCTAAGTTACAGCCTGCTCCACGCTGGCCTCAGGAAGCAAACCTCACTATTTACCTAAAACTCCACCAGTAGGAGAAAACTGACTTGGGATTAATTACAAATAAAGAACATTTTTCTTTCCAAAGTAGCAAATATTTTTGTCTGTGGTTGCATGTGTATATGATTTCAAAGCCACTGTTGCTTTACAAATGTCAAAATTTTTGTTCTGTTCCTTGTTTGTAGAGAAAAAAAAAAGCATTAGGATCTGCATTCAGCAGTTAGGACCCTGGTAATGACTTTCCTCCATAGCTGGCTTGTCTCAAGAATGCTCAATAAGAAGACAAAGAAGCAGCACCAGGATTGGGAAGACCAGACAAACTTAAGTGAAATTGTCAACCCCCCAGGGAGGCATTAATAGTTTATTGGGTATGGAAGATGCATAGCTAAGTAAAGGAAGAAGGCTACTAACCTTTAACATTAAGAAAAAATAACTATTATTATGACCAGTGTAGCATGAAGCACAAACAGAGTATTCTCTGGGCAGCAAAACATAACGTGTAGCCCACCAGAGAAATTAATAAAATGAAAGCACCATTTCTTGCAGATGGATATGTAGGAGAATAATGGTGCAGGGCTGTGCTAAGCTGTCATGCATCAGATACTACATCTGTTATGGAAATCAGGGGAAGTGGGGGCCTTTTGTTCATGCAAGAGCCCTCCCAATAGGGATTTGGCTGGAGTAGATTTTCTTGTTATTAAACATGATTTCTAGCTAGTCGAGAGCAGATGCTTCTGCAGCATTTGGAACTAAAAACCAACCTTCAAGTGTATGCCACCCCTTCAAGAGGCTGGTACTGCCGGAGACACCAATTTCAGCTCAAAGATAATGTGTTCAGTTCAGTTTCTGCTTTGCACATGAATGACACTGACACCAGATGAGCCTTCTGGCCTGGAGTTTGCTGGAGACAGTAAAACAATGACACTGGCCCTAAAGAGATCACATTGTAATGATTCCTATTTTTACCTCAGTGCAAAGGTTAATGCTTTCCAGGTATACTTGAGAGGGACAATTCAGAGTCAAGTCAGCAATGTGTGGGACTTTAGTTGGAGAGCAGGGAATGAGGGTAGAGGGAAACATGCAGACTCATACTGAACTTGGCAGGTACTCCCAGCCCATACCCTTCCCAGGCTCTGACCTCTGAGCTAGAACTTTTGTTAAATAATTCATGAGTCCACAGGTCACCACCTAATTCACTAAGGAAAAGCATGTCTTCTTGATAAAGCACCCAAATTAAACTGCTCCACATCTTACTCTTGAGTTTCAAAATTTCTGTCAGAATGCAGCACATTAATTTTACAAATAAAAAAACCCCACAAAGTTTAGGCATTCATTCTCTCCTAACCATTATAAATGGTTGTTTCCAAATAAGAAATAAGCAGTTTAATCAGTCTTTGCAGTTATAAATAAAACTTAATTTAAAAAAGCATTATGTTGAAACTTGAAATCAATACCTAAAAGATTTCTAAAATGCGAAGACTAGGGACAACAAAGTATTTTTACATTTGATAGGTGTTCCTATTTATTGTTTTAACATAAAGTTATAGGTATAAGTAGAGATATAGATATAGATTTAGTTATAGATAGTGCTTTTACCATTCACCTCAGAATGTTTTCCATTTCAAAACTGTCCAACTGTCCTGTAGTTAGAGCTTACTGCCCTAGAAACTAGACAGTAATTCTGGGATGGAACCTGTGCCAGCTGTGACATAGCTTGAAATGGAAGCATACCAGGCATTTCTAACACAGGAGTTATAGTTTGTATTTTGTTGTAATTTTGTCCAAGTTGTAAATGCTGTGTCTTGAACTTGCCTAACTCCTTGTTACAGCTTGAAACACTCTTTCCAGGGATGTGAATTTTGGCTGTCTCCTAATTTTTCACCTATGGTTCTGTGTGGCCTGCCTCAACCTGTTGAGTTCCCGAATGCCTCATAGGATTTTCTCTTTGAAACAGATTTAGCTCGATATACGACTAATAACTCACCTCAGGGCTCTGTCCGGAGCTCTTTCAGGTGAATTGAATGCAATCAAAATATGTTGTTGATGGATTAAATCTGCTCTTGGGAAATTTGCTTACCCATTCATAGGTAAGCCATTTGTAACAATGCTTTTCAATGTCACTACATAAACAGGTACTGAATAAACCAAGAATGTAATAACAACAATAATTTTCATTAGTAAGTTGCTTTCAGTTTATCATGTGCTTTCGAATGTTTGACGGAATTTAATCTGATCTTATTAATCAGGGAAGACAATAGGTGAATATTATTATCTGCATTTTACAATTAAAAAACAGGGCCTGAGGCAGGTCATGGGGCAGACTGCCTATCACACAGCTAGAAAGTGCTGAAACTGAACTTCTGACAGAAAAAAAAATTCATTCAAAAAAATTTTTAAATGTTTCGTATCATGTTACTTTGAAAGTCCAATTGATTATTTTTCTGAAATCATAGTTAGAATTCTTGTTAAAATATTCAAGACAAATAAGACTCACCAGCACTTTTGAAACTAACCACGTCTTTCTATAACTGCTGTGTTTTTGCCATATTTTTTTGGCATATATGAAGGGATACTCAATGTAAGAAAACTTTTAAAGGACATGTAAACCTGAACATTCCAGATACTTGTGATACATAAAAACGTGGCAGGTATATATATATATATATATATATATATATATTTGTATTATTATTTTTCACAAACAGAGTTGTTAACCCTAGTGCCCTGGCCAAATTCCAGATAATGGATTACAATTTGCCTTGTTAAAATTCATTCCCTGCTGCTTTAATTAGATATGGTCTTTTCCCCTCCCCTCGGCACAGTCTACAGAACTGTTCTGTCCTGTCAACCAGCTGCTGTCACTCCCTCTAGGAGGATAAAGTGATTCTTCTAACATCAAGAGACAAAGCAATAGCCACAAAATTTCATTTCAGAACAATATGTGTACTTTAATAATGATGATTAATATTTTTTTTTAAATTAAACCACAGAATGAAAAAGAAGCTTTTAAGATTATCCCTTTAAGCCAGATCATGGAGGGGCCACATCCCCAGGAAACCAGAACACCAAATTAATTTAACCAACTTTGCTTTTAAATCCACCCAATTCTGCCCCCATCAAAGTCAAACTAATTGTTTTTTGTATACAAGTCTGCTAATTTGATTAGCTGTCATATATACATAGCAAGAAAGGTCAGCATAGTCCTAATTATTACCATGAGAGTAAATAATTTGAAATTCTCTGCTAACATCCTAAATTTGATAAGCAAGCATTTATTTAACTATATGAAGCCCATATAAACCAAGAACCAAGAAAACAGAGAAAGAATTAAAAAGAAAAGAAATGTTCCATACTTTGCCAGTGGATCTCTGATGAAAATGAAATATTCACAATGTACTGCTGTAAAACAGTTTTCATGGGATTATGTGGGAAAGTCTATATCCCATATGGTGTTTCCAGGCTGCCATCCCAGAGAGCTGCCATAAGGTGAAAGCTAGCTTGACAGAGGCAGTGCCCATCTGCATCTGGAGGTGCCGCTGCCACCCACAGAGCAGATCTCCATATCTGGACATGTCTCAAAAGCTGGACATTCTTCCCTGAGCCCACACAATGACTATCCTTTGCTTTGCTGTTGAAGTTGCAATGTCAGACTCTCTACCTCTCAGTTCCATCAATTCCTGTCTCCCCTGCTGCAAAAAAGAAATCCCACTTTGGATTTCTTCGGTCATACATACATGTCTCTGGATTCCTGGTATTCATAGTAACCCTCACAATTCACACACTTCTCTTTCTCTGTTTCACTTGAGCCATTTCTCTCTTGCATTCCTCAGGAACCACAGGGGTAAAATTTGAGAGTGGCAGTTACCATTCGTTAGGAACTTTATATGCTCATTCAGAAATCAGAAGTTGGCACATTTGCTTAAGTCCATGGAGTTTAAATGCTAAACATTAAAAACTTGGTATGTTTATGGCATCTCACATGGAGCCTATCTTGGCAGCTTTGTGTTCGGGAAGGTTATCATTAAATGAAAGGGGCACACCCATTGTGGGGCAATGCAGATGGTGGGGATTGTGAGAAACTGGAGGGCTCATTCCCAAATGAAAATGGCAGCTTCTACTCAGTACTTATTTAATTTGTATATTACAGTAACTATTATAAAATTTAAGTAATTTCATCAAAATCAAGCTAAATATAAGTATGGCCTCCAACATGTGTGACGTTTATGTCCTCAAAAGAAGGGTTAGACGTTATGTTGATGTTAAATTAAGCTCAATAAAAGAGCAAGCTAGAGAAGAGTCTGACTTCTTCAAAGATGGAAAATTGGTTTACCCAGTCGTCCAACGTAAGTAGGAAGTCCCCGCAGTAGAAGTCCTATGAAGGGGATTGAGTCATCATATGAAGGACAAATTAGATTACTTCTGAATCTAAGACAGGATTCTAAGACTAGGGACTTTTCCAACCAGATCAAGATCCTTTTCTCTTCATCATTGTTAAATTAATCCTCTCTGAAAGATGTTTTTCATAGTGTCTGATGAAGCAGAAATATGTAAAATGAGACTGAGACTCATGATTTTATCAAATAAATGACTAATGAATTATAAAAATAAAGAATAAAAATCAATAAAAACAATTGTTACTGGTAACACCAGAGTGGCTGTCAGGAGACCTGATTCCTTGGCTCTTGACTCAGCATATATGTGTTCTGGGACAACCCATTTAATGTTTCTTGGTATGTTTCAGGTTTTATAATATAAAGTAGTCAAACTATATCAATCTAATCATAGGACGAGATTAGCAACAGAGTCATTCTTCAAATTCTGCTGCAGAAACCACTAAATTATATAGGGTTTGACATCTTGTTGAAATTATCTCTAAGTTCTTTCCTACTATTGAAATTCAAGACTTGATTTATTATTCATTGAATTTTACTTACAATGAAAATAAAGTGATTTTTCCTTCAAAATAAACTGCCGTAACTTTATTATCAATATTCACAATCACCTTGAAAGTGCCCATTGTATATTGAAAGATTATCTTTGTCTTCAAGAGCTAATAATATATTTATGAAGAGGAGATTTTTTATTAAGTGAAACCAACTTCAATTATAAACCAACTAATAATATGATAAATAAACTATAGTTACAATTTGCATAACTTTTCAAATTGTAATTAAATTATAATTATATAACTAACATGGCTAATCCAGTATAAATGAGGTCAACATTATAGGCCAAATGACACTGGGTGAAATTCCCAATGCCACAATCTCTGCAGATTATTTCTGGGAATCCCCAAGTTACTTCAGTTTTGCTCACAGAAAGGTCTGTCTGCTAGAGTCAACTCTTACTGCCATGATTTCTCTCTGTGGCTACAACTTCTTCTGCTAATGTTACTGTTCTCCGAAGTGTCATGTGGGGAATATTCATTAGCCTATCACTGATGCTATTCAGGAGATGCTATTCAGGTATTTTAATGTTCCAAAAAGTATTCCGTGAGTCACAGCAGTTTAGTGGTTGTGGAAATGAGGAAAGAAGCCTCCTCTTTCCAGGAACATGCCACATCTACTTTAGCTGATCTTCAAAGTAACGCTACATTTCAAGAGACCCGAAATGACTCTTAACAGCTGGCACTGAGGTTCTCCACTCTTGATCTTCTGATATAAACCCATAGGCTCAGCTCAACCCCTTATAAGTAATATAACACCTGCATGTAAGTAAATAATGCTTTCATAGATTTCCCCATATAATGAGTGGTCACTTACTAATATGGTTTTGGCTGGGTCCCCACCCAAATTTCATTTGGAATTGTAACTTCTACAATTGCCATGTGTCACGGGAGGAATCTGGTGGGAGGTGATCGAATTATGGGTGCGGGTCTTTCCTCCGCTGTTCTCATAGTGAATAAGCTCACAAACTGTGATGGTTTTAAAAGCAGGAGTTTCCTGGCACAAGCTCTCTTTTGTCTTATCTGCTACCATGTGAGACCATGCCTTTCACTTTCCACCATGATTGTGAGGCCTCCCCAGCTATGTGGAACTGTAAGTCTAATAAACCTTTCTTTTATAAATTGCCCAGTCTCAGGTATGTCTTTATCAGCAGTGTGAAAATGGACTAATACAGTAAATTGGTACCAGTAGAGTAGGGCATTACTGAAAAGATACCCAAAAATGTGGAAGCAACTTTGGAACTGGGTAACAGGCAGAGGCTGGAACAGTTTGGAGGGCTCAGAAGAAGACAGGAAAATGTGGGTAAGTTTGGAACTTCCTAGAGACTTGTTGAATAGCTTTGACCAAAATGCTGACAGTGATATGAACAGTAAGGTCCAGGCTGAGGGGGTCTCAGATGGAGATGAGGAACTTATTGGGAACTGGAGCAAAGGTGACTCTTGTCATGTTTTAGCAAAGAGACTAATAGCATTTTGCCCCTGCCCTAAAGATTTGTGGAACTTTGAACTTGAGAGAAATTGTTTAAGGTATATGGCAGAAGAAATTTCTAAGCAGCGAAGTGGTCAAGCGGTGACTTGGGTGCTATTAAAGGCATTCAGTTTTAAAAGGGAAACAGAGTATAAAAGTTGGGAAAAATTGCAGCTTGACAATGTGATAGAAAAGAAAATCCCATTTTCTGAGGAGAAATTCAAGCTGGCTGCAGAAATTTGCTTAAGTAACAAGAAGCTGAATATTAATCCCCAAAACAATAGAGAAAATGTCTCCAGGGCATGTCAGAGGTCTTCAATGCAGCCCCTTCTGTTACAGGCCCAGAGGCCTAGGAAGGAAATGTGGTTTTGTGGGGCAGGCCCAGGGTCCCTGTGCTGTGTGCAGCCTAGGAACTTGGTGCCCTGCATGCCAGCTGCTCCAGCTGCGGCTGAAAGGTGCAAACATACAGCTCGGCTGTGGCTTCAGAGGGTGCAAGCCCCAAGCCTTGGAACCTTCCACGTGTTGCTGAGCCTGCAAATGCATAGAAGTCAAGAACTGAGGTCTGGGAACCTTCACCTAGGTTTCAGAGGATGTATGGAAATGCCTGGATGTCCAGGCAGAAGTTTGCTGCAGGAGCAGGGCACTCATGAAGAACCTCTGCTAGGATCGTGCAGAAGGAAAATGTGGGATGGGAGCCTCCATGCAGAGTTCACACTGGGGCACTGTCTATTGGAGCTATTAGAAAATGGCCACCATCCTTCAGACCCCAGAATGGTAGATCCACTGACAGCTTACAGTGTGCACCTGGAAAAGCCACAGACACCCAACACTAGCCCATAAAAGCAGCCAGGAGGGAGGCTGGACCCTGCAAAGCCACAGGGGTGGGGCTGCCCATGACCATGAGAGCCCACCATAAGCTTGACTCACATCCGAGACATAGAGTCAAAGGAGATCATTTTGGGTCTTTAGATTTGACTGCCCTCTTGGATTTCAGACTTGCATGGGGCCTGTAGTTCCTTTGTTTTGGCCTATTTCTCACATTTGGAATGTCTGTATTTACCAAATGCCTGTACCCTCAGTATCTAGAAAATAGCTTACTTTGTTTTGATGTTACAGGCTCATAGGTGGAAGGAACTTGCCTTGTCTCAGATGAGACGTTGGACTGTGGACTTTTGAGTTAATGCTGAAATGAGTTGAGACTTTAGGGGAGTGTTGGGAAGGCATGATTGGTTTTGAAATGTGAAGACGTGAGATTTGGGAGGGGCCAGGAGCAGAATTATATGATTTGGCTGTGTCCCCACCCAAATCTCATCTTGTATTGCACTCACATAGTTCTCATATGTTGGGAGGAACTCAGTGGGAGGTGATTGAATTATGGGGGTGGGTCTTCCCTGCACGGTTCCTGTGATAGTGAATGAGTCTCATCACATCTGATGGTTTTAAAAATGGGATTTTCCTTGCACAAGCTCTCTCTTCTCTTGTCTGCTCCCATGTGAGATGACCTTTCACCTTCTACCATAATTGTGAGGCCTCCCCAGTCACGTGGAACTGTAAGTCCAATAAACCTTTCTTTTATAAATTGCCCAGAGTCAGATATGTCTTTATCAATAGCATGAAAATGGACTAATACACCTACTTTGTTTGTGTCATTAAATGTGCATTTTGGAGAGTTTCTTAAATTTATTATCCAGGATAGGCTAGGTTATGAAAGGGTGACAAATAATCCCCACATCAGAGGAAGGTGTGGGTATTGACACTGGAGAAGTTAAAAAAGAAAATGGAAAAGAGATGGAATATAAGTTGGACTTTGAAGAAAAGACATTAGATTTTTGAAAAATGGATGAGAAACATCTGGCGAAATCAAAACATGGAAACCCAAGAGCAAAAGTGGACATCAGGAAGTGTGTGGGGAACAGTGGGTAGACCAGTTTGCATCATCAGCAGGTTTGTACTGCAGTAATCAGTGGCATAAGGGTGGAGTAGTTTGGGAACAGATTATAGAAGGCCAAGACAAAGAACCTGGTCTTTGTTCTACAAAAAATAAGGAGTCTGTAAAGGTTTTGAGAGACAAGGTGGTGATTGCAGTGTAAGAAGCTAAATCTGTTTGTGGAGAAGCTGATGGATTAGAATAAGAAAGACTGATAGGGAGAAAGTAATTAGTCCACTGTTACAGTCAAGGCAAGGATGGTGACAGCAGGAATGGTGGGAAAAAACAACTGGGGAAAACTTGGCAGAGGAAATGTTAATAGGAGTCGGTGGATGAATAAAGGAAAGGAGAAAGGGAGAATAATGAGTTCTGTGCCTACTTATTAATACTGGCAGAATTGGTAAAGTGTGTGTGTGTGT
>NW_016107342.1:4919360-4921311 GCF_001604975.1 Cebus imitator | reverse complement strand
CGCCCCAGCTGGAGTGCAATGGTGAGATCTTTCCTCATTGCAATCTCCACCTCCCAGATTCAAGTGATTCTCCCACCTCCGCCTCCCAAGTAGTTGGGACTACAGGTGTCTACCCCCACACCCAGCTAAGTTTTTGTATTTTTAGTAGAGACAGGGATGCACTATGTTGGCCAAGCTGGTCTCAAACTCCTGACCTTTTGATCCGCCAGCCTCGGCCTCCCAAAATGCTAAGATTATAGGCGTGAGCCACGGCGCCCAGCCAGTTTTCTTTCTTTAAATGTCTGCAGAGGCTCCTAAAAATCTTTCCTTTTGATTTAGTTGTGTAAATTAACTTGGCTTTAGGTGTTATTAAAAGAGATTCAGTGTCCAATAAATTGGGTAGTGTTATGATGAGAAGTGCTATTTCTAAAATAAATCATAATTTTGCTTGTTAAATAGTTTATGGCTGAACCAGTGGGACCACTTTGTGATGTCAATGTTTTACACTTAAAAATTGTTCTCCTAGGCTTTTCGGTTCAGATTGCCCTCACAATATTAACTAGATTTGGCTTTTCAGTTATTTGGCACCATCACCATCTCCTTTATCAGCTCAAATCATAGCTCAGGATATTTTATTTTCCACACCCCTTTGTTCACCCTTGTCCAGTTATGCCTCAAGTTTTGCTATTTTGCCTGCTAACATATTTCCAGCAACATGATACTAATATTTGCAAATGTTTTCTTTCAATGCATTTAAGAGGTTTCACTCATGGCATTTTTCCAACTGACAGATTCTGAGTATCCCCATGGCCGGCCATCTGTAATTTCTCCAAGTGATCAAGGAAGAAGAATGGACTCTGCTTTCTGTACTCCCTCCTCTGTGGCTGGCAGTTTAGACTTATAATGGGTATTACTGTTACAGGATTCACAAATATGTGTTGATTCCCTCTCTATCTCCCTTTCTTTAGGAGCTGCCCACTGTCTGTGCTGCTAACCACACAACACAACACAAGACGTTTGCATTTTATACCCAAAGACTTGAGCATTTTCACAGTGATGGACAGCATTATCAGGTTATCCAAAACATCTTTAGTTGTAACTTTATTAAAACCATCATTGCATCCAAGTCAATTATGAGTAAGAAAGTAGATAATTTTCAGAAAAAAATGGTGTTTTAAAAAATTTCGATATTTTTGCTTTAGGAATATATTGTTTAATATGCATCTGTCACTGAAAGTCAACACCCAGTTAGTTGTAACCACAAGCTAAACTAAAATATACTAATGATGATATTATGCTGATATAAGAATATACTACTCATCAGTGTCATCCAGGTAAATAAATGACTGTTCACCAGGAATAGAGTCATATTTGGCCTAGCTCCAGTAACTGCACTCCTAACCACCACTCTTGGGCTTACTTGCTTGTAAGATGTGAAAGCACTCTACAACCTTCATAAAACAGGGTGGTATCGTCGTAATAATAGATAAATAGGCCATTAGAATAGAAAATAGATTCCAAAAAGTCATCTATAACCATGAGAAAATTTGGTAGATGATGATGATAAGGAAAAGGTCAATTATTCAATAAATAAGGCTTAGAAAATAGAACGATTTGGGAGGGAAATTGAGATCTGATTTCAAACAACATACAAAGATAATTTTTGAATAAATTAGAAAGTCAAATGTAGGCCGGGTGCGGTGGCTCACGCCTGTAATCCCAGCACTTTGGGAGGCTGAGGCGGGTGGATCATGAGGTCAGGAGTTCAAGACCAGTCTCGCCGAGATGGTGAAACCCTGTCTACTAAAAATGCAAAAATATTAGCCAGGCATGATGGCTGGTGCCGTTAAGTCCAGCTACTTGGGAGGCTGAAGCAGATAATTGCTTGAACCCGGGAGGTGGAGGTTGCAGTGAGCCAAAATCCTGCCACTGCACTCCAGCCTAGGTGACAAAGCAAGACTCTGTCTCAAAA
>NW_016107342.1:4865412-4919335 GCF_001604975.1 Cebus imitator | reverse complement strand
AAAAAAAAAAAAAAAAAAAAAAAAAAAAAAAAAAAGAAAAGAAGAAAAAGAAAGCCAAATGTAAGAAATAAAACTATAAAAAGCAGTAAAAATAGTGTGGAATTATTGAAATATGATGGTACTTTCATCTATATTTTATAAAATATCATTGAAGTGTTAAAAATAAGGTTTATCTATGTGTGCCAATATAGAAAGACATTTGTATTAAGTTAAAAAAATAATGTCCCAATAAACATAATGATATAATTTCCTCATGGAATATATTTATGTATGTGTGTACAAACAAGCACATATACACTCATACATTCCTATGTGTTTACACACGCATACAAGGGAAAAAAAGAAAACAGATAATTCTCAGTGTTGACAGAAGCCTGATAAGAAAGGGTTTGTAGATAATTCTGATACTATATCTTTTTCTTCTATACTTTACTATATCACCTATACTATGTATTTTTATTTTATAAAACTAAACAGTCATTATTACTTTTGAGATAAAAGAATATTTATGCCATCCCTTCAAATAAAAATAATATTTGACATTGTTTCATGCTGATGAAATGAGACAAAAACTTTGTCAATAACTTCCAAAAGTCCTTTTGTGCCATGAAGTGGGCTATCCCCTCTCCCTTAGACTTGAGCAATCGCATCCTAATTCATCTCCTGCCTGCAGTCTTGTGCTCATTCCCTCCAATCTGTCTCCACATGGAAGATGTGGACATGAAGTTCTCCAACCCCCAGCTGTGTCTGCTCAGATGTCACTTTCTCTGCAGATTCCCCTATCTAAATTGGTGTACTCTCTTAGAGCACCCTGCACTTTTTATCACATACCACACTTTATACTTGCAATTTTTTGCATTTATTTATTTAATACCTTCTTCACTATTCTGTAAGTGAAGGGCAGGGATAGGGTCTCTTTTCTTCCCTGTGGAAGCACCATCATTTAACACAGTGCCTGCCATGCGGTGGTTAAGTGGTTAAGAATTGAATGGGTGAATGAGTGAATTGCACAAATAAACAAATATGAATTAGATGAATATATGAATTGTTCAAGACAGAAGCCACCAATTACAAAGTATATGAATTAAAGAGAAAATAGGAACCATAAATATTTTTTGATTACAACCAGAAGGAAATTTAAGCACAGGTACCCTGAGAAAAACTGGACAATGAATGAAACCTATATCCTGATTTTCTTAGAATCTTTTTGAACAAGAACCATGTCAGGAAGTGCTAAGTGACGAAGGTCAGACTTGTTATTTACAAAGCTGCCTACATTTTCCAGCTGTATTTCAGGTCAGGACTGGCAAGATAACAAGATACTCAGGAGAGTTCTTCTTTGATTCTGGAAATGAATGTTCTAAAAGAAACATATTGGTGAAAGACACAGCCCTCAGACCCTGGAAGGAGCCTAATGCAGGGCTGGCCTGAGGGAGGGAAAAAATCAATAACTTCAACAGTGAATGAAACCAGCTTCTTTCTAACTAACGCTGGCAAAGGGGGAACCCTCTAGGGCACTGATATTGGCATTGTCTCCATCAATTTCCTCTGGCTCTGCTTGATAGCAGCTAACAGCAGGGTTTGGGGATGCAGTGGGGTTAGCTGAGCCAGGGAGGGGCAACCAGGGAATCCCAGCTGGCTTACCAAGATGATCTCCTTCTGCTTAATTCCCTCCTCTCAGCCACTGGAAGCCCGTGGGACATCTACCAGGCAAGAGCCTGACCTTGGGAGCATTAATTATATTCCTCAATTGAAATTAGGGCTCTAGTCACAAGCTTTCTCTTCATCAGCCATTGTATTCTGACACATAATGGAAAAGAAATTTTCAAAATTTTCAAAATTAAGGTTTTATCATTGAGGCAGACAACTCTCAAACAGGAAAAGAACTCCTAGGCATCATCTTTCTCCATCCAATTGACTAATGGTAGACGAAGGTTTTAAACCCAAACTTTTTTCTTATCACAATGGTCTGTGCGTCTTCCAAGGAAAAGAAAATGGTTTCCCATGACAGTATCCATTAATCAAAATCAATAGCGATAAAAGCAATTTTTTGTTTTTGAGTTAAGGGAGGAGAAACCATCTGGAAAGAGAAACCTGACTCCTCAGAAAGGAAACACCCTCAGCCTTGCATCCAAACTCAATTATCCCATCACCAGAAAAGCAAGGTCTTTTTTTAAAAAACAATAATATCGTATAACCCTTTACCCACTGCTATAGTCTTACCATTTGCTTGTTTTCTTTCATTTTGTTTTTTAATATAAGCAATTACTTTAGATTCCAGGATCTCCTTTCTAACTTTAATTATAACATCATTCTAAAATTATACAGTTGAGAAGAGTTGATCCTCTCCTCTTGGCCCACCTCTTCTAAATAAAAAATCTTCATAACCATGCCTCTCTCATCACTCTGTAATGACTACTTAGTCACAATTTAGAGTGTAATTAACTTGTAATATTTACTGGTTTACTTATGGATTTTAGTATTTATTTAGTATATGCTACAGACAACCTAAAACTATAGAAAATTAACTTACAGTAAGTTTGATTATAACTTCGTAGTACTTAAAGATAATTTAGGATGGGAGGAAATACTATTAAGGATGTAAGAAAGGAAACTGCCCTATTTTTGCATTTTCTAGCATGTAATAGGAAATAAGAAGGTCCAATTACAAATCAACCTTCTCTCATTTTCCTATTTATATAGCAGAAAATATTATTATTCATGCAACTTCAGTGTAGTTCTATGCCAGCACTTCTATTGGGTTCTTCTGATTTACTGCAGCCACCTGGAGAGTAAAACTAAGAAGTCAACCTGGTTCCAGTCCCAGTCACAGACAACTGCCTCCGCCAAGCTGAGATTCCTTGAGCTGAAGATTTGCCTGTGATTGTTGCCAATGACAAGGAAATTTGAGCTCTTTCTGGCTTAAAGGAAGGAATTGAAAAAAAAACTATTCAGCTAACTTCAGTCATTTCTCATTCTCTCATGACTATCCAAAGTAGTATTTTGAAAATATAGAACATAAGCTCTCATAGCCAGGGAAGAAGGCAGTGCTGAAACTGCTTGAGGATTAATTGGGTCTGGGTTTAAATATCACCTTTAACAAAATATCAGCTGTGTTAACTTGCATGAGATATTTCTCTTTGAGCCTCAGTTTCCCCATTTGAAACCTAATTTAAAACGTTGAAGTAAATGTATGTAAAGCAGGTCAAATGTAATAAATGTTCAATGTTTGGTTGGTTGGTTGTTTTTGAGACAGAGTGTCCCTTTGTTTCCCAGGTTGGAGTGCTGTCGCGTGATTTTGGCTCACTGCAGCCTCTGCTTCCCGGGTTCAAGTGATTCTCTTGCCTCAGCCTTCCAGGTAGCTGGGACTACAGGCACATGCCACCATGCCCAGCTAATTTTTTGTATTTTAAATAGAGACTGTGTTTCACTGTGTTAGCCAAGATGGTCTCAATCTCCTGACCTCGTCATCCACCTGCCTCGGCCTCCCAAAGTGCTGGGATTATGGGCGTGAGCCACAGTGCCCAGCCCAATGTTTGCTATTTTTAATGTATTTGATTTTTTTTTTTTTTCTTGAGACAGAGTCTCACTGTGTTACCCAGTCTGGAGTGCAATGATGCGATCTCGGTTCACTACAACCTCCATTTCCCATGTTCAAACGATTTTCCTGCCTCAGCCTCCTGAGTAGCTGAGATTACAGGCATCTGCCATCATGCCCAGTGAATTTTTGTATTTATAGTAGAGATGGGGTTTCACCGTATTGGTCAGGCTCATTAAAAAGTATATGCATAAAAGAGAAAATAGGAACCATAAATATTTTTTGCATACAACCAGAAGGAAATTTAAGCACAGGTACCCTGAGAAAAACTGGGCAATGAATGAAGCCTATATCCTGATTTTCTTAGAATCTTTTTGAACAAGAACCATGGCAGGAAGTGCTAAGTGATGAAGGTCAGACTTGTTATTTACAAAGCTGCCTGCATTTTCCAGCTGACCTCAGGTGATCCACCCATCTTGGCCTCCCAAAGTACTGGGATTGCATGCATGAGCCACCGTGCCCAGGCTGTATTTGATTTTTATTACACTGAAAAGTACGATGAAAAATAGAAATGGAATAGTTTCTAATAACTATAATTCAATAAACCATTTTTCTTTTCTTGTGAATGTACGCCATGTTGGTCAATATTAGACATTAAATGGAAGCATCAGTATGTATTTTCTAAGGCAGTTGTGGTTGTCTGGCAATGAGTAGTTTAAATATTTTTTCCAAATACAGTCATGTGCCACATAACAATGTTTCAGTCAACGATGGACCCAATCTTGTGGTTCCACAAGATTATAATGGAGCTGAAAATTTTCTATCACTTATTAGTGATGTCATAGCTATTACAATGTCATAGCACAAAGCATTCTGGTTTCTAGGTTTAGTTACACAAATACTTACTATGTTACAGTCGCCTACGATACTCAGGACGCTAACATGCTGTACATGTTTGCAGCCTAGGATCAACAGGCTATGCCACATTGTCTAGGTGTGTAGTACACTCTACCATCTAGGTTTGTGCAAGTACACTGTATGATATTCACACAACAATGAAATCACCTAAGGATGCATTTCTCAGAACATGTCCCCATGATAAAACAACACATATCTGAGAACTAATCTTGTGATGCTCTGTGTTGTAGAATTTGAAGAAGTTTGTATTCGTAAGCTAAATAAAATGGGCAAGACTTGCATCTTAGGAAAGATCTAGCCTTGCCTGTGAGTTCTTCTTCTACCTATCTCTGTGAGATAGATGGCTATCCATACAAACGCCTTCAGAATCTCATTCATTTGTCCATATGTTCATGCATGCTTCCATTCAGCAAATACTTATACTTTCAGGGGAGAAAACTTCCTCAACCTGCCTGATTTACAAGTTGTGTAAAAAACTTAAGAGAAATAATATCTAAGGGTAATTGTCTCCCTATAGTTTCAAACATTAGCATTTTTAATTGTACAATAGTATTCATTTTAAAAAGTCACTCAGTCTCTCCCTCCAAACATAGCTGCTGTTAACAGTGATTAATAACAACCGTAGACTTCGACTGTGAAAGTTTCTCAGTTTTGTCTGTGGATAGTGGCTCATTAATGCCTTCAGTTTAGGTATTAATTCCATTCTATATTTTTTAGTATCCTTGCATTATTTTCTTATTCAGTCTCTTTTTCACTTTAGTTAGATGCCTTTTTGTCTCCACTTGTTTTGTTTTAATAAGTCACTTCTCACTTTGTAGAAGGCATGTTTTCTTGTCATTTTGTTAGATTGCCAGATGTTTACTGAAGGTTTTTTTTCTAAGTCTACAAGCGATCATTTTCAGAGTCCAGAGTGTCCACCACTACACTACGGAACTTTGCACTCAAGCGATTGTTTTCAAAGGCAAGCTTTTATTCTTAAACTTCTTTTTGCTATCTACCTGCTTTTCCTTAGGAGGTATTTTTCCCCTCCCCAGCCTCCAGTTTTCTCTCCATATTTACCCTAGCCCCAGGTGAAATCTGTGCAGTTACACCGTCAACAGCCCGTACCTCTCTCCTCTGTCTTCTCAGTTATTCCCTGGGTGGCAAGGTCTTTGTCTTTGTCTTTATAATTATGAGGAGAGATGTTGACAGTGAGGATGATCTACCATGGGAAAGTAACCAGGGATAGATAGCAAGTGTCCAGTTCTTCACTCTGACAGGTTCTAGCTCTTGTAGTCATGAAAACATGTTAGGGAAATTGTGAAGTATTTCCCTGCTTTTTTCAGGTGACTCCTTTTGTAGGAAATAAAACTGTGATGAACCAAGAATATGCTATAATGATTAGGAGTAGAGATTTTCTTGGTTTAAATGTCAACACCACCATTTGCTAGCTGTCTGCAAATCAATTTAACTTCTCTGTGCCTCTGTTTCCCTCAACTGAAAATGTTATTAGTTATAGTAAATATTTTGTTGGTTTTCTGTGCAGATTCAATGATTAGCCAAGTAAACTCCTTAGAATACTGCCAGGTATATAGTAAGTACTATGTAACCGTTTGCTGTGAGTTGTAGCCTGGGAAGATTTTTCTCTCTATCTCCTTTATAATTATTGTCAATTATCTATAATCTTAGTAGTGAGTCATTTTTCAGTTATGGTTTTGATGCTATAAGATTTCAGTTTCTTCTTTGTCTCCCAAGTACTTTAGGGAAAGATATTGAGAAGTTTGGAAATGAACTTCAGACCTTCTTGGAATAAGCTGGACCACCAATAAACTGTGGACCTGAGTTGTAATTTCTAAACACTCCACGGAATTGTTTTCATTAAGTAAGTTCTGTAGTACTAAGTGATGCAGAAAGCCCGCAATTACTTTTGCACCCACCTAATAACTCACTGACCTTTAAAATGAAAGCTGAACTCTACAGGTTATAAAACCAAACATCACAATTTAAAACTTTAGAGGTATTTCATACTAAAGAAAAATATTTGTTAAATAAGTACCAGGTAGGGAGTTCCAAAAAAAAACAAACACTGAAACAGACTTGATTTTTTGACAAAAAAATTTTTTCAAAAAAAAAATTTTTTTTTTTTAGTTTTGTACACCAAAAAATTCTCTAATTCTCTGTGGACACCAACTGGTCTCCTACAATTTAACTCAACTCTGACAGTAACTACCAGAATTGCACAGACACCCACAAGTTAAGAGCTCTGTCCTGCCGGGTGCAGTGGCTCATGCCTGTAATGCCGGCACTTTGGGAGGCTGAGGTGGGTGGATCACAAGGTCAGGAATTCAAGACCAGCCCACCCAATATGGTGAAACCCTGTCCCTACTAAATATACAAAAATTAGCTGGGTACGGTGGTGCATGCCTGTAATCCTAGCTACTCAGAAGGCTGAGGAAGGAGACTCCCTTGAGCCCAGGTGGCAGAGGTTTCAGTGAGCCAAGATCGCACCACTGTACTCCAGCCTGGGTGACAGAGTGAGACTCCATTAAAAAAAAAAAAAAAAAAAAAAAGAGCTCTGTCCCATGAAATTGCCCGCCCTCCAACTTCAGACCCTAGTCACAAGTTCCAGGTTGTGACCTGCGCTTCTAACCAACTAGCTACAAATCAGAAGTACCCATACCACCTCCACAGGTTTGATAATTTGCTAGAATGGTTCCCAGAACTCAGAAAAGTATTTTACTTGCTATTACCACTGTATTATAAAGAATACAACTCAGGAAGAGCCAAGTGGAAGTGCTGCATAGGGCAAGGTGTGAGGATGGTGGCTCCAGCAGCTTCCACGCCCTCTCCAGGTGCACCACCGTCCCAGCACCGTGATGTGTTTACCAGTCTAGAAGTTCTCCAAAGCCTGTTGTTTAGGGTTTTATGGAGACTCATTTCATAAACGTAATTGATGAAAGGTCAATGGTGATTGAGTCAATCTCTAGTCCCTCCTTTTTCTGGAGGTCAGGGAGTGGGTCTGCAAGTTCCACTGCTTCAGTCCCACGGTTGATTCCTCTGGCAACCAGCCTTCATGCTCCCAGAGCCACCTCAGCTTAAACTCTGGTGTGGTTGAAATGGGTTTATTATGAGTAACAAATATGCTGCTCTCATTCCTACCACTCAGGAGATTCCAAGGATTTTAGAAGCTCTGTGCCAGGAACTGGGGCAGAGACCATATATATACATATATATATATATGTATATATATATTTCATATTACATCACAGGAGTATATACTGTATTATTGGATAAAGGAACAACATCAAAATGTGCTTTGGTGAAACACATTTCTAGACAACCTGGAACCAAACTTCAAATCCTGCCAGCCTGGCTCCTCCTGTTTAATATGACTCAAATGGGCTCCTGGTTTTTCAGAGAAAATTATAAAGGCAAAGATTATACTTGTTTGGGGAACACTTGGACAAGTAAGAATTCTGTTTTGCCTTTTATTCTCTTTAGTTTGCACAAGCTTACGTAAAATGATCGAAAGAAAAATAATATAAATGAAAAATGACCTCTGACCACAACTATCAATAAACGTATTTTTAAATTCATGCTTTTATTTTAGAATTTCTAACATTGTTCTTGTTGATTTGAAGTTGCAACAAGAAGACATTAATAAATGTGTAATAAAAACATGGAAAGCAATTTGCAGCAATATTAAACCATGAAGCAATTCAATAAATAAGCAGACACATCCTACTTGATTTGTGTCCACCAAAGTGGACACACTAATTTTTATATCTCATCCTTTGAATTCAACTTTTAAATTTCACGTCCTTTCTATATGTACAAAGTTGCAATGTGAATTGTGATTAAAATGACCTAGAATTATAAAAAATTACTATCAAAGAAGCAGTTGGACTTTTCAATTAATTTTTACTGCCCTAAACTAATGACTTGCACTAACATTACAGTTGTATCTTAAACAGTGTCAACAATTTAAATGAGCCAGATAATTGATTGAACATGAATTAATACAGGTTGAAAAACTAACAGGGAAATAAATTATTTCCACAGTAGTAGCATTTTATTTAAGCTATATGATAATTATCTCAACTCTAACTAGGGCAGATTTAGTGTGCTACCAGAACAATTTGATGCAAGACATTTAGGAAGCAACAGTGTCTATGTGCTAACTCTGACAGATCTACCTAATGCATAGCAAAATAAGTTTGGTTATTGTCTAAGTTACATAGTCTAATATGGAGAAAGAAACTGATAAATATTTTAATTAACCAGAAAATTGACAAATCTCTGCTTGATTGTGGCCGTGTAGAGGAAAGATCAACAGCATCTCCGAGCAGAGTTTTGTTTTTAGAGGTATACTTTTGGAGTCTCTGATAAGTATCAGCCTTAGTGGTGAACACTGAATGTGGGTGTCTATGTGTATGTTTTCTTTTAAGTGTAAAATATAAATATTGTACTGAAAATGAAGGAGAGAGGACCACACATGTGAATAAAAGAAACTTCAGAGGCTAAAATAAAACTAATTGTGTACTTAGAATTCTTTCTGGCAATATGCTCTTTGAAGAGGATAATGGCAAAGTCAGAAACTTTCATGTCTAAGAAGCTACAAGGATAATCATGTCTTCAGCAAAAAGGCATGCAAAAAACTCTCCTACAAGTTTCGCTTCTAAATCAGTGGAAGAGCAGGTTTTTTTTGTTCCAGAGGTTACCCATACAGGAAACATTTGTGTTTCTGAAGATGAAAGCTTGTCAGAGGTTCTGGGAGCTAGCCAAAAACGACAAACTTCTCTGACAGAATGTGATGGATGATTTAAAAGGTATGTAAAGAATAGAGATACAATCTGAGGGTTAGCCAATTGATCTTTAAAGAAATATTTTAAAGAAAGAAAACAAGCCTTTAAAGAAGGATTTAAAATATATATTAAAATGTATAGAACATTCTAATATCTAAGAATAAAAGAATTTTTCAGTAGTATTTGCTATTTACCTAATCAGAGAGCAATAAGAATCATTCAAAAATGTTATTATCTTTAAAGTGATAGTTTAAAATAAAAAGTGAGAAATTTTAAACTCAAATCTGGAATTACAAATGTCTGGAGCATTTTGTATAGACTAGAGTCCCAGTAGTCATTTATACTGCTTACACATATACTTTAGAGATTGTGTTGCATAACTCTTGTTAGAAACAGAAATTCCAATTTTGTTTCACAATTTTATAAAATCCCATTTTTAAATTTTGTGAAAACAAATTTTTTACCATGTCATAATTTTACAAAATTTCATTTCTATAAATTTTGTAAAAAAAAAGAAAAAAAAGAAATTTTGTTCCAGTATTTTATAATTGTACAAAATTTTATTTCTAAAAGTTAGTCTTAACAGTTTAAAACACAAAGTAATTGCTGTTTATGATTCCTTTTCTTTCTCCTCATTTGTTATGTCTTTAAATATCCCAACCCTTTGAGTAGCCATTTCTGTAATAAAGCACCCATTTCACAGGACTGCCTGTTCTAAAATGTATCCCTCTTCCTTTGCTTTACAAACAACCTGACCTTTTTTTTGTGTTGTGGTGGTGAAATATACATAACATACAATTTACCCTTTCAGCCATTTTTAAACATACAATTCAGTGGTTCACAATGTTGTGCAATCATCACCACTATTCATTTCTAGAACTCTTAGGTCATCCCAAACAGAAACTCTCTACCCATTAAACAATAACTCCCAATTTCCCACAGCCCCTGGTAACTCTAGTCTACTTTCTGTCTCTATGAATTTAACTATTCTAGGTCCTTCATACAATTAATATCATATAGTATTTGTCCCTTATGCGTCTTTACTTCAGTTAGCATAAAGTTTTCAAGATTCATATTGTAGCATGTACCAAATTTAATTTCTTTTAGGGCTCAATAATATTCCATTACATGTATATATTTTCTCTTTCTGTTCATCTGTTGATGGATATTTGGGTTCTTTTTGGCTATGGTGAGTAATGTTGCTATAAACGTTGATGTAAAAGTATCTGTTTGAATCTCTGCTTTCAACTTTTTAAGGTATATAACTAGAAGTAGAATTGCTGGATCACATGATAATTCTTTCTGTAACTTTGTGAGGAAGCACTGATTATCTTCCACAGTGTCTATGCCATTTTACATTCCCACCACCAGCAAGATGGCATAACATCCTAATTTCTCACCTACACGTGCGATTTTCCTTTGTTCTTGTTCTTTCTTTTTTTGTTTCCTTCTTTCCTTATCTCTTTCTTTTCTCCTCTTCCTCCTCCTTCTCTTTAACCTCCTTTTTTTTTCCTCCTTCTTCTCTTCCTCCTTCTCCTCCCTCTCCTCCTTCTTCTATTTTTAAATAATTGCCAACCTAATGAGTATAAAGTGCAATTTTGTTGTGGTTTTGATTTATATTTTCCTAATAGCTAGTGACGTTGAACATATTTTTATGTGCTACTGGACATTTGTGTATCTTCTTTGGAGAAATGTCTGTTTAAATCATTAGCACATTTTTGAATTGGGTTATCTGTTATTTTGTTGTTGACATCTAAGTTGTTTTTTCTTTTTTAATTTGGAGAAATTTTTTTTATAAGATATATGCTTTGCAAATATTTTCCCCCACTCTGTGAGTTGTCTTTTCACTCTCTTGATAGCATCCTTTGATGCTAAAAAGTTTTAAATTTTGATTAAAGTTCAATTTATTTATTGTTTTCTTACTTGTATTCAAGAAATCATTGGCAATATCAATGTCATGAATATTTTCCCCTAGGCTTTTTCTAAGGATTTTATAGTTTCACCCTTCCATAAAGTTGTTGACCCTTTTGAGTAACTCTTACATGTAGCATAAAGTAAATGTTCAATTTCTTTATTTTACAGGTGAATATTTAGTTGTCCTAGTGCCATACGTTGAAAACACTGTCTTTTCCCTACCGAATGGTGTTGGCACTATTATCAAAAATTGATTGGCCACAACGGCCTTTTGTCTGAGTTCTCTATTCTGTTTCATTTGTCTGTATGTCTGAGTTTATGCCAGCACCAAACTGTTTTGGTTATTGTAGTTTCGCAGTGAGTTTTTAGATCAGGAAGTATGAGTCCTCAAACTTTGTTCTTGTTTTTTTCCCCAAGATTGTTTTGACTACTTATTGTTCCTTGATATTCCAAATGAATTTTAGGATGGATTTTTGTATTTCTGCAAAAAAGAGCATGGGGGCTTTGTTAGAGATCTAATTGAATCTGAAGATTGCTTTACATGAAATGTTCATCTTAACAATGTTTTCTTCCAATCCATAAGCATGTGCATATTTTCATTTACTTATTCTTTAGTTTATTGCAGCAATTTTTATAGTTTTCTGAAGGTGAAAACTAGCCTTTCACCTTCTTGAGTGAAAATTTCAATATTAAATGTATTTCTAAATATTTTATTATTTTTGACAATATTGCAAATGGTATTGTTAATTTCACTTTTGGATTTTTCATTGCAAGTCAATAGAAAGGCAACTTGTTTTGTGTGTTGTTTTTGTACCTTGCAACTTTACTGATTTTGTTTATGAGCTCTAAGAGTTTGTGTGTGTATGTTTGGTAATCTTCAGGATTTTGTGCATATAAGACTATGTCGTCTGTGAACAGAGATAATTTTAATTCTTTTTTTTTTACAGTTTGAATGTCTTTTATTTCTTTTTCTTGCCTAATTATTCTGGCAAGAACTTTCAATACTATATTGAATAGGAATGGCAGCAGTGGGAGCTTTTGTGTTGTTTCTTTTCTTAGGGAAAAAGCTTGTCTTTCACCATTGAGTACGATGTTAATTGTGACAACCCCACATTTGACTAATATTTTAATTACTAGACTCTACTAAAAAACTGATAAATCAATCTGACCTAAATCAAACAGGTGATAATGGTTTTTTATGTCACTTTTCCAATGAGAAAGAGAAAGTGGTCTGTGATATCCAAGAACTGGCCTGGCACTCATTGCCAGATCGCGGTGTTCGGTCCAACATACCAGTTCCGTAGAACATCAACATCAGATGAGGCCACTCAAGGATTATGAGAGATCAGGGCAAAAACAAGACTGCTCCATAATCATGCCTGAACACTAACAACATCAACATCTTCCAGATCATAAATTATCAAACACTGTCTGCTCAGCTAATGTAAATGACTATAGTTTATTTACCAGTGACAGCTTCTGTGTCTCTCCATTTTTCCTTTGTGTCTACTTAAAATTTATTAAAATAACAAATCACAGAGTTACCCAGCTTCCTGGTAGCATTCAATCCAGAGTGAACCCCCTCTTCCTTCAACACTTCTCCAAATCACCTAATACAAGCTTAAATCCTACAATTGGTCATTCCCAACATCTTCTCTTTAAATTACCCTATGGTTCTTTCATTGCAATGAGAAACGAACTTAACCTTGTTTGATTAAAGGTGTGTTTCTGATGTTCTTTTGGAGCAGATTGAAACTAGATAACAAGCTTTAGTAGTACAAAGCAAGTTCTAGTAGTATAAAATTTAAAGTAGTAATTAAAGATAAGGATTTTCAAATAATCAGTGGGTAATACTGAGACCCTGTTGGTGAGGCCAGTTTTCCCTCCAGAAGGACTAGAACACTGGTTGAGCTTTTACATCCATTTTACTTCATTCAACCAGTAAGTCATTCTATCATACATTCATTCATTAAACAAATATTTACTGAGTATATAAAATGTGCCAAGCATTGTGTTAGGATTGGAGAACCAAAAAAAAAAAAAAAAAAAAAAACCCAACTTCTTGCGCTTATTGATCCTACAGGTGAAGCTGGACATTAATTAGCTAATTATCTACAGAGGCAAAGATTGAAGAGGACTTTTGCCTTATACACTGGGATATTTCCTCTGCCACTGTGACAGTAAAACTGCTCTAATCAGATATTTATTTCTGTTTTTAGCCACTTAGTCAACCCACAGGAAACAAACAGATAGTTTATATAATATTCTATCAAAAGATCTAAGAGAAAAATAATTATTGTAACTGAGATCCTGGAATAAACATTAATCATTAAGTATAATTTAAGATACAATTTTGGAAGCCTTTTCTGATTTGATTATCAAACTTAATACCAAGAGCTTAAGTAATTTTCTTTACTGGAGAAAAGCAAGATGGATCTCTTTTAGTTCTAAAAAATATGGAGTAAGACAAAAATTAGTCTAGGTTACAACCATAACATTTTTTCAGTGTTTTTATTTGGTGAATTCCTAGACACTCAGCTGAAGAGGTAATAATAATGTTATTTTCCTTTGGGGACAATGGGAGAAATTTCTCAGCCAAGATATGGCATTGCCAAGAGACCAGACACTGAGCTAAGCATGCGCTATGGCATGTCTTTTAAACTTTTTTCATGAATGTATTCATTCATTCATTTATTCAACCACAATTTTTTGAGCACCCACTAGGGTCCAGGTGGGTGCTCAATAAATTTTGGGCTGGGACACACATTAATCAAAGAATCACAAATAGGCCAACTCCAGTGGCTCATGCCTGTAATCCCAGCACTTTGGGAAACCCTGGAGGGCTGATCATTTGAAGCCAGGAGTTAGAGACCAGCCTGGCCAACATGTCAAAACCCTATGTCTTCTAAAAACACAAAAATTAGCAAGGGACTGGTGATGTATGCCTGTAATCCCAGCTACTCAGGAGGCTGAGGCAGGAGAATTGCTTGAACCTGGGAGGCAGAAGTTAAGTGAGCCAAGATCGTGCCACTGCACTCTAGCCTGGGTAACAGAGACTCTGTCTCAAATAAAAAAGTGCAAATATAAATTTAAAGTTACAGCTGTGATAAGTACTAAGAAGGAAGGGCATAAGTTGCTCTGAGACTGTCTAATGGGGAAAGTGACATTGTTAGACAGGTTAAGAAGAGTTTTCCTGGGATGATGCTAATCATGCTAAGATTAAAAAGAGGTTACTCTGTTCATAGCAAATGTACGTGATGTTATCATATCCACCTCTAGAAAAGAGAAATGCATCTCAGGTATTTATAGAAATGGAGGAGTGGGTGAGCCAAGATTTAACCTGTCTGTGATTTTTACGATCCAGTGTGTATCCATCAAATTGTGTGACTGTGCATCCTTCAATTAGCATGTTCTTCTCTGCTAGAATTTTGTGTACACATCTGTTTTCCCAATTAGACAGAAATGTCCTAAAGAGCAGGAACTGTATTTTATGTAACATAGTTCCAGATATATAAGTGTAATTCTCTAAAAGTTGACCAGATGATAAATAATCAACATATTCAGCACAAGTTAGTTAGCTTTAAAAGATCCTTTTTTAGAGGAAGGTGATTTGAATAATTTTTGTATTGTAAAACAAAATGTCCATGAAATTTTGAACTGACTCTGTTTCTTTTCTTTTCATTGAATTACAGAGGTATTTATTCAAATTCATTCTATTGAAACTAGTGCTGCATTTAAAGTTGCATTATTCTTTTAAAATAGCCTCTGTGGCCCATAGTAATATGAAAGCTCCTCTCCTTGTTTGATTTACTAGAAAAATCAAAGGAAAATTGTGATTTATTTTAAAGCAATACAGATCTGTGTGATATGGACCTTGATTCCCTTTATTTTCCTGTCCTCATTTTCTTTATTTATTTATTTTATTATCTTGTTTTGTATATTTCTTACAAGTCACCTTTAATTCTTCTTGGAATGTGGCAAGACATAAATAAATACATAATATTTTTGAAGACCTCACAGACTAATGGAGATTTAAGGAACTAAACTTCCATAAGACTATTCCCATTATTATTCTTCCATGGGTTTATTTTCATTTTAATCTCTTTATTTGGAAAAAACTTAAGGAAAGCCCTTCAAAAGAAAAATAATGGGAAAGAGGAGCTGAAAGGGATGTCTGGAGACAGAGATATAGCAGCACTTAAGTCAGTGTCTTCATGATGGTGATGATGGTGGAGGTGATGGTGATGAAGGGGGTTTATGGGATCATTGTGTGGGTACATTCTGTAGGACCTTTGTACCAACAATAAATGGTTCTGTCATCTAGTTGATTCACTGCCAAGTGCCAAAATAGAATGGATAAATAAAGGTAATAAAAAATAAAGTATATGAGTCGTAAGGCAGGTGAATAAGCAAAGTAAAATGTGAAAAAAGAGACAAAGCTGAAACCTAGACAGGAAGGAGGAAGAGAGGATGGGCCTTGCGTGCTGATGTTTTAGGCTACTTTGTTGTCTATGTCCCATTTTCCTAAAACAATAATACATTCATTAATTTTCTACATAATTAATTTATTTCTAGAGCAGATGCCTGCAGAGCAAGCTTTGTGGCTAGGCTTTCTTTATCTTAAAAGTCCACTGGCATCTCAGTCATTCCATAAATAACAGTTTAATAAGAGGCCAGACCTTATTTTCTCTGAAATCTCTAGGCACTTTTAAATCTTAAACTGAGCATCACCAGTTTTCAAAACTCTTAATCCAGTCTCATAGTTGAGATACATAATTAGGTTTTCTAAAGTCAAACAACACCTAGAAAAAACCTGATCTAAGAAGGTTAGTTTCTAAGTCAGACGCAAGATTTTGGGAGAACTCAGCCATTACAGGAAGATTCTAAACAAAAAGCTATTCATTCAGAATCAGAGTTCAGTCCTCCTGGTTTAAGCAGAGAAAAGAGCTTGAGTTTCCCTCTTGACTAATTTCACTGCCTAGTGTTCTACATAGATATATGGGGAAAAAAGGAAAAATCAAGACTTTCTTCAGTGGTATTTTATATTAATGTGTGAAAAAACAATCCTCATGCCATGAAAGATTTGTCTTGATTCTTTAAAAAGCCCATATAGAACCATTCCCTTAAAGACGAAATGCCAGCTAATGGTTTCCATCAAATCACATTGTTCATAAAAGCAGAAAGGACAAGGAGGTAGAAGAGAAAAGATGGGTAAATCAACTCAGGGAAATTTCTCTGCATTATTCATTCATCAACCAACAAACTAATATTTAGTGAACATGTCTGACAGATGCTACTGAGGAATATAAAAAAGAATCTGATCCAGTAACGTGAAGTAAGGGCACAGTTCTCACTCTTGAGCACTCTCAATCAATGCTCTCTGCATTAATTTTAGTAACGATCTTAATAATGACCTAAATCCCTTGTAAGCTGCCTCACAAATTACTTATATCCTTGGGAGAGGCATGATTTTTGCCTCTCTTTGTTACTCTTTGCTTTGGTGGCCATAAGAAGCGAGGGCTGGAAAACTTCCTAATTCCTTTCCATCTCTAAAATGCTATGTTATATTATACTACAATGTAATATAAATCGATTCTTGTTCACATAGAGCATAAGTACATGCACCCATTTTTTATTTTCTTCAAATGTACTTCTTTGATAAAAGATACTTTGTATAAAGAAGACCTATGTTTTCAGTGTATTATGATTTTTTATTGTTTATTTAGCTAATATATATTGATTAAGCATTATCCAATACACTTGATTCTGTGGTCAGTGCTGGAATATAACATAGACTTGCAATTTAGTGGGTTTTCTTTTTTGCTTTTTTGTTTTTGTTTTTGAGACAGAGTCTCACTCAGTCACCTAGACTGGAGTGAAATGGCGTGAACATGGCTTACTGCAGCCTCAACCCCCAGTGCTCAAGTGATCCTTTCACCTCAGCCACCTATATAGTTGGGACTACAGGCACATGTTGCCATGCCAAGCTGATTTTTAAAATTACCCTTTTACTTATTTATTTTGAGACAGACTCTCGCTCTGTAATCCAGGCTAGGGTGCAGTGGCTCAATCTTGGCTCACTGCAAGCTTCACCTCCTGGGTTCAAGCGATTTTCCTGCATCAGCCTCAAGTATCTGGGATGACAGGCACATGCCACCACATCCAGCTAATTGTTTGTGTTTTTAGTAGAGATGAGGTTTCACCATGTTGGCCAAGCTGGTCTTGAACTCCCGACCTCAAGTGAAAGTGATAAACCCACCCTGACCCTCCCAAAGTTCTGAGATTACCCGTGTGAGCCCCTGTACCCAACCTTTTTTTTTTGTAGACACAAGGACTCATTATGTTGCCTAGGCTGGTCTCAAACTCCTGGGCTCAAGTGATCCTCCCACCTCAGCCTCCCAAAGTGTTGAGATTATAGGTGTGAGCCACTGTGCCCAGCCGTAGTGGTCTTTTTTTATTTCTTTGTGTTGTTTTGTTTTTTGAAACGGTCTCTCTCTGCCACCCAGGCTGGATTGCAGTGGCACAATCTTGGCTCTCTGCAACTTCCATTTCCCAGGTTTAAACAATTCTCATGCCTCGGCCTCCTGAGTAGCTGGAACTATAGGCACAGGCCATCATGCCTGGCTAGCTTTTTTATTTTTAGTAGAGATAGATTTCACCATGTTGGTCAGGCTGGTCTCAAACTCCTGACCTCAAGTGACCTGCCTGCCTTGGCCTCCCAAAGTGCTAGGATTACAGGCATGAGCCACCGCACCTAACCATGTAGTGGCCTTTATTACAGCAATACCAGTGACAAATTTTTCGAGGCCTAACAAGGAACTCGGATTTTGAGAGCCATGTTCTCGAGAATTCAGTTTTAACCTTTTTTGGAAAACATTGTTAATTTCTTCAATTCTGTAAAAACAACAATTAGAAAAACCATGATCTTCATTTAGACTCAACATTACACTAAGGTACTATGAGGAAAATGTTATAAAACAGAGAGACATAAAACTATGGTGGGTTAAACATAGTAAGAGAAGCAGCTACTTTGGGTTAAAAGAACATTGACTATGAGACAGTGAGAAAAAAGCAGGGTGGATAAAAAATTATAGATATGCTAGCCGGAAAAAAAGTCACTACTGTATAATTATGTTACTTAAGGATGTGGTCCCTGTGGTTTTGGGTAGACTTGTTTGAGGCATGTTTGTCTGTAGGGTTGGCTGAGGTTGCAGGCAGGGATGAAAGGATAAAGAAAGATAAATCTCTTTAGGAGCAAACACAGAAGAAACTATTGTGAAGTCTTCCAGCTCCTGAACACTCTCATCTTTCTGCTGGATATCTTGTGGGCAGCTGTAGAAGTGATATACATTTCTGAAGAAGCAAGCAAACAAACAAACAAAGTAAAAAAAAAGTCCTGATGGTATATTCCCATGAAAAAAAAAAAAATGGGAGAATTTGCCTAGCAAAGGATACGGTTTTACCTAAGAGCTGCAAGAAACCTTGCTTTGGGAAGGCTTCAACTTCACCTCTGGACAGGTGAAAGTCTGTTTTTGAGTGCTAACACTTCCCTTAATGTCCTTGCTGCCATTTAATCTTTTACACTGGCAAGTTCTCCTTTGCAGAAAATTATATTTTAATTGCTTTTCTGTTAGCCTCAATTATTTATTTCCTAACCACTCTCTCATAGTGGAATAATGGCAATATTGCAATAAAACAGAATTGCATGAGCCACCTTTGCAAGACAAGTCTTGCTACTGCCCTTTCCCATTCTGAAATCATGTGGATTAACTGAAAGCCATCATGAGGATACTTCTCATTTTTTAAATATTCTCATTTGCCTTGAGCTTGTTCTATAATGAGATCTACTCTGGGTCTTTCTAATCCCTCTTTTGTTTGCGAGGCCTGATTCCAGTGTGTTACACGTTGCCCTGAAATGTCCCTCTGAAAATTTAGTGCAAGTTGAGGTCTGGCTTTCCTGAAAGACTTTTTTTCTTACCATTATCACACACTCCAAGGTTGAATGTATTTTCTTAGACATCATTGCTTATTTTTTCATGTATTCACTTGGGGTCATATTAAATATACCTTAGCTTCTTTACTTATTTTCTCAAATGTAGCTAATTATTCTATTTTTACAGTTTTTTAATACTCCCCCCACCCTACCCAATCCTACATTCGACTAGCACTGGCTTTCCACCCCTTGGCTTTAGATGAGTGATGAGCATAGCCATGGCTTACCTCCCCCACTCTGCTGGAGTGGGCTAGAACTGATGGGAAAAAAGACAGGGTTATATTAGTTTTGCTGTTTGTTTAGTAAACACATATTTATTAAAGGCCTAGTATGTACCAGAAACCAGGCCAGATAGTTGGTTATAATGAGGAATAAGGCATGTATGTTTCCCTTATGCTGCAATGTGCCCTATGGTATGAAAAGTCCAATAGATCCAGATCACAGGAAGATCTAACACGATTTGTAGAGTCAGTGGGAAAATATCTGAATTTATGATATCTAAGTTAAAATATGAAGAATCAGAATGAGTTTTCCAGGCAGCCATGGCCAACTATGAGAAGAGAGAAGAGTGTTTCTGGCAGAAGAAATAGCATGTGTGAAAGTCAAAAGTGAGAGAACCCAGAGGCTAGGTTCCACTTTATCTTTGCTTTATTAATTTTCATGCAAGCTAAGGAATGTGGAATAGTATACATTAATACCTTACTGTTTTATTTGGGAGGGAAATTTTTACCATATGTATTCTATTAGTCTGTTCTCATGCTGCTGTAAAGAACTGCCCAAGACTGGGTAATTTATAAAGGAAAGAGGTTTAATTGACTCACAGTTCCTCAGGGATAGGGAGGCCTCAGGGAACTTATAATCACAGTGGAAGAGGAAATAAACATCCTTCTTCAAATGGCAGAAGAAGTGCAAAGCAAAAGTGGGGAAAGGCCCTTCTGAAACCATCAGATATTGTGAGAATTCACTATCACAAGGACAACAGAAAGTAACCACCCCATGATTAAATTACCTCCTATGTGGTCCCTCCCATGACACATGGGGAGTACGCGCATTACAATTCAAGATGAGATTTGGATGGGGGCAAAGAGCAAAACCATATTATATATGTAGTATTATATAAATAAGTGCTTTATCAATTGCCTGTAAGATTTGAGATCAGATTGTGACTCATTTGTAGGTTCCATTTGGAGGGAGTAGTGGTCCATGGACCGTGAAAGTTAGAGATTTAGGAGAATTTAAAGAAACGTTTTAAAGGCTAGAGCAAAGACCACAGGGAGAGGGAGGAAAAGGAAGAACGTGGTAAGAGATGAGGCTTGGCTGGTGAACAAGGAGCAGCTGGGGCTGGGCCTCATGAACCATGCAAATAGGTTTGAACATGATTATGAGTAATGGAAAGCCACAAATTTAAGCCAATTTCTGTTGTTCAATCTGGAAAAGTAGCAGGGGTTGTACCTCTTTCATCCTTTCTTCTCTTAGCAAGAACTTTTCTCTAAATTAAACTGGAAATAACAGCAATACAAATGAATCGAAATGATATTCTTTCCTTTCTCAGTATTCCAGAAAATAGCCCTGCGATGGCTAATACTGAGTGTCAACTTGGTTGGATTGAAGGATACAAAGTATTAATCCTGGGTGTGTCTTTGTGGGTGTTGCAAAAAGAGATTAACATTTGAGTCAGTGGGCTGGGGAAGGTAGATCCACCCTAAATCTGGTGGGCACAATCTAATCAGCTGCCAGCAAATATAAAGTAAGCAGAAAAACGCGAAAAAGAGGCACTGGCCTAGTCTCCCAGCCTATATCTTTCTCCTGTGCTAGATGCTTTCTGACTTTGAACATCAGACTCCAAGTTCCTCAGTTTTGGGACTCAGGCTGGTTCTCCTTGCTCCTCATCTTGCAGACAGCTTATTATGTGTGATTGTGTAAGTTAATACTTAATAAACTCCATATATGTGTGTATGCATATATATATATATATATATATACACATCCTATTAGTTCTGTCCCTCCAAGAGAACCCTAATACAAGCCTCATTGATAATTCTAGATTGTTTTGTTAATTAAAACAAAACCATATTTAAATTATCATCAAAAAGATTTTATCAGTATCTAATTGTGGGCAGCACTTAAGGGAATAAGACATACAAAAATTATAACCATCTGGGGTCTACTGTCTAAAAACTTATCATTTATGGCCAGGTGCAGTGGCTCATGTCTGTAATCTCAGCACTTTGGGAGGCTGAGGTGGGCAGATCACAAGGTCAAGACATAGACACCATCCTGGCCAATACGGTGAAACCTTGTCTTACTAAAAATACAAAAAATTAGCTGGGCATGGTGGCACATGCCTGTAGTCCCAGCTACTCAAGAGGCTGAGGCAGGAGGATCACTTGAACCCAGGAGGCGGAGGTTGCAGTGAGCCGAGATCATGCCACTGCACTCCAGCCTGGCGACAGAGTGAGACTCCGTCTAAAACAAACAAACAAACAAACAAACAAAAAACATAATCATTTACTATTCTGCCTGTGTCTTCCCCAAACTGACATCACTCCTCTGTCTTTCCTCAATCTGTTTTGTCTCATTAGGGAAATGGAAGTTCAACCCAATTTTTCTCTTGAGTGATGTGAAGAGATGGCAAGGAAGGTGTTGTAATACTCTAGCCAGAAAGCTATTTTCTTTCCACTTTGGAGGAAGGACCTCAGAGAATGACAGAAGTAGCCATGATATGAAAGGAACAACTGACAGGTTTTGATTTCTCTTGGCTGACAGCTTCATTTTAGGACTTTGTTTGCCAATCACACCCAGACCTATGTAGCTGGAAGACTTTCAGTAAATCTGAATGTCTCTTTAAGAGACAAGGCAGTCTATTCCTTTTTTTCCAGATACCCATTTATTTATAATTAAGTCAGCATTAAAGGGATTTCCTACCATTTTCTATCTAAAGCTGCAGAGAGGATGACTAACTACTACCCGAAGTGGGTTTAACAAATCCTGGGGTAAGCATTAGGAAAGTCCTCCATCAAAAAACGGCTTGGTATGAAACGTGAGGAAAGACATCAATTCACATGGTCCCTCATTACCAAATTGAGAATTTCTATTTGAATTTCTGAATTCTGTTCCTTCAGACAGCTCTGTTCCTTAGAATTCTGTTCCTTAGAATAGCAGGTGTTACTGCTATCATGCTCTTGAGGTTAATTGGTCCTATCATATACATAAATACACACACACACACACACACACACACACACACACACACATCCCCGTTTCTTCCTTACCAACACACGCTCACACTATAGTGTTTGTGTCTTTATTGAGAAAAGACATTACTCCTTTTATCGTTGATTACGAAAAGTAATATCCTCCTGCTTCCGCACATGGCATTAGGAGAACACCTGAACCTTCTCCCTTTGAATCTCTTTAATAATGTGAATTTGCATTTGGAGGACAAAGAAACACATGTTTTTCATCAGCAGAACTGGACTATTAATTATTCTCCATAGAATAATAGAGGGGAACAAAATCAATCAAGTGCAATCTGATCTCATTTTATTTGTTCTTTAATCCTTCTAAGAATCTGTCTTTGACATTTAGGACATGAGCAGAGAACAGCCACAATAATAACAGAGGGAGGAGAGCACTGTCTGTTCATACTCCCCCAACATTTCTTATCACTCTGAATTGTGATTTTATCTATTTGTATTTGTCTTTCTTATCCTAGGGAGGGATCCATAGGACAAGGACAGGGTCTAATTCATTTCTCTGTATGCCCAGCACAGAACACAGTATCTGACACATAGAAAATACTCAGAGAGTATTTGTTGGCTAATTAAATGACTGGGTCTGCAAATGCAAAAGCCATCACTCAAACAACTATTTCCATTGTATTATTTTCTACTCTTAGAAAAATTCCACTGCACCTGCCAGCAATTCCACATCTAGATTTGGAGGAAAGCACATATTCTAATCCCATCAAATGGCAAACACATAGTGCCTGGGCCTCCCCAAGCATTAGCTGCTCGTTGGCCAGGGTCTGGGAGAACGGAGAGTGAGAATCTGAAGGCCTGTTCTTAGTCTCTGCCATTAGCTTAGCAACCCTGGGCAAGTCCCTGAATGTAACCAAACTTCCATGTTCTTCTTTGTAAAACTTCCATGTTCTTCTTTGTAAGGTGTTTGACATGGAAATATTTGATCTGAGGACTACAGATTCATGGATGAATATCAAGGGAATTCTGTGAACTTCCTGAAATTGTGTGTAAAATGTTATGGCTATCTGAGTCATATGTATTTTTGCATTTTTAAGGGAAAAGGGGTTTATAGCTGTCATTAAGTTTTTTTAAAGGAAACTAACTTTTAAAAACAAGAGGATAAGAAGCTCCTGAATAGCCAATTTTGATATCTCTTTTTCCTATAAAATTTATACACTTCTAAGAAAACTTCTAAAACTGCTTTAGCCTACTATATATATATATATATATTTTCTGATTGTCCATTCTGATCAGTCACCACGTCATGATACTTTAAACATTTATGCAAGGCCAGGGCAAACTTCATTTACCTTAGCTGAATCTGGAGCTAGGTCTTTGACTTCTCCAAACAGGAATTACTGTAGTCATGCCCATAGTAAATGTTGGATGAAAATTTTCATAGATTCATTTTACCCATAACACTGACTCTTTTCCCTCCAATATTCAATGCCTTTTAGGACCAGGACTATAATTATCATCTATCTCAACGGTGCTCAGGAGGCAGGTATTAGAGGGAATATATACTATGAATGTTCTCATAAAAGGCCAACAGGGTGAGGTGATTGTCCAGGAGTTTAAGGACACTAAGTGGGTCATTTCTGATCTACCCAGGAATGGCAGGGAGGCCATTCATGAAAGGAGTGCCCATGGTCTGTGACAGCAGCTCCATGAGTAAAAACCATTGCCTCACAATTTAAAGATGCCAGAAGCAAGAGGTGAAGAAAGAAAATAGTTTTGCTTGTATACCTGTATTTGTTTCCTTTTGTTCTTGTAATGGATTACCATGAATATAGTGAATTAAAACAATACAGATTAATTATCTTTCAGTTCTTGAGGCCAGAAATCTAAACTAGGTTCATAGGACTGCAACTCTTCTGGAGGCCCTGGGAGAGAATTCCTTTCCTTGATCTCTCCACCTTCCACAGGCCAACTGTATCCTTTGGCTCATGGCCCCCTCGCTCTTCTATCTTCAAAGCCAGTAGCATAAGCAGCATGGTGGCTCACACCTGTAATCCCAGCACTTTGAGAGATGGAGGTAAGGGGATCATTTGAGGCCAGAAGTTTGAGAGCAGCCTGGATAACAGCAAGACTTCATCTTGTCAAAAAAAATAACTAAATAAAAATCAGCCAGTTATGGTGACATATACCTGTGGCCTCAGCTATTCAGAAGGCTGAAGCAGGAGTGTCACTTGAGGTCAGGAGTTCAAGGCTGCGGTGAGCTGTGATCATACCACTGCACTCTAGCCTGAGTGACAGAGAGTGAGACCCTGTCTCAAAAAAAAAAAAAAAAAAAAAAAAAGTCAGCAGCATAGCATCTTCAAATCTCTCTCTGTCCTTCTGCCTACCCTCTGCCATCTCTGTCATCACATTGTCACTGTCTGACTCTGACTCTGACTCCTCCTACATAATTGTTATAAAGATCTGTGATTACAAGGGGCCTATCTGGATAATCCAGAATAATCTTTCCATCACAAGATGTTTAATTTGATCACATCTGCAAAGTCCTTTTTGCTAAATAAGGTAATATTCACAGTTTCTGGGATTAAAAAATGGACATGCTTGGGAAGCCATTTTGCAGCCCACCACAATACCTTATGTTTGCTTGCATCTATTTATTTATATGCCATCATTTTGTAGAAAGAGTCAAAATCATGGAAATTATGTTCAGGAAAGGAAGAAACAGAAAGGGAATTTATGTAGCCAAGTATATGAACGAGTGGTAAGAAAAGAGGGAAGAACCATGTGCCCAGAGCTGAGAGGAACCTGAAGTTTTAAGTAAGTTATCAATTGCCTCTGGGAGACATAAAGAATGAAGGAGACTCCTCTCACTAGCAGTTGATCATCTTCCACTTCTAAACGTGGAAGACTGAAAAAATTAGGAGCATTTAAAAACAATAATAATAGTAATATAATACTATTATATGTTAGTATAATATAATAGCTGTGCATTGTAGCTAAATAAAATGTTTTGTAACATTCTCATATGCTGATATCTTAGTCAATTTGTGCTACTCAACATAGCATCTGAGACCGGGTAATTTATAAGGAATGGAAATTACTTATCACAGTTCTGGAGACTGAGAAGCCCAAGATCAAGACACCAGAATCCAATACGGTAAGTATCTTCTCACTGTGTCCTCACATGGCAGAGTCAGATGGGCAGGCAGGGGACCAATGCTGTGTCCTCACGTGGCAGAAGAGCAGAGAGAACAAACCCACCTCCACAAGCCCATTTTTATGTTGGCATTAGTCCAATTCATGAAAACAGGGCCCTCACAACCTAAACACCTCTAAAAAGGCCCCACTTCCAAACACCACCCACCACCCCATCACCCCATCACTGGGGATCAAGTTTCCAAGACGTGAATGTTGGGAGACACATTTAGACCACAGTAGCTCATATTTTTCTGGGGCAGAAATGCTTTCTGTGCAGAGGATGCAAAGTATAGAGTGGCAGGGAGGACACAAGTATACACCAGAAGACAGCCACATGAACACAAATCTTTCCTGTTTGCTTTTGCCTCCTGCTTAGGGCAATTCCAGGCCTAATAAGCTTCTTGGGGGCTGTTGAAATAATTCTGAAACCTCTGCTTAATCCAGAGTGTTAGCAGTAATTCAAGTCAGGCTTAGCAATCCTAAGAGCTTCTTTGCTTCTAATAGTTCAAGCCATTCAGTAATTCATTAACCTACTACCAACTATATAGTCAGTTATGACTTTGTGTTGGTGAATTAATTATAGTTCTTTTCTTGTGGAGCTAAGAGTTAGGGTGTTTCAAGACACCCTAAAGATTCCACTGTCTGGGAAGGAGAGGACCTAGATGTCCATACTCACAAATTGGGGAAAATGACCAAAAACACCCAAATCTTTTGAGCTTTTGGTTAATGTTTAAAAGACAGTAAAGTTATATTTATGTGATTGCCTCTGGCCTTCTTTTCACAGAATATGTTTGAAGAAAGGTGAACAAATGATTAGAAATGATCACTTGGCTCTGTTGGACAATGAATGGATGAAGGGCAGGGGCTGAACAGGGTAGGCAGCAGGTAAGCAAAAGCAATGAATTTCTTTCCCAGCTGTGTACAATGGCACTTCAAGGAAACATCATGCAATCCTGAACGCTGGTTGCATGTAACACCTCTCTCAGCTCTGGTGACAGTTAAATCACCCTAATGACCAACAGTTGAATGAAAACCACTGCATGGTTTCAACTGAGTCAAGTTTCCATGTTCTTCCCTGTTCTCTGGAACTGTGTCAGTCCTCTGTGAAGAAAAGTAACTCATACCTACTGTATTAGTCCATTTTCACACTGCTATACAGAACTTCCCTGAGATTGAGTAATTTATAAAGCAAAGAGGTTTAATTGACTTACAGTTCCCTCTGGCTGGGGAGGCCTCAGGAAATACACAACCATAGCCGAAGCATCTTCTTCACAAGGCGACTAGAGAAAGAAGAGCAGGGGAAACTGCCACTTATAAAACCATCAGATCTTGTGAGAACTCACTCGCTATCACAAGAACATCAGGGGGGAAACTGCCTCATGATTCAATCACCTCCCTCTCTCCACACATGGGATTACAAGACCCTCCCTTGACATGTGGGAATTACAAATTGAGATGAGATTTGATGGGGACACAGGACCAAACCATATCAGCTACTCTTCAATACTTTAACCAGCAATTTCGTGGTATACTTTGGAGAAACGAAATGTGAATGAAAAACCTCCCCTCCCCCTTACAACTGATTTCCTCAAAATGAGGAATCTGCAATCAAAAGACTATGACTAATGTAGCAGACCATCTTTCATCAGCATTTATACTATCAATTTTATATCTTGCCCACAAAAAAAATAAGACACAACTCAGTAGCTGCTCTGCAACCACAGTGTCAAATCTTTTTCTCTTCTGCAGCTGACTCCTTTTAATGCTGGCATCTACAGCATCCATTTCAGGCTGAAGCACTTTAGAACTTTTGCTGTGGAACTTCTTCGTTCGACCACAATTCAAGAATCTCTGGATTGTGACAGACCATGTGTGTCAACCATCTGGGTCCTTTCATTGTCCCCTCACAATGATCTTGCCACCCAAGAAGTAGAGCAAACACAGAGGTGAAGGCAGAGCGGGTTACAGGAGATGGAGGAGTCATGGGATTCAGGAAAAGGTCAGGATCAAAGAAGGATAAGGAAAGTGCAGGGGGTACCGGGCAGTGTGGCTACACTGGGGCTCAGACCGTAGCTGTATGGCCATGGAGTTTAGCTTTCATGTGCCTGGGGCACCATGCCACACACGTGAAGAATTTGTCTGTGCCAAGATTGTGTTGTGTTAGAGAGCTTGGGATTGCAGAGCAGACTGCCTTGCTTGAGTTCCAATCTTCATTCTCCCATATGACCTTGGAGAAGATATCTGTCTTCTCATCTACAAAATTGGGAACTTGATGATACTTAACTTACTGCACGTGTTCGTAGTGGGGAATATGTGAGTTATGTGAATCACTTAAAACAGCTCCTGGCACATAATTTGTGTAATTTCAGTGTTACCTGTTACTTTGACAGTGGGGTTGACCATATACTGACCTAATTTCCATTATTGTGGAATGTCTTTTTAAAAATTTAGTCATTTTGTAGGGATTCACTGTCAGTACTTCAGTGTTCATGGAGGAAAATCATTATAGATCCCTTAAAAAGAAACAAAGCCCAAAAGTAAAGTCCCGAAGAGTGAATTAGCTTTGCCATTTCTGCAAATTTTTATTCTGGGGTTCACTAGAATTTGTTCCCTGTGTTTCCAGTGGGGAAGAGACATAGAGCCTGAGAATTTATTGCTAGCGAACACTTTTTAAGAGGTCTTTGGACTACCAAAAATATGTATTTTCAACATTAGATTAATAATGGGTTCTCTATATTTAACCAAAATGCTTACTTTGTCTTTCTGTCACCTCATAAGATTTAATTTTATTTTTATAATTGAATTCTATATCATTTACTTCAAACATCATTTTAATTTCTCTTTTTTAATATGGTCAGCAATTGAAGATATCACAGCAGAAGGAGGATACAAATCTGTAGTAATGTCAGCATATTTTAAAACAAAGAGATGACTGTTCAAGAGCTGCTCCTGCCCAATTGTGGAGGAACATTTTCTCCTACTGGACTTCTAACCTGCCATAAAATGTATGCTCATTGTGCAAACACTGTAATGATGACTGGCCACCTTGTAATTCACATTACTTTGCTACAATCACCATAAATAGAACACGGGCATTAAGATGCACTCGAAATTTCCTGCTGCACTGATAGCATTGCATATGTGCTGTAACATATGTGGCTATTGCATTCACTTGCCTGGCTATGTACTGAAACATTTAGTACCTACACTTTCTATGATTCAGTTAAGGGTCCATGGTAATGACAACCAGATCTGTGCACTACGGTTCAGTTGTGACTGTGTCCCACTACTACATTATAAATTCCTCACATCAGATTGCATTTCATTCATGATTATGTGCCAAACTTAGAAAAACTGACTCCTCTTAATGCTGGCATCTACAGCATCCATTTCAGGCTGAAGCATTTTAGAACGATTGCTGTGGAACCTCTTAGTTTCAGAGCAATTCAAGAATCTCTAGATTGTGACACGCCATGTGTGTCAACCATCATGGGTCCTTTCGTTGTCCCCTCGCAGTGATCTCACCACCCAAGAAGTAGAGCAAACAGATAGATGAAGGCAGAGGGGGAAATAGGAGATGGAGGAGTCATAGGATTCAGGAAATGTAGTAAGCACTCAATAAATATTTGGTGAATAGAAAAATGATAAAAACTCTGAGGTTAAAACAGAGCAATGGTGTCAAAATAATCCAGCAGAAAAAAGATAAGCAGCTTTAAGAGCTTCAGGAGAGTTAGAAGATGAGGTCATTTAAAAAAAAAATATTTCTAGTAAAAATAACTCCCTGGGTTACTTCTAAGTTTGCACTTAAGACACACTCCCTGTAAGACTACAATCTTCTAAGAAATTATTCCTGTAAAAGATTAACAGAAGTGAGAGAGACACAGTGTAATTCTTACTCAGAGTTTTAAAAACACCTTTTAGTATTTAAAAAGTCATTAACCATGATCATTAATCAATAGAAAGGAATGTTCACAGAATGCTTAGAAGAAATGTTTGCTAAAGCAAGAAGTCAGAGAAAAGGAAGACATCCGTGCCCTAGGCTGAAGACAAACGTTTTTCTTTTGCTTCAATAAATTAAAGCTGCTAGAAAAGAACAATTGACCAGAGGGGAACATTACTGTACAGCATATAAAATACTGCCAAGTTCAGCAAAACCTTATTTTTTTTTTCCATGCCAGTGATTGTTGAGAAATAGTTTCTTGCAAGCCTGTCTTAGACATTATGCTCAGAATCCAAGAATTTGGAAAGTACTTTTATTTCCTTTACTATTTGATGAGAACAAGAATGAATTACAGACATTTTCAGTAAATCTCTATGCTTTAAAAAATTGTTTATAAGGCCATTTCATAATGTCAGTGCGCTTTAATTTGTTCACTCATGCTAGATCCCCTGCTTCCCCCTTTGCTCTGGGCTTCTGAGAATTATTTCCAAGCAAGTAACTATACCTTCAAAATTCCCAAAGCCATTCAGAAAAAAAGAAACCATAAGGATGCACTTGTTATATGAAGTGACTTAGCTGTGTAGAAAGAAGCACTAAGTTTTAAAATCCCACGTGGAGTATCTTTGGACACTTATGGAAAACTTATTTGTATTTTAGCAGAAGACTGAGAATCAACTGGATTTATGGGAAGATAGTCCTCTATTTTGAGCTATTCCATGCTTACTGTACATCTCTGAGGTCAGTGGGGAAACTTGTATTATGTTGTACTGTGTTAAAGATGCTATTACCATATGCGAGACAATTTTTGTTTTGCGTTTTTTTAATCCTTCCCCTAATTTTTGCAAAAGCTGGGTGCTGGGTCAGCTACAGAATTAACCACTGTGAACATGGATATGCCTTTCAAGGTGGATGGACTGGGTTAAGGACCAAGGCTCAGGAACCCACAGGGCAGAGAAGCAAACTAAGCTCATATTAGCATTAAACCTGTGATTTGAGACTGCATCATATTACTTCATTCTTAAAGACTTTTAGGATTTCCATATTTTATATAAGTTAACCTTAGGCAGTATCATGGCTCTTTTTTGTATATGATCAAATCACTTAATCTAATTATGCCCCTTTTTTTTCTTGTAATTTATAAAAGCATCAGGAAAATATTTTATATATGCAGATTTATCTGTTACTACTCTGAAGAATCTAAAAATTCCAAAGCCTTCTAGTTCAGGAAATGTTAGGCCAGATTCTGTAATCACCTCTATTAAAGAACAAAGCTAAAGAGCTAAATCAGGAAGTAGATAATAAAAGACAGATCACATTTAGACAAAGACATGGTTACTTTTTTATTTGAGGAAAAAAAAAAGTATGTTTTAATAAATACTGCGGAAACATTGACCAAACAAACATACAAAGTGACTTCAACAGTTTAAAAAATGCAACAAAAGTTCTGCTTTATAACAGTTATAACTTATTTTCTTTTTACAATATTTAAATACAGAAAGCACTCGCCAGCTATTTTGTAATACTGCCCAAAGCATAATGCTGCATCAATCAAAGCATATTATGTTGGGAAAATGTCTATATTTTACGGGAAATGACTGGAATGGTATTTTCTTGCAGAGACAAAACAAAGTGCTTGTAAGACATAGAACTGAGTGTTGTAATTACTTTAATCTCCTCTCCTGCCACAATTTAAGGGGAGCACAGCTTCACACTTCAAAAATGAAGCATTATCATTGGAAAGAAAGCTCGTTTTCAACAAGCGCCAACAATAAACAGGTCAGATCTGGTTTCTTCTCTGAAAGAATCTCTAAAAGGAACTGGTCAAAAATATCTGTAAACTATTTTAAATGCTTATTATTTTATGTAACAACAGCGAATAAGTGCTGAACATGGAGCTGGGCTGCATCTGTTCAGTGAGGTTTAGCAATCACGCTCTAGAAATGCCCTAGTGTTGTGTCAGGACTGAAACTCTGTTATATAAACTTCCACTAGGGATTCTCTAAAGCTTGGGTAAGTGGGTTCTTCTCTTATCAATGTTCATTTAATGAAAGTGATATAAACCAACAGATCATCAGATGCTGCCAGTTTCGGAGCTTCAACCCAAAATAATCGTCCTTTTGCTTTGTGTTTTTGGTAACTTAGTTCCAGACAGCTTTACTCACAACTGTGCTTTCTGCTACTTTTCTTTCCTTCACTCATTACCTCTTCCGCTGAAAATAGTAACTACATTTTTTCTCTCCTTGGATCATTCTATGACGTCAAACCAAGACACCTTTTGACTTTGCATTTTTATCAACGATGGCAAAAAATCACACAACTTCTTTTCTAAACAGCGCACAAAAATATTACATTGAGCAATTTACCACTTTTTAATGACAATCACAATGAAGAACAGAACCATCAGACTGAATAAAAATTGACACTTTTTTTTTCCTATTTGATCTATGCGATGTTTGTAGTGTTGATCTATAAATCTTGCAAGATTGCAAAAGCTTTCCTTAGAACCATCCTACTCAGCTATCTTCAGGAAGGCAAGATTTCAAAGCCTCATAAAGTTTTCCTCTGGATATCCCCATGGGTCCTGATACAATTTCCATTTTAATGATGAGCTAGAAAGAAATTAGATCACATCCTCTAGAAAACTAAATGCTAAGGTCACAGTGCCAGTTCCCGGTGAGGATGGTATATTAACATATACTTTTTGTAAAGGAGATTAAAACATTTAAAAATTAAATCAAAGTAGAGATCCATGAATAGATTGTAACAAAAGCAAAAAACAAAACAAAAACAAAAATGCAAGCACCATTCAGAGTGTGATTTTTCTTCTTGGAGGTACTCGCATCCCCCTCATCTTCCTCTAGCTCATTTGTATCTCTCACTTTTTGGCATATTTTTCAAGTCACGCTTCAAAACTCTTCCGTGTATTCACTTCTCACCACTTGGTCTACATGCCGAACCTAAGGACAGGATTCCAAAAAGATGTGCATCCTTTCAAACGCCTCCTAAGCCTCTGGTATACATGACTTTGGCTATGCACTTCATTTAGACTTCACCTTTTTGTTTGCTGTTGTTTTTTACACTAGATTCCTTTGTCCTCATTAAAGATAATGAAAGATTCACATCACAGTGCAGCTCTTCGCTTTGTCCTTTCGTAAGTCCGTAGCAACTGCCGAGAGTTCTGGTCTGCTAGGCATGTGTGAAATCCGCTTTGTGGCTCTCTGTGATTTGTTCCGCTTAACGTTTTTATTTGTCTTATTAACACATGCCAAGGTGGCAACGTGAAAAATGTCTCTGACACTATTTTCTGACTGTAAAGCTGAGCATTCGATATAAGTAGCAGCTCCAATCTGTTTGGCCATATTCGCCCCCTGTGAAGCAAAAGAAGGGATTTTAATTAGCAATAAGACTCTGGGGGAAAGTTAGCTAGTATCTTCTAATACCACAAAATAATACTGCATTGCAAAATGTCTGCTAATATGTTAACTGAATTTTCCAAGTGTCATTGCAAAAAAAAAAAAAAGTTGTTAAAATTTGAACTGCCTTATTTATTACTTCATAAATATTTGCAGTCAAGAGTCAATCCTAAGATGTCCAACTGTCATGGCTCATTAAAGGTGTTAAAGCTCTGCATAGATGCTAAAGGCTTATCTTAATAGATGAGGACCTTGGTTATTAAACACTTAATATGAGGTGATTCAAAGAAGTGGAGAGTGGAGCTAAGGAGGTGATTCATCTTCACTATCAACTGCAACCAAGAGTTAACTGGTTACTCAGGCTTCCCAGGGTCACAGCAAGCATGGAATGACCCAGAGAATCTTAATGTAATAAGTTAGCTGAGGGTCATGAACATAAGCTCTGCATTTTCCACATAGCTCTGGCCGAGGCAAGGTGGCCTCTAGAGCCTGTTCCAGCACCTCATGGGGCACTCCATTTCTCTTTTCTTGAGGGTAAATGGCATTCAAGACTAGTGACTAGGTTGGACCAAAAATGGGGCAATGAATGAAATTTAAAATCAATTTTGAAATGTATGTGATTGTGTCCTACTTAGGGCCAAAATAATTTGAGGAAAGGAATAATACTATTGTGACATCTGTTACTTTAGTGTGAACAATACCACCAATATACACAATAATAAGCATGTGCAAATCAACCAAAACTACTTATTTAAAAAAACAAATTTTTGTTAATGAGAAATGGAAGACTAAGAAGACTGCAGTATTTAAAATGATGATTCTTAATGAAATTCTGGTATTTCAACATGAACTCTCTTTAGAATCTTGTTGTAGGTTTTAAGAGAATGAGCTTTCGAAACTGATTCTCATTTCTAAATACTTGGGGGAAATGCCTATAGAAATGAAGACTCTGAAAGATGGTGTTATGGAGTGTTCCACTTGACTGCTGCTGACTGTAAAATCAGATTACCTCTCTTAAAGAGTATTACTGATTTTGACCACATTCTCTCTTAAACCTATTTAACTTTAAACCTACTGGGAGTTACAGAATATACTAGGTTAGCATATCAACTGTTTATGTACTCAAATATCATGTAATTACACTAATAAATGACAGCATTTTAAATTTCACAACTGACCACTGGCCGAGCCTTTAGAAAAGCAGCTACTTTTTATGTAATTTATTATGCGTGATATAGTCCATTTCTTTCACTCTTTCTAAAACCTACTTTTTTTTTTTTGCACATGGGCTACATACATACCTGGTCGTAGGACACCGGAGTCTGCCTGTGATTGGAGAGCTCTACTAATGTACTAACATCTGTCCGCAGATCAGACTTGCAGCCCACCAAGAGCATTTTTGTATTTGGACAAAATTCCTGGATTTCACCTTTCCACTATGAGAAAAAAACAAAACAAAACAAAAAGATTAAAAAGGAAGAAAGTTGTGGTATCCATGTCATGAAAACCATTTCTCCACTGTGGAGAAAGACACTTTAAAAAGATGTTAAAAAAAGAGTATCCCTTGAGACAAAGAAGCAAACTCTGCATTCATTTTCTGAATAGATGAAGTTTTACTACTTTTTAAGTGTTAGAGAATGATTATGTATATTATGATCAATTCTCCCTCTCTGTGACTCATCTGTTGCTACTGAAAGAGACTTAGTAGATGTTGTCCAAAGGCAGCTTCAATAATTTCTTAATTATTGGTGTGTCTCAGAAAGATAAATGTGTCTTAAGAATACTTATAATCCTGAAGAGTGAACACATTCTCTGATATATGGATCTGATCCTCCTTAACTAGAAGGCTGGGGATAAGGCAGAGGCCATGCTAGCATAAGTACGCATTCCCTGATCCCGTCAAGAAACACTGAAGCACACCACCATGAGCTGAGGCTCTATTTAAGTACCTGACATAGTTAATAAAACAGAACATCTTGCCTTGAAGGAGCATTTAGTCACGTGGTTGCATCAACACAGACCATGACATTTGCAAAGGAACACCTCTTGGGTGATCAGGAAGGCATCTGGTCCTGTAGCTCATATGCCCTTCAGTTACATTTTTAAATCACATAAACTGTTAAATATTTCAATCTAGTCCAATTTGTCTGGTTGTTTCATGATCCAACAAGAATTATTAGAACCTTCAGCAATGCCTGGCTGGGAATTCCCACTGTCCTCTTTAAGAACGAGTGGCTTTTTGTGGCTTCATTTCCTCAGGCTTGAGCTCTGCAACAGCATGGAGTCAAGGGTTCAGGGCAGTCAGAGGAGAAACCTGGCTTCCTGAGGGCAGAGCCTAGAGAGGCTGAGATGGGGAAGTGGTCCCTAATTCTTCCCACCCACAGTCACAAATATGTAAAGTGTTCTACTAACTACTGTGGCAGTGACAATGATGATTAAGATATAGCTGTGTCTTCTAGAAAAAATTCACAGAATAGTGGGGGTGATGAAGTCATGTATTAAGTATAACACTAGATAAGAGGGACATCCTGCAAGAATACCTTAAAAGATCACTAGAGGAGACATCTCCAAATCTAGTACTATACTATGGGCAATGAGCTCTAGTGTAAATTACACCAGTGGATTCAAAGAAGGAATATACTTTCCATAAGAGACCATTTTGTGTACTCCTTCCTTCCTTTCTTCCTTCCTTCCTTCCTTCCTTCCTTCCTTCCTCCCTCCCTTCCTTTTTCCCTCCCTCCCTCCCTTCCTCCATTCCTTTCAGAATTATGGAATTATGTAGGAACACCTACCACATGCTAGGTGGCACTGGCATTAGAAGTGGAACGTAAATTGGAAAGAAAAAATCCTTCCTACTTCAAGTCATTCTAACCTCCTCTTTGATAGTGAAGGACTTAAAGGGTTCCATTAATCAAGACAAACCACAGGGGTTATCATGAGCCTTAAACCTCACAGGAATGTAAAACATACTCATTAATATCTATAAGGCCGAAGTCACTATTCATTTGGTCTTAGAAGACAAAAGCAAAATAAAACAGAAGAAAGGCTTCTCATCATAAATTATGCATAGCCCGATACTACATCAAGTAAAATCTCCAGTAAATAAACAACCTCTTTTATCTCCAGACAGAACTAGACACGTCGTTATGTTGTTCTTCAGCTGTGTAATGACTTTGGCCTCCCTCTGCATGTCTAGCAATTGTTTACAAGCATTAAAGACAGGAAAGGTGTATTCCTGCCTGAATTTGACAAGCATTAGCATTATTTGTGTTAGATATGTATTACTCAAAATTGAATGGAGCTAAAAAGAGAAAAAGAGCCTTTGATCTATTAAGAAAGTCATACTTCATTGAACTGTTTGTAATATTTAGTAGAGACAGAAGGATGATTATACTTCACATCTTGATTTCACAATAACACACAAGCCAAGCAATCAAACGTAATAGGGGAATGTAAACTAATAAAAACACACAAAATACAAACAAATTCCAATAAAAATTGAAACCACAAAAACAAAACCAACCCAGCCAACCGCGTGAGTATTTGTTTTTCTCAATCCCTACCATACTCAGACTGGGCTGCATGGGTCACCCCTCAGCTGACACTGCCTTGCTCAGCCACATCCAGTGTCTAAGCCAGTGAGTGGAGGAGAGGGAGTGCTCCACCAAGGGTTTGACTCTGAAACCCTACAGCTCACAGGCCAGGGCTGAGAAAATAGCGAGGGATGAATAAATGCTGGTCGATGGACTAGCATGGCGTGTGCTTTCTACAACTACCTGGTGGCTGAGTCCCGGCTGCTGGAGGTCAAGAAATGTCCCTTCCTCCCACTGGCCTCCCTAGTTCCTGTGACCCATCCTGTAATAGGTCTTCTTCCTCTTGATACCCACCCTGGTTCCTTTAATCCATAGCTTCCTTAGTTAGGTTCCTTCTTTATCGATGGAACCTGACTTACCTTTGCCTACATAAACTGTGTGTATGTTATAATTTAAAACATGTTCAAAAGCACTGCTTCTATATTACTAGAAAGATACCTGATCATCAGACAATTTACATTATCTGATGTCTGAGGACACATCCCTATTCCTCCTATACTAGTTCTATTTCTGTTTCTAATAAGTGACACCATAACTAAAACACAGCTTCTTTATTAAAATAGCCATTATTACATTCCTTTCACTATCTGAATTGAGGTCAAATGTAAATCTGTAAACTAAGGTGCAATCTGTTGAGTCGCTGAAAGAAGGAAGGAAGACATGACTATGACAGTAATCAAATATAACTGTTTGTAGCTGTGCCATTTCCACGCAAAGAACAAACATGCAGGCCCTTAAAGGGTATTTTGTTCCAGAGCTTCATAAAATAAAATTTCAAGCAGGTTCATCACCAAAGGTAGTGATACATATGTTTGGAAACCCCTTTTGGTGTGAGAGGGTTCCTTCTAGCGTGTAATTACCAATTGTAAGGCAGGGAATTGACTAGAGTCTTTGAGCTCCCCCGCAAACCCCATGTTTCTATTTATACATCACCCAGTACTGAACTGTGTCATCATTCCCCAGCACTTGCCTTTTTGAGGACACTGTCCAGGGTCTCTGGTCTACTGATGTCAAAGCAAATCAGCACGGCGTCCGAATCAGGGTAAGAGAGGGGGCGGACATTGTCATAGTAAGGAGAGCCTGAGAAGAAACAAAGATACACAAGTTTTCAGATGAGAGTGCTCTTGTCTGCCATGCATTAACTCTACCCTTTTGGGCTAAGTCCCTTGGCTGTCACATCACAACCCGACCCCCACTTCCTTGAATTCTTGGAAAAGAATTCAAACAGACACACAAAAGCCCGCTTAGAAATATATGATGAAAGAAGCGTTACATGTATCTGACATAAATTCAACAAGAGGGCCAGGATCTTAAGGTGAAATCTGTATGGTTCAGACTAGGGCCTAAAGTCACCTGGGTGAAGTGGGGAAGCACCTGGGGCCAGGTGGTCTTAAGTGCAAACCTGCACTCAAGAGGGAGGGGGCAAGGTCCTTTTAGGACTCTGCCTCCAATTCTTTACTCATAAAATGAAGATGTTGACAACATACATACCTGAGATTAAGCAAACCCAGCCAGTGCCTGGTATTTAGTAAGGGATCAATATGTATTAACTATGGGTATTATGGTTATATTGCCACTACTGATAAAAGTTGAGTGGTAGCAAGAATCATAAACTGAGTACTTCTTGGGAAAGTGACCAAAACTCAACATCAATCTGACAGTAGGACGGGGGTGAATGAGGAAGACAGGAACAGAGTGGGTTCAACCACGCAAAGAGAAACCACAGTAAACCACATCAGTGTCATCCATTTTCAAGTTATAAGTTTAGATAGACCACTGATCTTTGAGCTTGCTTATTTTAACCCTATGTAGATTTTCTTCCTGCTGCAACCAAAAATAATAAATGTCATGTCACTTATATAGGGTCATGTCACTTTTTTACACAGTCCCATCTCTGAGAGTGACACTGAGGTATGATCCAAGGGTCTTAACCTGAATTAAATCCAGAGTACCCTAAAGGTTCAAGGCCCTAGCCAATCAATTTAACCACAGAACTCTCTAGTCATTTAAGGTTCTTCTATTCCCTTATTCCAAAGGATGGGCAATTACATGAGGCCAATAGTTATGTAGTGATGTGACAAAGAAACTAAATACAGCCTTCCAAATACTGCTTGTTTAAGAAATCGGTTTTCATATACTAACATTTCACAAGTATCACATGAACATGATTTTACTGGGCAAATACATACACACATATGTATCTGACTCCAGAGTAGAAAAAGAAAATCTAAACCACCAAACTCTTTTTAGAAGTCTGTTTCATTTTGACATCACTTTCCATTTTGAGCAGAAAAACGGGACATGTTGTCCCCTGATAAATCAAAACCTCAGTAGGCAAAGTCAGGAAGAGAGACTTAAAAAGCAGCTTTAAAAAATATCACTGTTTATACTTCTATCAAAACAACATTTGCTGGGAGGCTGTTCTTGCGATCTCAAAGACACTACAGTCAGGGGCATCACCCTCTATTCACACAGTACACTCTGGGTCCCTGGCATCCACTGTGGATCCCCAGGCAACAGTGGCTTTTCCGCTAGCCGCTTTATGCTGGAGAGTGACAACTTCAAGCCACGTGTGTCTGCTTAGCTAGGAAGAAAAGAATGTTATAAGAATCAGGAAGAAAAGTGTGAACAAATAGAGAGTGAAGTCAGAACTGTTCATGAGCCGCCTATCTACATCTGGAACCAGGACCGTGGTATAGCAGAGGCTGACAGCTGAAAGATATTTCCCAAAAGCTTAAAGGGTTTAGAGTTTAAAAAGTCAAGTCATTTTAAATATTAAGGTATATTAGAATGAGGCTGTCTCTGAAAATGACAAGCTGTGGCTGCCTTGGCAGTCACTGAAAGAACTCTGAGGTGAATAGAATAATTCACAAATAGTTCACTCATTTGAACACTTGAGAGGCATCAGAAACGAGACGGCTGAACACTATTTATGGCTACATTAGTATTTCTGTATTAATTCTGAGAAGTTCACACTTTCTCAACTACAACCTTTCCTGTTTCTGTGTCCTAAGCCTAACTCCAGCACAGCTCCTGCTGTAAACAGTTGAATGACTCTTTCCTAACAGGCAGTCAGAAAATTCCAGATCACAGAGTGGAGCTCCAAATACTGGCCATAGAAACGAGAGTTTCCTCTGTTCCTCAAAGTCAGCGAGAGATGACCTGATTCCAGAGCCAGGAAGGCAAAGCTGCCAACAGGATTGTCAGAAACCTAACCAGGCCTCAGAAATCTCCTTTCCCAGAAATCACTCACATCAGGAAAAACCACTGTCTCCCTGTGGAGAGCTTCCAGTCTCAAGCAGACCTGATCTTTAGAGGACTGGCATCTTCAGGTACCTGCTCCTTTCAGGATATGATTCGTATGATCTGAAAGTACTCAGTGCCAATTCCAGATGCAAGACGACTCTGTGACAATGGAGATCATCTTTTCCAAATACAAAAATTAGGAAAAGCAACTGAAGAAATACAAAGAGGGTAAAATAGTTTAATCAAATTTGAGACTGCCAGGAAAATCCTGAGGAATGGTTTCAATATTCGGGTCACCACGTGGCTGCTGGGAATTACCTCTCCCTTTGTGGACTGTGTTTCCCGTCCCCCACCCATATTATAGCCACAAAGGAGATCTGGTTTTATGCTCAGCCCTCTGTCCCCTGCTGGAGATTGCTACCTATTAAAATCAAGTGGGCTGGCTTCTGTGCTTAGTGCATATATCCAAATATCTGCCAAATTTAGACTTTGGCCTGATTTTAAAATGAAACAGTGTTCTCCAGTTAAACCAGATTCTCAGGGAAGTTCTGCTTTTTTTTTTTTTTTTTAATCCGGTTAAAAGTATGAGTGAAAATACATATGTTATGCAGTATAAAGGTTCATGAGAAATAAACCAACATGCTTGTAAAGGTAGGCAGGTAATTTTTAATAGCTTTAACATGATCTAATTAGGGATGACACTTTGATCCCATTCTATTACTTTTGCTAATGAACAGTGCTGCTTTTAGATCAACAAGATTGTCCAAAGGTACTAGCAAAACTGATTCCCATATTTCTTAGTTATAAGCATAATTTGACCACCAATGACAGCAGTAATTTATTTAAAAACAAGACCATTTAGTTACTATATCTTTGATAGGTTAAGTTTATCTTAAACTTAAGGAATATCTATTGTCTGTATTTTTTATAGTGAAAAAAATTGATATAGAATTATCAAAGAACTATTCTACCAGGAAAGATGTAATTCATCAGCTAAGCACGACTTTCGGGATAAAAAACAAACAAACATAAAAAAAAAAAAAAAAAAATAAAAAAAAAAAAAAAAAAAAAAAAAAAAAAAAAAAAAAAAAAAAACACCTCCTGTGTAACTTTACAGTGTTTGCTCTGTGTTTAAGAACTTGGAATTCTTCCTTTTCTTCCCCATAAAGCCCAAGAGGCTGAACAAAGGAAGTAAGGCAAGCAAAGCAGAAGAGGGCATGGTGGAATCACAGGCATGCGTGAGATTACACAAGCCAAAAGAAAAGGAGGAATTCCAGGAATGACTCTGTGAAGTGAGAGGCAATATAGAGAAGCAGAAATGACACCAAAGGAAAGAGCTGAAAGTAAGTGGGTAAAGGAGGAACAGTGCCTGCCCCTAACTCCTAGATCCCTCCAGAAAAGTCTTGCAACCTCCTGTGAAGGTAAACAGCAAAATAATAATAATAATAACTTCTACAGGTTTTTTTAAAGATGCACATGAAAAAGTCCTAAGGTACTAACTGTAGAACTAAACACATCACAATCAAGAGGGCTCAACATTTTGTACTATGTATGAAAGTATTCAACTTCAGCTTCAGTGCATGGTAGGTATTGATATACATAGAGCATGTGCTCTAGTACTAAGAATGGACTACAGTTAAAGTCCAATAACATTTAGGTACTGCGTTTTGTTTGTCAAATAAAACTCTTTTCAGCATGTGGAATAGGTTTCATAAATATGGAAATTCTCAGATGCAGCATTTCTCTGATATTATATAAAACTTTAAGCTCACAACACTATTCCAAGGTCATTTTTAAGCAACCTGCCAGACCTCTGAAGGGAAAACTTTGGGAAACTCTGTAAAGAAACAACTACACTATGTATGCAAAATGTGTAACCCCCTCCCCCAGAAAATATAGTTGAAAGTCTTTGCTGGGGATAGATTGGAACAAGCATATGATTGGGACTCTCTGAGTTTCTCAAGTTTGGCAAACATCAGCAAAGTTCTGGAGAGCTTTTGAAATTTCAGATCTGTCCATCTTTATATTCAAGATCATTAATTCTGGGTGAGAGCGAAATTTCCAGCCCAAGAATAGTCACAACGTGCCTCACCCAGAAACTAATTCTTCAGACACATACCTGCCTGCTGAAGTCACCCTTTCACAAAGATAGAACACACCATATATGTACATAATTAAATGTATATGTAAGAAGATTCGTGCCCAAAAGGGAAGCTTTGTGGAACCCTTTGCAAAACCAGTTTAAAGTCTAAACACTGTGAGGCGTTGGGAAAGTTGAAGAACTGAAAACTCTTCTTGTTGAATATTTCATAAATATAACTTATTTAACTTGACCCTTAATTTTTTCAGCTTCCCTTTCCCCCTTAAGAAATTTTTACCAAGAACAGTAAGTTAAAACTATTGCATATTTTTTGGACAAGAAAAGTAGATTAAGTTTTGGTATTTTTAGTGACCACCATGAGCACATCTGAACCCAGCAGCAGCTAACATGTGAGACGGCATGATGTGCCCAATTATTATAAGATTGCATTTCCTCATGCCATCTCTAATCAGAGTAAAAGCTTTAAATTAGCAGCAATCTCTAGAATGTGAATCAAGTCTGGGCAGAGCTTTTGTATCTGACTCAATACTAAGACTGTTTAGTTCTCATCTCAAGTAGTCTGCATGACAAATACCATGCCGGCAAATATGCAACAAACACTTCCAGGAATAATATTTTGTTTGTCTCTTCCATCGATTCAGATAATCAGAATTATGAACAGATCTTATACAATTTCGTGGGCATTTATGTGTTGCTATTAAAATGGAATAAATATTTTCTATTTCTAGGAGCAATGTAGATACAAAATTAGAAAGTCAGAGAGGTAGCTACGTTTGGCCTTTAAATAAAGCTGTAGCTTTAAACTCCTAATCTTATTGAGATACTTAAAAATATGTAAGAATCAAAATATTTTACTGACAGTGGAACCATGGTAAGTCAAGAGCTTTAGTGAGAAGAGTATATGTATATGTATATCCCTAAAATAGTATATCGGGATAATGGATTTAAGTTTTTTTTCATATCATATCTAAGAATCAGATTTCTTAGGGTAGAATCCCATGAGTGAATTCATCTTTCCACCAACCATGTCATCAGACTCATTTTTCAAAATCAATGTGTGCAACACCTGGTCAAACTTCTGAGGCAACTTACTTTCCATGTCAATAAAATGTCTGTTTTGTCAAGGGAGACTCTTGAGAAAGTGGCCAATACATAGCAACTGAGAAGACATTTAAAGGATATCAGAAAATGACTGAGCCATGACTAATTCATTTGGCACAGACCGCCAGGCACCATGAGCTAACTGGAGAAAGTATTGGTCCTTGGTGTCATATTTACACGCAAAAGAACTGGATTAATGAGGAAACATCTGGTTATTTCAGGTGGCATCAGAATGACCAATTTGGACGCTTCATTGAAATGTGCAACTTAGCAAGAAACCAAATTGGAAAAAAAAACCCAGCACTAAATGGGGCTAAAAAACAAATCTACAGACAGATGTAGACTTAGAAATTCTGAGTATTTATACCTTCCCCTCCCGTTTTTGGGAGGTTCCATGTTTTAAATGGAAATTATTGCATGGTGGACAAATTCCCAAATGCACTGTTTTGTGTACTGCTTACCATCCAAACTAACTTATTGGATGGTACTCACTACTATCCAAACTATCCTACTAGGTGGAAACAACCATCCGAACTATCTGTTTTACCTTAACCCAGCTCTCTTAAAGAGTTTCAGTGTGAAAACCCAAGTTAAGAATTAAACCTAGTTTTGACACCCTAAGCTCCAACAAATCATTACTACTTGATAAAATAACTGGTTTCCTGCAATTTTGCGCTTGACGTTCAAATCCCAAGCACCCATGCTTCTCTGGCTCCTTCATAAATTCTTAACCTCTTCCTTTCTCCAAGAAGGTTAATTTACGTTATAATTCTTAGCTTCCAGAAACTTGTTTTCTCTGAGAGCCACTAAATATAAGCATATAAGTCATGAGTTAGGGAGCCTGGGCTACCCATGTGACCTTCAACAACTCTTTGGATATTGTTACTCCTGGAAAAGTCCAGCTTTAGAACTTCCAGGCTCACCCTCCTATAAACAGGTACTATAGCCCTAGACCGGAGGAAGTCTTTTTATGCCCTCTGTTTGTCCGGTGGGTATTCGAAGAAGGGTATCAGGGAAGAAGGATGTCCTTACCCTGTTCAAGTCTCAGTCTACAGGCATCTCCTCCCATCTAAACACCTGACACTATCTGGGCTCCTCATCTGATTTCTTTTGTTAGTTTGGGAAAGCCTGAACATTTCGAATTTCATTGTCACTCATGTTTTAACCACATCTGCCTTATTGCATGGTGAAATTGTGAGTATCTAAGGACAGAAGCTGCTCTAGCCCAGCTCTGTACCCCTTCCATAGCACCTAGCAGATTGTATGCAGACAAAAAGCCCTAAACCATGCGTATTGGTTTTATAATCATTTTTATATGTCTTATCCAGATGTGTTCATTTATATGCTAAATCACTAAAAAAGGGGGGAGGGGGAGAGAGAGAGCAGTGATCTCTTTTTAAGCCGCTTTTCTGGATTAATTATATACTAATCTTCAATACTGCTGAACCATTTCCATCCTTATTAAGAAATATTTCATTAGAGAGCTTGTCACCAATCTAAGCTAAATATAACAACTTAGATAGACTTCTGTTTATAGAGAAGTTTGTCCTCAAATTAAGGCCATGAGTTAATTAAGATGTTTTTCCTCCCTTTTTCTCTAAGTATAAGAAATAAAGAATACTACCTTAACTGTTAATAATGCTAAAAACTAAAATAGGAAGTACTAACTTTAGCACTCAGGGCTTAAAAGCAGCTTGGATCATGACAAGATTCAAGAGTATTCATGAGGCAGTAGCATAGTTATTGTGGGGAATTTTAACAGCTGAATTGAATATATTAAAAGTAATAATAAGCCTTAAATAAAATGTGCATTAACTTGCCTTGGTTAAAAGCTGGAATGAATGATTATTACTCCCTAAATCACATGTGCTGAAATTATACTGCAATCAAATCTCTTAGGAAAAGATACGGTGATCCTTAAATGACTACGTTTCTATTATTAGTAGGCATTTGGCTTCATGCTACAAATTACTTCTATGCTTGGCAAATGTGGCCAATTTCGAAGCACAAGATATTAGAATTACTTTGGTCATACTTATTATTTTACAATGTCCAAACTATTACCCATTGTTTTGAAGAAACTCATTGGGTAAAATTTGAAAATCAATGGGAGCATTTCTGCAACTATTAAGAATGTTCATTTTATAATGAAAAAGAAATATTTTTTAGGAAATAAAATAGTTATGGGCCTTAAAAATTACCTCTTTTAGATGATTCATACAGCATTTTTACAAAGGTTTTGTTTATTTTGGAGGGGGACTGGAGTATTGTAGCCCTAAGAATCGACTGGCAAAGTGCCTTTGGTAGTTGCCTTAACTGGTGTGTGCAGTGGGAGGAGCGGGGCAGCTGCTTCCTATCTGAAGAGGATCCAGAGTATCTATAAGCCCTAGGATGTCTGACAAAGGAAAAACATTGCAACCAAGTGGAAGAGGGCACTGGGGTTCAAGAACCTGACAAAATTGGGTACATCATGAGTTGTCAATGTACTACACACTAAACCGGAAGGGCTTCTTTTTCTCCACTACCCTACCTGAACTGTATGCTTCTTAGGGGCAAGACCATAGTTAATTCACACTGTATCTCTAAGGTCTAACAAGGGATGTGTTTATAGTAGATGTGGAAAAAGGAAGCGATGGATGGAGAAAGGAAGGAAATATTATGTTACTTGCCTCAAAAAGCAGGAAATGAATTATTATTTTTTTCTCTTGGTGCAAAGAGACTTCACATATCCTACTTTCACTTGATATTTTTTCCCACATCCAAACTGATAGAGTTTTGTCTATGCATGCTTATGACTGCTGGGGGAAAAAGTAGACCCCTTAGAAGAAGCTGTCCAACTAAAGAGGCCAGAAAAGAGAGGAACTGTTTCTGTCTTCTAAATGGTTGCCCTCCTGCTAGGAGGGCATTCAAGGACATTGTTCATTCAAAGGACAATGTTCACCCCGTCTCTCTCCCGATATAAGTCAGGCACACCCAATTTTTCCTATACAAGTCTCTTGCACAAAGTTATAGGAAGGAAATAGAAAGTTTAATTTATCTGACATTTAGAACTTTGAAGACTTGGCTTAGATCTCTTCTCCAGAGTTAAACTGATGGCCTTTGGGGGAAAAAAAAAGTATCAAGAGGCATAAGGCATATGCAATTATTTTTACAATCTGAGCTAAACAAATGTCTTAATAGGCAAAGAAAATGTCAGACATTTACCACAAATAATCCTATCCAGAAATTTGCCATGAAGAGCTTGGAATTAAACGGAAAAATGTTAAAGATCCTTGAAATAGTTAGCTGCTGATGCAATGGTTCCTGTTAGATATATACAACAGATCACCTTTGGTGGAAACGGGCTATTCCTAGAATTTCAGTAAGCAGTGCTTGGTGACGTGTGTTTAATTAACTAGCATTTAGCCTCATGAACAACATAATGGAATTCTAAATAATCCCCTTATGCCTCTTTTTTCCATTTGTCTAAATCTAAATTCTAACTAAGATTTCATTACTGGATAATTTTGCAGTACAAAATTTTCTGAATCACGTTTTCAAACCTTTGTATTTTAGTTAAACACACACAAGTTTTGGTTTCATTAAATAAAAAGACAAATGATTATTTCACTACAAACTCCATTTCAGGTGATTATCTTCAATTCGATGAAAGGTACTGTTTATAAAGTTGCCATTCTTTGTGCACAGGTAATTCAGTATGAATAAATGTCAGAGAACCTCATCTCCTTGGAAACTATGCATATCATTACTCATTTATTCATTCATCAGATTTTATTGGATAACTACTGTGTGCAAGGCATTGTGCTATGTGTGCAGAGTCTACAAACTGCAGAGTTTTCGTCAAATGCAATAAGATACCTGAAGTGGTATTTATCTGCACATTCCAAGGACAGCCTCTAACTATAAACTGCCACATTTTGTTTGTTTTATTTTCTAGCCTATATCAAATAATGTGCCTTTTCTCCCCTAAAAAGGTCAATTTAGCCCTTTAGGCATCTAATCCAAAATCTCCGTTGGTGGTCCTGTGACTCTTGAAGCTTGAGATAGAGAATGTATAGCCTAGCATTCCTATAAGACCACCCGTTCCCCCTCCCTATCCAATAGGTTTCATTCCTAAATCCATCAGGAAGCTTGCCTCTGCCCAGAACCTGGCTTGCTCTGTAGGCTGTGAAAACCCCAGCATGGGATGCCATATCCCCTGAGACTAAGAGCTGAAACCAACCAACATCCTGGAAAACAAAAAGACCTGCCTGTCCAGCGTAATAAAGCCAAGAAGTGTACAGCTGGGAGAGATCCTGCACATCATCTAACGCAGTGTCCTCTTTTTACAGATGATGAAAATGAGACCCAGGGAGGTAGGGGATTTGCACACAGAAATCCATGGTAACCAAGAGCTAAGATCTAAACACAGCTTTGTATCCACGACTGGATCAGACCCGCTGCTCCATCCCGTGCCAAAATAATTTTTATCGTGCATTAGGTCCAAACAGGGCTGCGGGTGGGGGCAGGGAGTACCGGTGCTTATTATTGGTTCCACACCAGCTGTCACATCCACTAGGCATAACCAATACATACCATGATATGTCTAGGAATCAGAGCCCATTAAGTACGAGGCTGTATAATAATTCTGATGACAGGAACTACTGAAATAAGGAATCACTTGAATTCTGTCTACCAACACCTTCTCTATAGTTTCGCGTCTGTAAACAACCCCCAACACAAAACAAGGGGCAAAGTCCTGACTGCCGCCCTTGGAACGCTCAAAGAAGAACCTGACTCTCCAGGGGGAAACAAAATCAGCCCTTCTCACTGCAGCAGTCGCAGCATCTGGCACCGACCGTGAGAGGCGCTCGCTCTTGCGAGACTTCTCTCTTGCCTTTGTGCAGGGACCGCCTCTGGCGACCCTGTCAGTCTGGTTCCTTCCTCTTGCTCTCAGATCCCCCGCGTCCCTCGGGGGCTCCAGTGGTTCAAGCCTAGGGTTGTGGGAAGCTCACAGAAGCACCTCCACGAGGCCACTCCCCGCTGGGCGCGGCTCCTCCTCGGGGCCTCCCCGCCTAACAGCAAACCTGCTTGTTGGCACTTGCGCGTTCCTCCTCGCCAGTTTCACCCCGGATTTGGCTCGGTCCACTAGCAACCCAGCTCCCGGCTAAACAACCAGCCCTAAGCAGGGGCCTTGACCCAGCATTCCCAATGACTCCTGCTTTTCTAGAGGCGACACCCTTCTTGGAAACAGACTCGCCAGACACCCCTGGACACGGCGGCTGGTGCCTGGGTCCCAGGCCAAGACCTTAGATGGTGCCCCCCTGCCACGCCCCGGTCTTTGACCTGGCCCAAACCCCTAACTCAGTCGGGGGGCCGGATGGATTCCCACCGGTAGGGTACCCAGCCCTCCCTAACACCGCGCGCCAGGTAGGTGGGTGGGCGCTTGGGAAAGCAATAACCCGGCCTTGAACCTCAGACCCATGAATATAACCCACCGCTGTGCCAATAATTCAAGTGGACGGGAAGGTCAAAGGCGAATAGTGCTGCCCGCGGACTTGGAGGCAAGCAGAGTGGGGGATGCAACAGAGGTCAGGAGGGGCTGGTGTGCTGGAGGGGAACGGCGTGATCACTGGGATGGAGTGGGGGAGAAAGGGAGGTTCGGTACAGGTGCGCACCAAGGCGCCGCGGGCGGCCGGCGGCTCAAAGAGGAGGCCCAGCGGCTGCCCGGCCCCTGCGCCCCAGCGCATTCCTGGCTGTAGGCGTCACGGGGGCCGCGGCTGCCTGCGCTCAGTTTCTCTCCCTCAAGAGCCGCAATCACAGGTAACCGCGTCGCCTCGGGGAGTTTCTCCCGCCTCCCACCACCCCCGCGGAGCTCCCAGCCAACCAGCAGATTAGATCAGGAGGGGCGCCCGCCGCGAGCCGGGTGGTTCCGCTGGGGCGCAAACGGAGCCTCCGCACACCCCCCAGCGTCAGGCCACCTCGGCCGCCCCAAGGCGACCAGACCACGGCTCCGCGGGCAGACTGCGCCCGGCCACCTGACCACTAGTGGCTCCAACCGCGGGGTCAGCCTGCGGGCACACAGCGCCCTACTCACCCCACTGCCATTTCCTCGTCCACGCTGCCGTCTGCCGCCCCCATCCAGAAGGGATACAATTTTCGCCCAGCAGGGACCGTGGGAATCCCTCGGAAGGGGCAAAGTTAATGGAGGGGCGCAGGCGGCTTGTAGCCCGCGGTTTCCCGAGACCCGCCGCGCATCCCCCAGCGGCTGGAAACCCGCCCCAAGCGCCACGCGGTCCTACCACTCTTACCCGAAGTGTCCCACAGGCTCAACTCTATTCTTTGTGTGTCGATTTCAAAACTGGCCGTGTAATTCTCAAACACTGTAGGAACGTAATTCTGGATAGACAAAATGGGCAAAAGAGGAAGGAAAGAGGGCGAAGAGGTTATCTTAAAACGCACGAAACCGATTGAACACCCTTTCAAAATCGCCTCCCCGCTCCCCAATTAAGAAAGAAAACCCTCACACACATCAGACCACACACTAAGCACATAGACCCTTTCCGAAATTCCTGTCTTACTCCCCACTCGCTCCACCCGGCTCTCACAGACATGCTGACCCGAATCTCCAACCCCGGGTTTTGCACACAGGAACGAACAAGTTTCAGGAGCTAACCAGCCCATGTGCAGGCGCGTCCCAGCCCTGAAGCTTCCAGCGCACTTTCCCTTTCCCCGCAGTCTAACCAGGGAAAGTAGTAAGGGGCGAGAAAGACGACTTTTTTTTTTTTTTTTTTTTTTTTTTTTTAAGGAAAAACGGGTGGAAGCGGGGAAGCCCACCTCAAGGCGGTGATCCCACGGGCCGACCTCCTCCGGGAAGCCGCGGCCGGCCACACTCACCTCGGGGAAGCAGTCCTTGGCGAAGACATGAAGCAGCGCAGTTTTTCCACACTGACTGTCTCCCACCACAACTATCTTGCATTTCACGTTCTGATTAGGATCCATGATAGATTTGCTGGATAATTTCTGGCTGGCTCTTCTCTCCTTCATTGATGTTGCCTTATTTTCTCTTGGAACAGGAATTTTCTCTTGTGAAGAAAATATATATGTGTATATTTCTCTCTTTATAAAAAGCAGATATAAAAATAAATCGCAAGGCTGTTGGGAAACCCCTGAAACGCGGTGCAGACGAGGAGGAGAGCTAGAGGAGCAGGCTCGTTACTTCCCTCCAACAAGTTTTATGCCTGACTCCTCACCGCGCCTCCCAAGTCCAATTCCGATCCGACTGCTTTGTTTCACGCTCTCTGCGCGGCTTTATACTCCCGGCCTTCCAATCCTCTGCTTTCTCAATGAGAGGAGGAAACTGATCTGCCTCCTCCCCTTTTGTGGAGCCTGGGAGTGAGCGCCCTGCGTTGCTTGCAGAAAATGTAAGCAGTGCGCCCTCTAGGGTGCCCGTTCGGGATCTATTTCAGATAAAGGCTCTGGGACAACTCTTAAGAGCCCAAAGGTGCTTTGCTGACAAGTCCAACAGGGCAAGGTGGGAAACCGATATCTATGCATATTGATTTGAACTACAATTCCTCTAAATACAGTTTAATAGGGGCTTATGTCTAGAAGCCTCATAAACATTTACGAAAACAAAATCATTTTCCACCCTAGTTAAAGCACAGTTATAAAATATAGGAAGCAAATCTTGGGTACAGAAGAGTTAAGGTTCTATTTTTTTTTTTAATGGCTTGTATCAAGTACGTAGGCCATGGACCAATAGAACAGCGTGTTTATTCCCGATACAAGAACTGGTGTGGCTGGGTCACAGTAGTGGAATGGCTTCTGAAACCTGTCAGTTTCAGTCATGAAGGTGAAGGCAGAAAGGTTTTGAAGAGTGGGGACAGGAGGTGGGAGGTGAGAAGAAAGAGAAGTGGAAGATGCTCATGACTGAGTGACAAAGGCCATTGGAGACTCAGCCCTTCTGCGCTCGGAACACAAACACTTGTCAGCTGAGTTGCACCTCTCCACATTTGCAGGTGAGAGGTGGACAGATTTTGATACTGTCTGTTAATTATTTATCTATAGCCTCCTCCATCTTCGTGGAATCGAAGCACCCTAGGCTGGACTCAGGAGGCACAAACACCTTTAGCTGAAAAATGCAGGTACAACCTCTTTTCCCCTTCTCCACATCTATCTCCCTAGCCCTCCAACTCTTCCCCCAAAGCAAGAGTCTTAGAAAGGACCAGAATAGCCCACACATTTGTTCTTTTCTATCAGAAGTCTTTCTTTTTCTCATCTTCATCCTGTGCACCCCAAATGCTCGGGAGGTTTCAGTCGTTACACTGCAGTAGGATATTGGCCAAAAACAACTTATATGGTTCCCGATGGAGCCTTCCAGGCTTTTAAATCTTTTAAATGAGAAGAAGATGGGGTGAAAACAAACAAAGCAGAACGTTCAACATGGGAAGTGAAAAGGCACAATAAAGAGTGGTCGAAAGCACTGATGTAAGTAGTGGACTGGTGGGGCTCCTGAAACGTAGGGGATCCAAGAATGATGTCCTATTCGGGGCTGAGAAAATTGGAACCCCCTCAAAAAGCAGTGACTCAGACTCCATCGGTGGGTCTGTGTTTACACAAGTGGAAGGCTGACCCACAGACAAGCAGGTTGCTGGCCCTGCTGGGGTTCCTAGAGCAGACTTTGCCAATGTTTGCTCTTCAGAGCTTTAGTGCCTCCTGACACAAAGGGTGCCATGGCCCAATTAGTGAGGGTGACACTGTGTCCGCATCACTCATTGAAGATTCAGCAAGCACACTGATATGTTACAAACATTTAAAAATCCTGGAGAAAAACAGCCTATTTAATATAGTTTAGCCTAGCATTTCCCCAAACTACTTAAACACAGCAAACATTTATCTAATTATTTACGTTTGTTTGTTTACTTGTTTGAGAAGCAATGGGCATAGTAGTTGAGGCAGGAGATCACAAAGAGGTGTATTTGGGTCTCCAACTTCACATTTTTCGTATGACCGCGGGTGTATTATTTAGCCTCTCTGAGCCTCAGTTTCACCATCTCTAACGTAGGAATCATAATGTAATTATGAGGAAATGCAAGTGATGTGTGCAGAACAGTTTCTGGCACAATAAAGAGTCCTTGACCTATGTTATAGTTTACATGTAAGATCTTATTTGCACTTCTCATAACTGTTGAACGTGTCTTGAGAAATTCTGGCTTTATTAGTGGACTCACTAATTGGAGCTGGGTCCATCCCATCTTTTGTCTTATTTTTAACTTCATAAGTTACCCCCTTTCCAGAGGTATGATTTGACTGTTCATATTCCTGAATTGGTGTAGCTTATATGGTTAAATCACTGTAACTAGAAATAATTAAGGGTGTTTCTGAGTTGGCCGATCAATGAATAGGGTAACCATATAATTTATCATGTAAGCTGGGATACTTTTGAGAGCAAAAAGGGGCACTACCAATGATTATGGCTAGACAACAGGGGTAAACAGGGTCTATCCGAGGCAAAACAAGATGCATAATCACTTCACCATAGAATCATCTGGAATCATAGTGGATGACTATTTTTGGAAATCAGGTGACCTGAATTTCCAGGAATCTGCCAGTTGCTGAGCAAAATTTAATGGATGTCTAACAGAGGAGAAAAACCAACTGTCTGAAGTCACCAGGCTTTGAATCCCTCTAGGGTTAGAATTCTTCCTTTTCCTTTTTAAAATCTTTAGTGTTTAGTGTGAAGCAGATACTTAATATATTTTAAAATTCATCTAACATTTAGTTTAACAATTATTTATTCAGCATCTGCTGTAAACCACGCACTGTTCTAGGAACTGCAGATATAGCAGTAAACAAGGCAGACTCGTTTGCTACTCTCACAAAGCATACATTCCAGCCAGGAGATAAACAGTGAATGAAGACGTAAGATCATCCTGTGTTTTCTTCATAGAAAACATGGTTAAATGATTATTAAAGTATAGTAGGGTAGGGATCAGACCCATGGTCCAGCAGAAAAACGCTCACAGGCAGTAGAAAGGGTATAGGCTGGAGGGAAAGGGCTGGCAGGTTTGAGGAACAGAAGAAAGGCCAGAATGACTGAGGCCCACTGAAGGAGGGAGAGCGTAGGTTGGGGAGCAAAAGGAAGTAGCCAGGGGCTGAATAATTGGCTGTAGAATTTGGATTTCATTCTCAGGGTAATGTGGAGTCAGTCATGGGAGGACTTGGAGCAGGGTAGCAGCATGACTCCATGAATGAATGAACGGAGTGACTCCAGTTCTTGGTCTGCACTGTCACTCACTAGCTGTGAAACCTTGATGAAACTGCTCATCTTCAATGAAAATATGAGATTCAAGTATACCTAAATTCCTGGAAAAGACTAAAATTTTAGACTGCAATAAAAGGTTTTCCCCTAAGAAACACATTCATTAGAAAATGTGAAGCCTCACTTGAGAGGATTGAATTTTACCTAGCGTCCTTCCTTTTGTTATTCTTGTTTGTCCTCTTTTGTCTTCCTGTTACTCTCTCCTTTTTCTGATTTATCCTTAAGACCAAGAGAATAGAAAACCAATAGCAATTGTTTCTCTATGACTTAGTTAATAGAACACATTCAGTTGCCCTAAAAGGCTTGAGTTTAAAAATTATTTTCTTCATGGCTCACCCTTTACTTATTAGAGGAAATCTCCCCTACCATAGAAACTACATCCCCTTTGACACAAAAAGGGCTGATTCCAAGCCTGGAGATTAGAAACAATTGAGAGAGTCCCCATCTAGGGATAACACAAGATGGATAACAATTGTTTCTGTGATTCGGGTGACTATAAGTCAGGGACTTGGGTTTTAGTCCAGGCTAAACCAAGGCACTGTCTGTCCTTGGGCGAACGCTGACTAAATTCTTCTCTGCAGTTTCATCCTTACCTGAGGATGTTAACATTTGCCTCCTTAAAACTTTAAGCACTGCTTAAAAATAGCACTGCTTAGAAAATTACGTGCCCTGCACGTTCCA
>NW_016107342.1:4863675-4865254 GCF_001604975.1 Cebus imitator | reverse complement strand
CCTCCTGGGTTCAAGCAATTCTCCTGCCTCAGCCTCCTGAGTAGCTGGGACTACAGGCACGCACCACCATGCCCAGCTAATTTTTTGTAGTTTTTTAGTAGAGACGGGGTTTCACCATATTGACCAGGATGGTCTCGATCTCTTGACCTCGTGATCCACCCGCCTCGGCCTCCCAAAGTGCTGGGATTACAGGCTTGAGCCACCGTGCCCGGCCCAGAATTCTTTAGAAACACACTACAGACAGCTTCCTTTTCATGTTCAGTGTATTTAAGAAGCTCTTGGCCCACAGTGAAATATCGTAAGGCATAATACTAGTTGTTTCTTCATGGCCTCCTGCCTCTCTTCAGACTCCAGCAGAAGTGTTGGGAGGAGCAAGCGCACAATGAGGAGGAAGCACAGGTCTCCTACAGGCATCATCAGTGGAGCAGAGAGATGGCTGACATCAAAGCAAGAAAACGTGCAGTATGCCTTCATAGACGTTATGTCACAAAATATGAATATGAGTCATGGGCATTCTCTTTGAGAACTTAATAAGATGATGGATATTAAAAGTTTCAAATATAGGCGTTTCAATATAAAATTAAAGACAAGAGTATAAACTTGTAAACCGCTCTGTACTGAAAGGTGGGAATTTCACAATTGTCTCTTTTGGGGGTAGTCAGAAGAGGGTGATCGCTCAGTTGGCCTTATACAACATCAACAAAATAGGAGGCATTTTTTTTTAAGTGAGGAATTAAGGAAAGATGATTCATAAAATTTAATGGATTGAACTGGTTATTCGGGAAGAATTTGTTTTCTTGGAAGAGAATCTTTTCCTTTATTTTCTCTTAAAATTATGTCTATTTGCCCTCTCAAGGACACAGCACTAAGTTGTCTAGGCTGTGTGGTAAGAGCACTCCAGACTGAGTTGAAACATTCAGCCTTGCTTTTCCTCATTAATGCTGACTGCTATGATTTACTGCTGCTGTGTTGACTTAGTACTCACTCTTTAGCCAACAGGAAATGACACAACTGTGTGAGCACTGAATAATAAGCCATTTTGAAATTGATCATCCCTTTCTCTGTTCATAGTAAATTTGACAAATAGTCCGTTGCATTCTTTAGAAACCCAGACCACATGATTTTGGTTCTGTATATTATAGGGCACAAAAAACCCTTTCCAACTGCCCCTCGCAAATTTCAGCATCTTTGATTCTTTGTTGCCTGATGCCATTTGTTTTATAATTCAGTATTTCCTAGGTAAAGAAAACAAACAAAAATACAAAACTATCAGACCCATTGATTATCTACTAAACACCCAATTATGCTTTATGTCAATTTGTCAATGAAATATGAAAAATATTTAAAGAATTGCCCTAAGAAAACCCTTTAAAGGATGAGTTCTTTATACATTATTTTCCTGGAGCATGTAGTACATTCCAAAGATACACCTTTTCCAATATTTTAGGAGTAGTAAAAGGAAAACAGATCATTATTGAGCAGCAATTAGGCCTTCTTTTGGAGACTGCCAGAGCTTCACTGCCAAGCTGATGAGATGTACTGAGCTGAGCTCTTTATGGTTATGTGCATAGTCAAGTGG
>NW_016107342.1:4854686-4863045 GCF_001604975.1 Cebus imitator | reverse complement strand
GAGAGAGAGATTTAAAGATGTTCTATCAAGTTTCTGGAAAGATCCTAAGTGGAAAATTTTGCCCCGCTATTGAAATACTCAACAACAACAACAAATGTGAAAACTTAGTTGAGGTCAGAGTTAGTTTAATAAAATTTTTAAAAATGCAGTAATTATTTAAAAAAAAAAAACACTTGGTAGCCACTATTTTATTATTATTGAACTCAAAATGAGGAAACAGAAAACAATGGCTAGGATGTCTTGAAGAGAGTCATTATCCCAGGCAAAGGCAAAGGCAGATAGTAGATTTTAAAGCATCTAACCCAACATGTTCTGTAGATGAGTAGTTATCAAATATGTTTGAGCCACAGGCTACTAATTTGGAAGGCAAAGCTAACCAGCCAACAAATAAAAAATACACAGATGTTCTCTAGGCCACTGTACCCAGGATGAGAGGGGAGATTGCAAAAATTTTGATGGCAAACGTATAAAGAGATATCTAAGCCTTGTACTCTGTCATATTTGTCTAAAAGTTAAGTGCCATATATGGGGTTTTATTAGAACTTAAATCCTGAGTAACTTGTGAACAAAGGTTATAATGGCTCACTAGTGTTTCCTGGCTCTAAATTTGAAGACCGCTGCTGTAGACCAGTTTATTATTCTTTTGGTGGGCAGAGGGTGATGTTTCCTTTTGACACAACTGATTTGACTTCAGCAGAGTTAATTCAGTAATTCAGATCATAGTTTCAAGTAAATCGGTAGCAGCCAACTACACTTACCAATTAGTTTATGGCTTACCTGATAAAGATAGTAGAAATATGACAGTATTGATTCTTTTTGTCACAGAAACGGGAAAAAATTATTTTCTTTTCTTTTAATTATTAAAATACTTTATGTTTTTATTTTAAAAGATCTAGTTAAATTTTCTTTATATCCAGGCTATATATTAAAGCCCCAAATCTTATTCTTTCCTTTGAAGGACACCAGTCGGGAGGACGAGGGCATCATGGAAAATATACCCAAATGCTCAAAATAGCACTCAAGAATATCTAAAGTAATGAAGATCCAAATAAGGCCTTACAACTACTTAGTTTTGAAAAAGTATGTCAGGGAGAAGAAAAGTACTCTATCATGGCCAAGTGTAATCTTGACCAACAATAATCTTACGTTCTATAAACATGCTGGGGGTCTGCTGTGCCCTTTTGCATCACAAGCTCCTGGTAACGTGCTCTGAAAGGCTGTGTTGCCTTAGTCTTCACTGCTTTTTACAGCACTAGCTGACGTATTACTCATTGATAACTGTCGGATATGACTCTGAACTGACTGTTAACACCTTAACACTGGCCACATAAGTAGAGGTCAAATGAGTCATCACAATCTGATGCTGGCTCTTATCTAAGACATTTCTGTAGGTCACATCGTTGCTACCAAACCAGGGCAAACTGGCTGCAAATTAAAGGAACATGAAAGCATTGTGATGCCATTTCTGGTGACGAGGAAGGTATATAGGTTATGTAAGAAAAAAAGAACTACTGTCCTGTGCTTTCAAAGCAAAGAGGAGGTCCTAATACATCAATAGTATAATTTATCTTCATTCTAACTGAGCAAAAAGCTACAGTGAGCACATCATATGAAGCCATTGATCTTAATAAATATTTACTGAGGATTTATGCCAGTACATTTTGTTCTGGCTTATATAATGTTAATGCTGCCTCTAAAAATGCCCCCTAGTGCTTCTAAACTGTCACAACCACACTATGGAATCAATCAAATGACTGCTCTCCCAAGTACCCCATGTCATCAAGTCTCACATATAGAAGTCCAAGTTAGTACTAGATGACGTCATTAATGGTTCTTAACACATTGGCACCAGGGCACGTAAGGTGGCTCATGTAGAATTAAGACAGACATGTGAAGCTGGATTTTGTGGTACACCAGAAATCTTGGCATGGTGAGAAAAGGCAAAAAACAAGAAATGTGAATGTGTTTATTTTTATTAAAAATCAAGAATTAAAAAGAAATGCTAATATTTATTAGCATTCCAAAAGAGAGGTTTATGTATTATAAAGTACAATGGAAGTCATTCAACTTTGATGCATTTTCCAAAAAAGCTAACTAGCTATTGCTCAATTAATATATCTTGGGAACTTTCCAAGAATCATGCTTTCCAGGAAAGTCTGAAATACATGAATTCATAGTTTAATGCTCCCCCAGACTTTTCAGTGTGCATTTTCAACAGTCTTGTTGAATGCATCCCGGCCTATACTTCTTGGTCCTCCTTCTCTCTGGCTGTTCCCTGCTAAGCCTCTCTCTGTTTATGTGACTTCACAATCCCTGCTTGCAGAAAATTAACATGAAAGGTTTGAAAAGCCCTTCCATGTTAATTAACATTCTCATTCTCTTTTCTCCAACTCTTTTTTACCTTACGTTCCATGTTAATTTAAAAAGAGGTCAAACAGAGTTGGAGAAAAGAGAATCAGAAGACTTTGCAGTTTTCTGGGGCTCACCTACCTCAAGATGCCTATGGGTTGTAAGACACCTTGAGTCCTCCCAAACTGACTGATGTGGATAGAATTTTTCACAGGGGTCTCAAACATTCCCCAGTGAATAAATTTTTAAAACTCTGGAAACTACAATTCTAACCATAAATTCTCTTTCTGTGACAGTCCAGAATGGCTTGGGCATAGGCTAGGGAATGGGTACAAGAATAACAGAAATCCTTTGGAGAGCAGATTATTTGGGTAATCCCAGGTCCCTAATGTTCACTTTTCCCATACACACAACGGCCCTGAAGGCCTTCACTACTGTGGAAAAAGAAAATTAGTTTGTGTTAAAATATAAACAGAGTGTCAGACAGCAAATTCAGTTTTCCAAAGGAAATATGAGATATAATCAAGAACTCTATGTTTTCTAAAATTACACAGTGATTGCAAAAAATGAGGTTGTAATTTGGAGAGTAAAATTTTGCTTGTATCTTGAAAATGTAAATGATCTTTAAATTCCCTCCAAAAAAAAGAAAAAGAAAAAGGCAACCATATTACAATGAGTACAGTAAGTGCAAATGAATTTCTATGCTCATGTTATGGAATAGATGCATGCCAGTTGCATTCAGTGATGCAATGCATTCCACTCTAATCTTAAAACCTCTGTAGGGAAGTTGCTGTGAGAAACTGAAATGCAATTACCTTGCAATAAAATTCTTTCTCAGTCATGACCCAGCCCTAAAGGGTTATGGGCTCGAGCAAGCAGTTAGTTACTCACTCTCCTTTTTCTGGTCTAAATCTGGTGGGAATATATATCAAAGGAAGCCATAAAGGGGATCGGGAGATTATTAAACAAAAATGTTTAGACTATAATATCCTGATGGTCCATCCGTTCACTTCTGCTTTGAAAATGGTGAGTAATTACAGCTGTGAGAAGCACACAGATACAGTGACTTCACATGGTGTTAGGAATAAGAATATTTGGATTTTAGCCAAGGTTACCACTAACAAGCTATGTGTTTTTGGGCAAATATTTAACCTCTTGGGGTGTCAAGTTCTCCACATGTACCATTACTGGGCTGACCTATAAGACCTCTGAGATCTTGTATGGCTCTCATGTGCTATGGGCTATTACTCAGATTGTTTTTTAGAACAGTTGAAATAATTGCATCTTTTTTTTTGGGGGGGGGACAGAGTTTCGCTCTTGTTACCCAGGCTGGAGTGCAATGGTGTGATCTCGGCTCACCGCAACCTCCGCCTCCTGGGTTCAGGCAATTCCCCTGCATCAGCCTCCTGAGTAGCTGGGATTACAGGCACGCGTCACCATGCCCAGCTAATTTTTTGTATTTTTAGTAGAGACGGGGTTTCACCGTGTTGACCAGGATGGTCTCGATCTCTTGACCTCGTGATCCACCCGCCTCGGCCTCCCAAAGTGCTGGGATTATAGGCTTGAGCCACCGCGCCCGGCCCTAATTGTATCTTTTATGGCCTGCCTCCCAAAAGCCTGCAGTATGCAGGCTCCCAAATGCAAGATTCGGGGCACCTGCTTCATTTTCCTAGGCCCCAGATCCTCTGCAAGCAGTTCTATATTTGTGTTTATGAGTTCAACTATATGTCATGTTGAGATCATTGGTCAATAAGATATTGAATTTCTGTCTCATCTAAATAATATTTATAAGGCATTGAAAAAATTCATTCAAATACAATTCGGAAGAGTAGATTCTAACATGGGCAAGCAAACTGGTTTCTTTACATGTGCACACAGAAATATAACTGCATAAATATGGCATACCATACATGCCAGATTTGGGGGTTTGAAGAGCTTCTTTTTATACTTTATGTCATTGAATTATAATTACATACAGTTGTTGAGTGTACCAAGGAAAGGATTTTGACAAATGTGTATGCGCCTGTTAACAATATCCCAAACAAGATACAAAGCACTGCTCAGAAATTTTCTCATGCCCCTTCCTAGTCAATCTGTCTTCTTCCAGGAACAACAATTATTCTGATTTTATCCCCACATATTAGTTTTGCCTGTTCTTGAACTGGATGTACTGCATAATATAAATATATTGTTTAGATGCATTCATGTGATTGCATGTATTTTAGTTTGTTGCTTTTTTGCTGAGTAGTATTTCATCGTGTGAACATATTACAATCTGCTTATCTTTGCTTCTGTTGAAGGATATTTGGATTAATTACAATGTTTGTGATTATAAATTAAGTGGAGTGACCATTTCTTTACCCAAATTTTTGCATATCTTTTTGTGTGTAAATAGCTAAAATTAGAATTGCTGGTCAAAGATTATGTGTACCTTTAACATTAGGAGAAGCTGCCAGTTTTCCAAAGTGGTTGTACTATTTTACTTTCCACCAGCAATGTGTGAGTAATCCATAGCTTTACCTTCTCTCTGACATTAACTAGTTTTAATCCTAGGAATTCCAAGGAGTATATGATGATATTTTAGTAGTTTTAATGTGCATTTCCCTATGTGTTTTATATATTTTCATGTGTTTATTGGCCATGATATATTATCTTTTATTAAGTGTCTATCCAAAACTTTTGCACACTTTTATTAGGTATTTATCTTCTTATTGATTTGCAGAAGTCTGTAAAAAATATTCTGTATCCAATTTTTTGTTAGTTATATGCATTGAGAATATTTTATCTTGGTATGTGGCTTGACTTTTAGTTTTTTTATTAATGTCTTGAATTTTGATAATTCCTGTTTATCCACTTTTCGCTCTATAATCAGTACTCTTTGCATTTTGTCTATAAATTGTTGCCAGAACATAAGTTCACATAGAGAGCCTCCAGTTGTTTATTTTATAGATTTAACTTTTACATTAGCTCTGTAATACTTCTCTGCTTAATTTTTTGTGTATAATATAAAAAGTTGGTCATCTTTGTCACTTTTTCTTGGTATGGATATATACTTTTCCAACCTCTTTTGTTGAGAAAAAAATCATTTGCCAATAAATTTTATTGACAGTTTGAAAAAAAAAAAAAAAAAAAAAAAAAAAAAAAACTTTTGGCCATAAATGGATGGGACTGTTTCTGGGCTTTGTATATTGCACCATTAATCTGTTATCTAACCTCCTATGAATACCACATACCACATTTTCTTGGTTGCTGTAGAATTACACTAAGTCTTGAAATTCTGGAGACTAGCTTCTCCAACTTTCTTTTGCAAGATTGTTTTACTGATTCTAGGCTTTTTACATTTCCGTTTAAATTTTAGTTTTAAAAAATATTTCTGCTGTACATGTGATTGGAATTGCATTGAGTCTATAAATTAACTTGAGGACAGTTGGGATATTAACAATAATGAGTCTTGTAACCCATGTATATGGTATATCCCTCCATTTATTATTTATTTTTAATTGAAAAGTAAGTTTATTTGGGAAAAATAAAAGTATCAGTAACGTCCTCTGAGATGCTCATATAAAAAGAACTGTAGACACATAAAACATCATAATATAGCTAGCCTGGTACTTTAATTGTTTTCTCCTTTTTTCTTGTTCTCTTTAATTTTTTTTTTTATTTCCATAGGTTTTGGGGGAACAGGTAGTGTTTGGCTACCTGATTAAGTTCTTTAGTGGTGACTTGTGATATTTTGGTGCACCTATCACCCGAGCAGTATCTGCTGAACCCAATTTGTAGTCCTTTATCCCTCAGCCACATCCCATCCTTTCCCTCAAGTACCAAAAGTCCACTGTATCTTTTTTTCTTTTTTGAAATGGAGTCTCACTCTGTTGCCCAGGTTTGGAGTACAGTGGCACAATCTCAGCTCACTGCCATCACCACCTCCCAGGTTCAAGCAATTCTCCTGCCTCAGCCTTCTGAGTAGCTAGGACTACAGGTGCACACCACCACACCTGGCTAATTTTTGTATTTTTAGTAGAGACCAGTTTTTACTGTGTTGGCCAGGATGGTCTCGATCTCCTGACCTCATGATCCACCTGCCTCGGCCTCCTGAAGTGCTAGGATTATAGGCATGAGCCACAGCACCCTGCCCACTGTATCATTTTTATAACTTTGTGATATTGTTTATTTTTCCAATGTACACATCTTGTACATATATTGTTAAATGTATCCTGAAAGTATGTTATGTTTTGTGCCTTAATTTCCAATTGTTGACAGCACATAGAAATAGAATTGATATTTGTGTATTTGTCTTGAATTCCCAAACTTTGATCAAATCATGGCACCACTTCTTATCTAGTAGATCTTGTAGATTTTATTTTATTATTATTTTTTTTTTGGCTTTTTTTTGGGTGGGGTAGATTTTTTAGGAATTTCTTAATATACAATCATGCCTGAAATGAAAACAATTTTAATTTCTCTTTTCTAACTTTTATGTCTTTTGCAATGATTAGGGCACGTACAATGTTGAATCAAATTAGTGAAATAAATATATTTTTTATTTGTCTTAGTGGAAAAATGTTTAGTATTTCACCATTAAGTATAATGTTAGCTGGAGATTTTTCATAGATTTGTTTTATCATATTGAGGAAGTTATCCTCTATCTGAAGTTCACTGAGAGTTTGTTTAATTTTGCTAAATGCCCTTTCCATATGTATTGAAGTGACCATGGGATTTTTCTACTTTTTGATTTACACACAAAAATCAACAAATTCAAATATTTTTTTCAAAAAGTTAATGAAATTAATATACCTCTAACAAGATTAAGAAAAAAATAAGGAAATCACAAAATATCAAAGTCAAGAATAAAAGAGGAACTACCACCACAGATCTACAGACATTAGAAGGATAATAAGAAAATGTATTATGAACAGTTCTATGGCAACAATTTTGACAAAATAGATTATTTACATTGATTGATGTTTGAATGTAAACCAATATTGTATTTTCTTTTTTTTTTTTTTTTTTTTTTTTTTTATAATTTTTTTTTTTTTTTTTTTTTTTGAGATGGAGCCTTGATCTGTCACCAAGGCTAGCGTGCCTCACAGGTTTATTGATTCTCCTGCCTCAGCCTCCCTAGTAGCTGGGACTATAGGCGTGTGCCACCATGCCTGACTAACTTTTTGTTTTTAGTAGAGATGGGGTTTCACCATGTTGGCCAGGCTGGTCTTAAACTCCTGACCCTAGGTGATCTGCCTACCTCAGTCTCCCAAAGTGCTGGGATTACAGGCATGAGCCACCACACCTGGCCTGATCAGCATTTTTTATTTACTTATTTTATTTTATTATTTTATTTTTTCAAGATGGAGTCTCACCCTGTTGCCCAGGCTGGAGTACAGTGGCATAATGGGTTTTCCGTAATGCAGAGCAGGACTTCTTTGTGTTATTTATGTTAAATTAACATATGTACACACATTTAAACATTTATTGATAATATTAAGTATTAATAGTTATATAACTTAAAAATTGGAATTTATTAATGTTGAACAACTTTGGGAAATGAATGACTGCTTTGAGACATATATGTGTATTACACAGTGAATATAATTTTTCTCTTTATGGAAAACAGAACCATTAAAGACTGTGACTTTCAGAACTGCTGTTATGTAGCCTCCACATGAAAGTATTTGGTTTTAAGTAGCTGAGCCACTTGAAATTATTACTAATTTCAATATAAAATAAGTAATGATTCCTGTTAGAATTTGGAAACTAGGCCAGGCGCGGTGGCTTACACCTGTAATCCCAGCACTTTGGGAGGCTGAGATGGATGGATCATGAGGTCAAGAGATCAAGACCATCCTGGCCAACGTGGTAAAACTCTGTTTCTATTAAAAATTTTTAAAAAGGCCAGGCGTGTTGGCTCACGCCTGTAATCCCAGCACTTTGGGAGGCTGAGGCGGGTGGATCACGAGATCAAAAGATCAAGACCATCCTGGCCAACATGGTGAAACCCCGTCTCTACTAAAAA
>NW_016107342.1:4813278-4854619 GCF_001604975.1 Cebus imitator | reverse complement strand
AAAAAAAAATATCCTTCTAATGTCTACAGGATCTGTGGTGATAGTTCCTCTTTTATTCTTGACTTGGATATTTTGTGATTTCCTTATATTTTTCTTAACCTCGCTAGAGGATTATTAATTTTATTAACTTCTTGAAAAATCTTAATTTGTTGATTTTTGTATTGTTTGAGATTTATTTCTGTTCTTATCTGTACTTCCTTTCTTTCGATTACTTAAAATGATTTGTATTTCTTTTTATAGATTTTTAATATGAAAGAGTTTATTGCCTTTAGAACTTACTGTTTTCTAATATAAGCATTTAAAGCTGTGAATTTCCTTTTAAGTATTGTTTTAGCTGCATCTAACAAATACCAGTTCATTGTATTTTTTTATTACTCAGGTCAAAATATTTTCTGATTTCTTCTGTGATTTCCAATTTGACCAATAGATTATTTAGAAATATGTTGCTTAGTTACCAAATATTTGGAAATTTATTGATATCTTTTTATTACAAATTTTTACTTTAATTCCATTGGGGGTCAGATAAAATACTCTGTGATTTCAATGCTTCAGAATTTTTTGAGAGCTTTAATATTGTCATTTTTGTTAATGTTATATGCATGCTTGAAAAGAAAGTATATTCTGCATCTCCTGGATAACAGACTAGATAAAAGTCCATTAGATTACATGTTGATGGTGCTGTTCAAATACAATATAATGCTATTGTCTTTAAGAAATTCCCTTGTTCTATTATTTGTATAAATAAGCTGTTGATGTCTCCAGTAATGATTGTGAACTTGTCTGTTCCTCCCGATAGTTTTGTAAAGTTTGTTTTATGTACTTTGAGGCTTTGTTATGGATGTAACACATTTAAAATTTTTTTATGAGTTCAACCTTTCATTATCATAAAATATTTCTCTTTATCTTGCATATCACTTCTTGTTTGAAGATTGTTTTCTCCTATATAAATGTAGTCACAATGGCTTTCTTGTCATTAGTATTTACATGATGTGTATTTTTTCTTTTTACTTTGTTGTTGTTGTTGTTGTTGTTGTTGTTGTTGTTTTGAGACAGTGTTTCTCTCTGTTGTCCAGGATGGAGTGCAATGGCGCGATCTCAGCTCACTGCAACCTCCACCTCCCAAGTTCAAGCGATTCTCCTGCTTCAGCCTCCCTGGTAGCCAGGACTACAGATGCAAGCCACCACACTGGCTAATTTTTTTTTTTTTTTTTTTTTTTTTTGTATTTTTGGTAGAGATGAGGTTTCACCATGTTAGCCAGGATGGTCTAGATCTCCTGCCCTTGTGATCCACCCACCTAGGCCTCCCAAAGTTCTGGGATTACAGGAGTGAGCCACCACACCCAGCCCTCTTTTTACTTTTACACTGTTTGTGTCTTTATAGTTAAAGTGGATTTCTTATTGACAGCATATAGTTGTCTTGTGTTGTTACCCATTCCGATAATCTCTGTTTGTAATTAGAGTTTTTGAGCTATTTATATTTAAAGATTTATTAGTTGACAGAGTTCAGTTGGCTATAATTTTTACTGCCTTTCTTTCTCCTAACCATGTGACATTTTCTTTTGTCATATGTTATCTAAATAGATTCCTAGGTGTCATACTTCAGCTTGAGCTGCTTTGTATCTCTCAAGGAAAGGGGATCAATGGAACACATAGCACTAAATAGAAGCAAATAAACTGAGAAGTGGGAAATAAGTCAGTTGGGAACATAGGTTCCAGGGTGGATCACATCATTCTTGGTCATTTTAATGAGAGGACTTATCAGAGGATCAGTGTCAACACTGGTGGTTCTTTTTCAGGGCCAGCACCACCCCTGACAATGCTAAATGTTTTCTTTGGTGATTTGTGGAAATAATAATTAAGGGAGTAAATGATGTATTGCCAGACATAAAAGTTAGACAGTTGTTGTCCAGGTCATATGTATATAATGATATGTTGGAGGAATAATCAGTAGTAAACAAAAGTCATGTCAATAGGTGCATCTTCAGCTGATATCCTGAAAACAAAGTTAAGCATTTCAAAGCTCATAAGGATGGGCAAGATTAGCAGGAAAAAAAAAATCTTAAAATCAACATGGATAATAAAATTACTATATCACTGCAGGATGTCCAATAATTTAAAAACTCTATGTTGAGACTATGATTCAGACATAGTTGGAAAACATGTCAGAATAATGACATTACTTATATACTTAGCACCAGCATGCTGTGTCCAGTTCCGGATTCCCTGATTAATGTAGGGGAACTATATAAATTTCAGGGAAGAGTTAGAACTCATTTTAGATACACAAGAATAATCATAGATAACTGTCCAAACTTCCCATTTAACTGATGATAAGCCTCAGAAAGGTTGAAGCAAGTTATTGGAAGCCACATAGTTAATATATGACAGAATTGTGACTACAGCCTTGACTCTTAATCTGTCTATTGCTCCTTCCAGTTCTCAATGTGAACTAGTAATTTTGAAATTAAAGGAGATGAGAAAATATACAGGGTAGTGAGATTATTTATTTTAGAAAGAAAATGACAGCTCAGATACAATATCTATCATTGTATTAGTCTGTTCTCATGTTGCTGTGAAGAATTACCCAAGGCTGAGTAATTCATAAAGGAAAGATGTTTAATTGACTCACAGTTCCACAAGGCTAGGGAGGCCTCAGGAAACTTACAACATGGCAGAAGTGGAAGCAAACACATCCTTCTTCACATGGCAGCAGGAGAGAGAAGTGCCAAGCAAAAGGACAAGTGCCCCTTACAATACCATCAGATCTCATAAGAACCCACTATCACGAGAACAGCATGGAGGGAAATGCCCCCATGATTAAATTACTTCCCACTGGATTCCTGCCATGACATGTGGGGGTTATGGGAATTACAATTCAAGGTGATATTTGGATAGAGACACAACCAAACTGTATCAATCATCAAGCCTATGAAATGTTCTAATTTAAAAGATGGTGACTAGACGTCCTTTATCTTCTTTAACAAAGAACTTCATTTCCACTGAGGACTAAACAAGAGGAAATGCACAAAAATTTGCAAAACTCAGAGTTTAGGAAACACATGAACTATTCCAAATAGGAAGTATTACTAATTGGTATGGTAGGGTATAATATCTGGTCTCCAGAGGTTTGATTCTTTTAAAAATTAGGATATAGTTTTACATATCAAAGATGGTAAAACTTACAAATGAGAGAAGTAAACAAAATATTTGTTCAAGATCCCTAAAATTTCATACTAGATATTTTTATTTGCTCTTATTTTTTGCTCGTTTCTATTTTTCTTGCTAGATCATTCCAAGAAAGAGAAACAAAACTGGAGGTCAGCTGAATGTTTTTAGTCTTAGTACTGTCTAATGCCATTAGTACTATCTAATGCCATTCCTAGAGTGAGCTGACTGCCTGCTAAGCTTTTATTGTGATATCACTGCTTCTGTCTTTGGTTATAAACTACAGAATTGTGGTGTGAGGTGGGACAATTTACTTAAGCATTCACACTGGCTGACCAAAATGTGCTCAGATTTATTAGAGAGTATGATATTGCTTGTCAATGACAAATGAAATTTTTGATAAATATTGCAGCAAAATTTTAAATTGTCAGGTTGTTAATGGTTCAAAATAATAACATCAGTTTATGGTAGAAATAAGATGTTCATGCTACAAACTACATAAAAAACTATAATTAAAACTAAATTTCTTGTAGTGGCTTTTGTTTACATGACAGTTTTAAAATGAAAAGCAAATTCAAGTAACATTAAAACCTGTATTACATAAAAGATATATAAACTAGAACAACATCAATGATTTTAGAAATTAAAGATTGCTCTTTGTTAGTTATTTTTCCCAGAAAGAGTCCCTACTACCAATAAAACAATATAGCATCTTCAATAATTAAAAGTAAAGTTCTTTTTTAGACAAATACTTTCAATCAAGAAAAATAACTACCTTTTAGTTTATTTAGATGTTGATTTTTTTTCTATTATAGAAGAGTATTTACAAATAATTCTGACAAAGGTCATACAGCAAAAGCATTATTTGTCTTCCTGAATGCACTACTGTAAGAAATAACAAAATGAGAACCAACCAAGGAAAAAACAAATTTGTTTTCTTGAATATATGTGGGGTCCTTATGCTACCAAGTTTATAAAGAAAAAAACATTCACTCTATAACATCTGATTGTTTGGAATGGCATAAATGTTTTAAAAAATATCTAATATTTTAAGTTGTTTTCCATTGAGGAAATGTATATACCTTAAAGTATATTATAAAATATTTTGCTGTGTCACAGAATTTGTGGCATTCATGTTCTAGGTCCAGTCATGTCTCCATACAGAGAGAAAAATCATGTGTAATTGACTGGATAAAAGCTTCAACAATGGAGTAAATATCTGGTGGAGAGCTGGTTTCAGATTTTGATTCTTCACTTCCTGTGAATGAGCACTGTGGGCCAGTCACTTAACTTTTATCTTCTCTGTGCTTGTGGACAATGGCTCAATTACATTCTTTAGATTGTAGTGACAAGGAAAGTAACACTCATCTTTGACTTCCTTAATATCTTTGCTTGTCCCTGTGCTTACTCACTGTGGGGGAGGATAGAACCCCCTGGCAAATCCAGGAAAGCTTGGAGTGACCACACTGCAGCCCTGTAGGATGCCCACAGTACTCTTTCACCTTACAGGGGACACTTACACCCCTCTCTATTTTGTACAAAATGAATCTTACAGATCATCTTGAATGGTTGTAAATAGACGAATATTGCCATTGTTCAGTTTAAAACTACACATATGGTAAAAATCACCTGAATATTAATTCCACAATGACTTATGACAGTTAGAACTATACCAGAGTAAGATCTTCTGTCCTGCAACCTAATAGAGTGAATTTCTTAAGAGATAGTACTATTTCCAGACAGCCAAATATTTCAGACAGAATAGCATAAGATCTATCTTGAGGACTCCCCTGAGTTTCCACAGCATAATCTTTAACTTACTTTTGATACTTTTAATAAATATGGAGAATGGCTTAGCTCAGCCTGCCATAACAAAATACCACAGACTGCATGGTTTAAACAACAGGAATTAATCTTCTCACAGTTCTAGAGGTTGGAACATCAAAAATTGAGATCTGGCAAGGTTCAGTTTTTGGTAAGGTCTATCTTCCTGTAGCTGGCCACGTTGTTAACGTGTCCTCACATGGCCTGTCCTCTGTGTATATGCAAGGAGAGGTTTCTCTCTCTCTTCCTCTTCTTAGAAGGCCACCAGTTTTATTGGATTAGGGCCCCACCCTTGTAACCTCATTTAACCCTACTTACCTCCGAAAGACATTATCTTCAAATACAGGCACATTAGGGGTTAGAGCTTCAACATATGAACTTGGGACAGAGGAGGGCACAGTTCAGTCTATAACAGAAAGTAAATATGGAGATTTATTGGCAGTGTCTCAATTGCTGAAAATTTTTTTTAGATAGAAAATTACTTAAATGTGTAACTAAATATGACTTGATTTTTAAATTTTTGCTTGTGTTTTTAAAGGTAAAATACATTTGTATCTTTACCCAACTTTGATAGACTTTTATATTTATAAAATACATTCAGACATTTCTCCAAAAAAAAAAAATACATTCAGACATTTCATAGATTAGAAAACAACCTTTGTTGTATCACTGGCTTTTAGGTTCAGAAAATCACCATAGCTTTAGAATGGCTTTATAATAACTACGTGAGATGCAAGAAACATTAACACGATATAAGGTCAGAGAGATTCAGTTCTGTATCTCCACTGTAAAAATTATAAAACCAAGGTGTAAAGAAAGCCATGGGCAAATTAGCAACTGAGGCACTTATGCAACCTTGACCAGCCTTCTGACTCTCAACTTCACCTTGCTTTCCTCAGTACTCCATCCAGCAATCTTTCTTGCTTCTATCCACGTTTTTTTTTTTAAGTCCAGAATTAAATTTAAAACTCTGCTGCAGAATGCATGCCAGTGTAACCTGAGTCTATAGCTGAGCAGATTTTTATGCCTGTGAGGTGGTAGCACAACTTCAATCTTATAAATTGATCCAATAAATCTGAATTTAAAAGTAAATAGAGATTCTTAGGAATTGAAAAGGCCATAAGATGACCTTATTCGGAAGAATTATGTAATAAATACGACATTATTCTTGGCAGATTTAATGCTCATTAGATGGACTAAAATACTGATAAAATATTGTATAGGTTATTTTATGAAATACATTGGTAGCAGTTAAGTAATCAGCAACGATTGTCATTTATTCGGGACCTATAAGGAACACAGCATTAAATAGAAAAATGACATACTGACTCTGCTCCCCAAATTGCAGAAAACCTTTCGATGGCACTTAAAGTATTATAAACTAATATGAAATATATTAACTGTGTCATAAGCTAAGGATGTTTATAACAAGAACAACATAATTAAAATTGAAAATCAAAATCACAAATATTGTAAAGCTAGAGAATATTTTATCATATCCCAAACAATTGTCACGAAAACTGCCCATTTACTACTCAGTACAAGTCAGACATAGAGGTGAGGTGGAACCAAAAGGGAAGAGAAAGAGGGATGCTAAACAAGTGCTTGTCCTTTGGGATGCTGAAATCTACCCGACAGCATGTTTGCTCAACCACTATTGGTCTCTTGCCCCAGCCTGAGTGCCTCTGTGAGATGGTAGAGAAAGGTAACTCTCTGCTTTTGCAGTGAGTTGTAAAACACTTTTGCTACTAATAGTGTAGGTAAGTGCCTGGTTCAGATGGGGTTAGAACAAGGGCATGGAACATTCCTGCTTTGGGTGGGAAAAAAGTCTCAGTGGTGTTACTGAACCCACATGTCATATAAACTGCTGAAAAGCAATAATTAAACTTACACCTTTAACTTTGTTAAATCAATGATCTAAAAAGCTCCACCCCTGTGGAAAAAAATAAACCAGTGTGAGTCTGCCGTTGACAACCGCAGTGATTATATGGGACATGCAGTTTGAGATTATTTGGATTAAGAACAAATTGTCTGTGTGCAGTGTGCAGATACTCAGGAAATATTGTGATTCTTCTAGGTATGTTCACTATTATATGATATCAGTATATATCAGATAAAGCGAAAGGTGTCCCCAGAAGGGCATCAAATCATAATATATAGGTCTCTGTGTTTTTTAAATTAATGTGCTTTAATTTAGATCTTTCAAAAATTACTTAATTTTTACTTTATTTTATGATGATGATGATTTTTCAGAAAAAGGGTCTCACTCTGTTACCCAGTCAGAAGTACAATGACACCACTATAGCCCACTGCAGCCTCAAACTTATGGGCTTAAGCAATCCTCCCACTTCCACCTCCCCAGCAGGTGGATAGATGTTAAAATAATAAAGTTCTGAATTTTAAAACTTTCCTAAACGCTATTTATAAGGAAAATATTGTCATAGGAAGAGTGGAGGATAGAATGGAACAAATATATTGAAAAACATGAAGATTTTCATAGTCCATGGAAATAACCCTCAATATAGCAACTGTTTAAGAAACCAGAAACCTCATTCAGTCTTAAAGAAAGAAGACTTAGAGATAAAACAGCCAGGTGTTAAATTCAGCATACCTCCTGTTGAGGTTATGGAGATTGTAAAGAAGAATCTATGACCCTGTGCTTTGCTTTGATTTGTCTAATAAGCATGTGTGTATGTGTGCACGTTTGAAGTCTCGCTTTTTCTTATACCTCAGAGTCAGCACATACCTCTTTTCTCTATGTGGGTTTGTCTTTTAATGTGGATTATAAGATTCTCTAAGACAACACCATACCACTACACCTGCTGTGATACAAACCTATGATGAGTGCTCAACATATTAGACTAGCCTATCAATGATTAGCCTTCTCTCTGGAAGCAAGAGTGGCATGTACCAACTGATTTTTACCAGACAACTGACAAGTCATCTTCTTCCTAGGAAAATTGATTATTTTTACCTAGAAGAGATTATTGTTCTAAAGAAGTGTTTGTTCACTCTGCTTTTTCTCTCCTGAATTGGCACTAAGAATTACTTAAGTCCAAAACATGACTAGTCTCCAGTCACCTCAAGTTCTGTAGATATACCACACAATTACCTGGAGGCATCTCAATTAAGTGAGCATGACTGTCCCAATTAGACAAGAGTCCTAACTATTAAATATCATTAGACTTAATTTGATGCCCTGGGAAAACTCTTGACGAAGCCCATCCCACTAAAGGCAGAGCGCTGTCTGCTTAAATCCAAAGCAACATGCTCAGAACACACTTCTACATGAGGTTTATCAAGCCTCAGATAATATCATTGAGGATCACATTTTCCAGGTCTATAGAAACACAAAACATGAATGCTGAAAAGAAATTTGAAAATATTATTGCATTTGACCTTCTTACTTAACAGATGAGGAAATAAAAGCCTGTGAAGTTGTGGTTAATTAGTTCGGAAGAATGAGGCTAGATTTTAAGCCTCCTGACTCCTCCAGCCAAGGGCTGTTTATATCATACTATCATTCATCCTAAACAATGTCAGCAACTGAGGCACATCTCTAAAGCTATGACCTCTTAACATAGTTATGTTGTTGGCCATGGTACCAAAATCATAAAATTACATAAAATTACAATACTTAACTTTGAGTTCTAATTAGTGTTTTAACCTTAAGGAAGCCAGTCTTACTGCATCTGATTTTTGTTATTCGTAAATCAGAGATAATTTTGTCTATCTTATGAGTTTGTAAAGATTAAAGAAAATGTTGCATGACAAGCTGCTTATAAGTGGTAAAGATTTCTGTAAACCATAATGTTAAACAGGAGGTGAAAATTTGTCTTTAGAAGCTTATCTGTGATCTTTTTGGTTCCAAATGGTAGATTGAGTACATGTGTTTATCTCTCGCCTATCACTCCCCCTCACCCCAGGAAACCCCATTAAAATAGTAGCAGAGAAAAAAAAAAAAAAAATCCCAAACAGTAAAAAAAAAAAAAAAAAAAAAAAAAAAATAGTAGGAGGAGACATCAACAGACAAGAACTTTGAACAGATTTCTGAAAATAGGGAATGAAGGACTAGTGGGTGATGCAGCTGGCCCATGGATGACACAGCCATGAGTTCACGTGGAGAGATCCATGACCCTGGCTGGAGTTCATCCTCACTTAGGAACTCTGAAAAGGATTAGGACTCGGAAATGGAAGACACTACTAAAGGTAAAGAAAAAGCTGTGGAAATGGCAAAAGAAACATTAAATTCTGAGTACAACCCAGTTGATCTCCAGTAGCAAAATGCCTGGCATCAAGGTATCTACCCATTGCCACTACCACTACCATTGCAACCACAGCAACTAAAGGACTTTTCGCTAAAGAAGCGGAAGTAACTATTTGGGGAAATTTAGGTTAGAAGATGTGGGAGTTGACAATCCACATCAAAACTCTCCGTACTCTGCCATTTAGGGACGCCAAAGCATGATAGCTCATTCCTTGTTAGTTCTCCCTGGGGAGAAGATTGTTGGTTATGGAGATTGTAAAAAAGATACCTGCTTCTATACTCTCACCCAGAGTGAAATTTTATGTTGCCTTATTCATTAATATAATAAGACAACAAAGAAACAAAGTTTTTATGGAAATCCTATAGCATGAAAGAGAAATAAATAAATAAAAATATTTACCTTAGAGAAAATAAAAGTATCCAGGACACAGAAGAGGATAAAACAAAAATCTCTAAACACTGTTCTCAGGTTTAAGAAGATGATATTATGTCCATCAAAAAACACAAGGATATGAAAATGGACAGATAAAAAGAAAGAGCTTCTAGAAGTTAAAAATTATTGCTGAAAGGATAAGAAAAAACAAAGCAAAATTTATAAAAGAAGCATATAAGGCCAGGCGCAGTGGCTCACACCTGTAACCCTAGCACTTTGGGAGGCCAAAGGGGGCAGGTCACGAGGTCAGGAGATCAAGACCATCCTGGCCAACATGGTGAAACCCATCTCTACTAAAAATACAAAAAAAAATAGCTGGGTGTGGTGGTGTGCACCTGTAATCCCAGCTACTCAGGAGGCTGAGGCAGGAGAATTGCTTGAACACAGGAGGTGGAAATTGCAGTGAGCCGAGATCGTGTCCCTGCACTTCAGTCTGGTGACAGATTGAGACTCTGTCTCAAAAAAAAAAAAAAAGAAGCAGCGTATAAGTAGATAAGGTCTTTCACAAAACAGTTAAAATGATTATATATGGGAAAAAAGAAGGTATGTAAAAAGATTTTAAAAAGATAATCAATCCAGCAAATATATTATCCAAATAATGAGTTTCAGTAAGAAAAAATAATAAAATCAGATGAGAAGATGCATTATAAAAAAATCAAAAGCATTTCTTGTAGAAAGGGACATAGACATTCATATTGAAGGAACTCAACAACATCTACAGAAAATCAGTGAAAACCACATATGTAGGAACATCTGCTGGAAATTTCAGAACACTTAAGATTAAAAACAAGTGTCTAAAAGCTTCCAGAGAAAATATATGTAAATTTAAGTGTATGTACACATACACACACACACACAGACACACACACACACACACACACACACACACACACACACACATACATGGTTGATTCTGAAACAACATGAGGGTTAGGAGCACTAACCTGCATACAGTTGAAAATCTGCATATAACTTTTGACTCTCCAAAAACTTAACTACTCATAACCTTACTGATAACATAAACAGTTGATTAACACATATTATATCTATTATGTGTATTATATACTGTATTCTTACAATAAAGTAACCTATAGAAAAGAAAATAAGAATGTCATAAAGAAAATAGAATGTAGTTACTATTTATTAAGTGTAAGTGGATCATCATAAAGATCTTCATCCTTGTTATCTTCAGGTAGAGAAGGCTGAGGAGGAAGAGGAGGTTTTGTTCTTGTCGTCTCAGGAATGACAGAGGCAAAAGAAAATCCACATGTAAGTGGACTCATGCAATTCAAACCCATGTTGTTCAAGGGTCAATTGTACATACATACCTACATATATATATACATATATATATATGTATATATATATATATATATATATATACACACGTACATATATCTAGCTAGCTAGCTAGCTAGCTAGATAGGTAGGTAGATAGATAGATAGATCACTCTGGATATGATAATCCAATAAAACAACGCCTTCCAAGCTGGAAATGTGATATACAAACCAGTCAAACTATCAAACAACCATGGTATCAGAATAAAACTATGAAGAGATTCAACCTTCCAAGCAAGTTTTCCTAGGAGTTTTTGTGGACATTTTTCAGCAAAAGGAGGGAACGGACAAGGAAAAAGAGGTGAGAACTCAAATAAATAATCTATCCAAAGCAAGAGAACAGTGGAAGGAAGTCAAAGAAGGGCAGCTGCCCAGCAGGCCCACAGAGCAACCAGGACAGAGGGAAGGCAGAAAGAACTCTAAAAGGATCACTCTGAGAAGAGCAGAAATGAAACTACAGAGAACAAATGATAAAGGAAGAGTGTGATAACCATTGAAAGTATGACCAAAGCAAATGGTGCAAGAACAAAAAAAGCAAAAGTACCAATAGAAAAGCTTCCGCAAAAGGAAACGGCACTGAAAAGTGTATAATTGTGCTAATATAAATAATGATTACTGATTTTCAACCCTTAAGCAAAAAACTATAGTCACAGCACAAAAAACCTTAACTGTGCTTATAGAATATAAATTTGCCTGTACTTATAAAATCTTATGGACATGTCAATGTCAGAATAAAATTACCAATGATAGAAATTGGAAGGTTGGTAGCCAGGGAAAAATTCTGTAGAAGATGGTAGAAATGAGTAAGGCCTCAGCTGAAAAAGTGTGGAGTCATAAGATACCGTCTTTCGTTGAATAAGAAATTTAAAATGTAAATATAATTTATCTTAGAGTTTCGAAAATAGTATTTAAAAGAAGCAAAAATAATGATGTAATTACATTTGGGAGAAGATGAACAGTGGTGGTGGAGAATGTAAATAAACTAATTTCTTTTTAAATTCTATAGCTAAACCTTAAACTTAATAAATCAAGTTATAACAGTTTAAGCATATTGCTTAGAAATACAGGGTTAACTATCGGCTGGGCGTGATGGCTCACACCTGTAATCCCAGCACTTTGGGAGGCTGAGGCGGACAGATCACGAGGCCAAAAGATCGAGACCATACTGGCCAACATAGTTAAATCCCATCTCTACTAAAAAATTAGCTGGGGATGGTGGCACGTGCCTGCAGTCCCAGCTACTCAGGAGGCTGAAGCAGGAGAATCACTTGAACCCTGGAGACGGAGGTTGCAGTGAGCCGAGATTGCAACACTGCACTCCAGTCTGGTGACAGAGCAAGACTGCCTAAAATAAAAAAATAAAAAAAGGAAAGAAAAAGAAAAAAGAAATACACGGTTAACTAAGGAACTAACTATCCAAGGAATACAGAGTAAAAGTTATTCCTTCATGAGACATTAAAGAAGGAAGTGATGATGAAAAAAGGGCTGTTCCTTCTTATAGTGCACTGTAATGGACATTGTTGGTTGACTATCCAGCATCTCTCCACCCCTTCTTCCCTTCTAAGAGAACCCAGATTTTGTTTTTATTCATGGAGCTCAAGGGAGGCCAGTTCTACCAAAAACTCCAAGGATAATCCTCCTTTTGACTGGGTTGCTAGTTTGACCAATGGAATGCAAAAGGAAGGGTTCTGAGGTATGAAAGGGGTGTTTTTGAGAAAGGTGCCCCTTGCTACTAGAGAGAGAACTATAGGGAGATATGCTGTATCCTCTTCCTGATGATGTTCCCATATCTAGATTGGACAACGAGAGCCATTGTAGCCTTTTAACTATGAAATTCACACTGAGAATAATACAGAGAATTGGAAAGAACTCAGGCTTCCCACCATCTGTGAGCTGCTGCATCAACCAACTCTGCCCTCCCTTTGACATACTATAAACTGAGATCATAATTGCCTTAGTTGTTTTTTTTTTTTTTTTTTTTTTGTCTGTTGATCAAGGCTTTTGTTCCTTATAGGCGAAAGAATCCAAACTGATATATATAGTCCTCCTGTATGGCTTGATTTTCTAAACTACATGCAAGTATTATATTCATTAAAAACATTTAAGATTAAAACATCATATTTAATGCTACAAATTTTATTCCAAGTATACAAAGTCCTAGATCTGCATTTCACATTTTTAAAACATTTGTCGGTTTTGTTTGTTTGTTTGTTTGTTTTGAGACAGAGTTTCCCTCTTGCTGCCCAAGCTGGAGTGCAATGGTGCAATCGTGGCTTATCACAACTTCCACCTCCCAGGTACAAGCGATTCTCCTGCCTCAGCCTCTCCAGTAGGGATTACAGGCATGCGCCACCAAGCATGGCTAATTTTTTGTATTTTTAGTAGAGACAGGGTTTCACTATGTTGGTCAGGCTGGTCTCGAACTCCCAACCTCAGGTGATCCGCCTGCCTTGGCCTCCCAACGTGTTGGGATTTCAGGCATGAGCCACCATGCCCAGCCAAAACATTGTGTTTTAAATAATTCTCAAGTGGCAACTAAGGTCATTGCAAAAACATGTAAAAGTAAAATGAAAATTTCTGGATGTCTCTTGTCTCTGCTACAGTAGTCGATAACCATTGACATTATGCATCTTTCCAGACACTAGAATGCACAGTTTTTGTGATTATGTATTTTACCAAAAAAATTAGAGCATACGATAGATACTCATCTACAACTTTCTTTTTCATACGTAATGTCACGAGTACACTTTCTTGTCTATGAACACATAGTCAACTTATTCTTTTCTGTGACCATACAGAATTTTGCAGATAAACAGGTCACAATTTATTTCAGCTGTATCTTGTTAATACATATTTAGCCTGCCTCCAATTTTTCACAAATACAACAACAAAAATGCTATCAGAAGCATTCGGGCACATGCTTTTTTGTGCAAATATTTTTCTAACATTAATTCCAAGATGTCAAATTGCTGGTTCAAAGGATACATGTGTTTCCAGTTTTAATAGATAGAATGTAAAACCTCAATCCCTGAAATGGGCAGTACCATTTAACATGCCGACTAACAATATATGAGAAGGTATTTCCTTGTGTCTTTACCAACACCAATCTTATCGATCTTTAAAAATTCTACTTGATGAAATGGGCAAACATGTTAGTTCACTGTTGTTTTCATTTTACTTTCTCTAATAATTCCCTCTTCTTCTCATATGTTTATTAGTCATTTATATATTTTATTTGTATCTCTCCATCATTATGGCTTTTCTATTTAGCCATTAGTCTTTCTCTTATTATTGTGTAGTTCTTTGTCTCTTTTGGATATTCCTTTTATTACATATGATGCAAGTATTTTGTCCCAAGCTGTTGTTTGTTTTAGGTTTTTAATTTATAAGTATTTCAATATTACCCTCCAGGGCTTTAAACACTTGGATAATATTATTTATTTGTGTGACTTTTCACTTTACATTAAAAATAAATCAAAGCAATACTAAGCTATTGAGTAAATTCGTATTGAACGCTCATTCTGTCCAGTAATCATAGAAGATACTAAGAGAAAAGACAATTCTGATTGCAAAGAGCCTCTAGTACAAGGAGCAGATAGACCCATAAAGAAACAATTCTACTCCAGTGAGTTTATAACATAATGCCTGTTGGGGCCAGGAAAGAAAAAACACCTAAAACTACCTATGGATTATCAGAGATGAACTCACACAGAAGAAACAATTTTTATTTCTATAAATTCTTAACTTTTTATACACATTTATTTGACATGACTGTTGAATTTTTAGTATATACCTGTATTGTATGAATCAAATATAAGTCCCAACTCCTTCGTAGACTTTTTTTTAGTATATTTTATTCTCAACAATTTTAAGAAATTCTTTAAAATCTATGTATTTCATTGCCATTAAATTAAATATTTGTAAGGAGCAAGTGAAGGATGAGTATTAGAGATGTGAGAAACATAGTTCCTTTGTTTTCTTAAAGCATTCATTCTAATATTTCTATTCTGATTTTTCCAGAATATGAATTTTTTTCATATTTACAGAAATATGAAATACCTGGCAACTTTCTAAAAACAATTGTATTCAATTTTCAAGACTAACTTATAAATTCACATAATTATGAAAAATAGCAATTCTTCCCAGTTCCCTACACAGCCTCTTCATCCAAATACACTGACTTTTAAAGAATAAAAACATGTTAGAATGTTTCTTTTAAATCTTTAAAAACTTCCCTTGATTGGTTTCTCCTTTTTTGGACTTTGGCATTTTTCTTATCCTGCCTCAGCTATCCAACAGCCAACTTAAAATAAAATGGCAAACACACTGCTTACAGTATTTCAATACCTCTTTCACTGTTTAAGTTATTCCGTAAAATTGGTAGGCTAGACAAGAAACCATGGGGTCTTGAAACACTTGTAACATGCCAGTCCACAGCCCAGTTCTGTTACTGTGACCTTTATAGCATTTCCCATTCTTCTCTACCCAGTGTTACTCAGGTCAGTCCTCTATCAGCATTTACTGAAAAACACAAGTTTAGTCTCCAAATGTCTATTACTCTATCCCAAGAAAGACAGAGCATAACCTTTGAATGCCCTGAATTTTTTAATAAAAAAATGTCTAAGTAAATTGGCTCTACCTGTAGTTCTAAGCAATCAGAGATTTGTTTCTAAATAGCTCTGGGGGATTTCACCATATGACTCCTATTAATGGAAATTGTTGAGCTAATCTCTCCGTGTGACATTACAAATATTAGCTTCCTGTCCAACTTTGTTTGGAACTTTTCTGTGTTTCTTTTACTGTTAGAATAAGAACTGTAAATCTGGAAAGGATTTTCAAGATCAATCAATTCAGTCTTCTAGTATTACAGATGAAAAAATAAGTTTCTAGGGATTGTTATTGACCATTAAATAGCTACATTTGAATGATTTAATCCATTGACTTTACAAACTGACATGAAATTTAGGAAAGATGTTTATAGGCATAATCTACATAAAAGATATGAAGTAGTGAGCAAAATGGAGCATGACCCAAGTTACTGAATTCAATGGTTCAAAAATTTTCTTTTACCCTAAAAGCATTATTATTAATGGTTGTGTCAATATTTAAAGTTGCCCATTTAAAACATTAATAGAGAACGTGTTAAGGTTCATCAGAGAAGCCAATGAAAGTTTGTTATTACTCGTAGGGCTAGCATAGTAGAATCCTCTCTCTAGAGTATTTTCTTGCCATGGCTATCAAATTTTAAAGTCTTCAAATTTCAGTAACGTCATAAAAATTCAATTTTGCAAGTTTTAGCTGAGTGGTTACAATAAACTCCTCTTGGATTTTTAGTGAAGTTAAAACAATTCTGAATGGTTTTTGAATAGGTGATGACAAGCCACAAGATATGCAAACAGCCTTGCTTGTATCTGGTATGACAATAATTCTCCCGCTCTCAGTGCTTCTTAGCCGTTTGCAGAAATTAAAATTCCTTATAGATTCAGTCACTTTAATTAGAAAAAATGAGATTCCTGTTTTTCTTTTAGGATATATATTTTTTTCATTTTCGTTTTGGTATGGAAGAAATTGGCTTTTAAAAAAACCTTTTAGTAACTTTTTTACAAATAATATTCTGTTGTTGCCCTGTCAAATATCTCCTCAGTGGAGAAGCAGCATTTGGCAATCATTCCCGTATGATTCAGGATCTTTTGACTTTGTATTTGTGGTGGCCATAGTGACCTAGGTCTTAGCAAAGGCCATACTATTTCAATTGAAATCTTTTTTATCTTTGTCTCTTTAGCTTCTATTCCAATTAAGGTAGACTTTTTTGAAAACCAACAGATTATACGGTTTGTTTCATCTCAGGAAGGGGCAAATGTGTGACTAAGTAAAAGAAATTCATCAGTATTGGCATTACATGTTCAAAACTGAAATTTTTTCAGAAGAGAAGTTCTTTCTTAATGTATATATTTCTATCTGGAAACTTGCTTTTTCATCAAAATTTTTTTAAGAAATGAATGACCATGTATTTCGATTCACAGTATTACAATCGCACATGTGGGAGTTTCTTTCTTTTATTTAAAGGATTTTAATTTCTCTCATTGCTTACTGAACAGATGACTTTCATTTCACCATATATTGGGTTTTATCATGGTGGTATGATGATTTAATAATTGTAGTGTAACTATTTATGTTATTTTTACTTTGTACTTCCTCAGGAATGTCTCATTAAATGACATCAAAGCCAGATTCTGCAATTAGAAAAGCATTTAATTAACTGGATTTTGAAAAGAGAAAAGAAGAATAAAACCACCCCAAATTCTTCAAACAACAAAAGAGAAAACAGAGCAACAACCTCCCCAAATCTTGGCATCTGTTCACCTCTTTTAACCCTTGCTCTTTTGTAAAATGAAAACATATTGGAGAAATTGTTGTGAACAAAAGGTCTTAATTGCAAAAAAATCCTTTTTAGAGTATTTAAAATGAAATGATAGAGTAGATTTATGAAGCCTGAATTAAGCATCCTTTTCTCATATTTTCCAGTTTTGTAATGCCTAAGTACTTGTTTATAATCTGAATTTAGTAATGCCAATATTGGACTTTTTCACATACATACAATAGAGCCATGAGTAAACTCATGACAACCAACCAACTAACCAAACAAAAACATATTTAGGAACCCATGTGTAAGGCACAGCTCATGGACACACACACAAAATATTCGTCCCGAGGTATGTGTTAGCTTTGAGGGAAGAATCAGCACGCTAAAGCAGCTGAACCCCTTGCACATTTAGGAATGAGCGGGGCTTCTGGCAGTGCCTTTTAAAACGGCATAGAGACTTGAATACAAAGGTATTTCTGGTGCTTCGATGACAGGTGGCTCTTCCCTGTCTAAGCAGGATGATGGAGGGAGTTAGGTACAATAGCTTACAATTTTCAAATACTGTATTTTTTTTTAATAAAGATGGAAACCATTATTTTTAAAGCATATGGTTTCTATAGTGCATATTTGATTTATGACTAAGAATTATTTTTCTCCATGCCATGTTAGTACCCCCATATAATTAAATAGTTTTTCTTTTTAAACTTAGAATGAACGGAAATCTGTTTTCCCAAGGTAGTGAATATGACTTTGGCAAAATCTCTCTCTCTGTGCTTGTGTGTGTGTGTGTGTGTGTGTGTGTGTGTGTTGAAATAAGTGCAGAATTGAGATAATGATGTGGACAACTTGGGTTTAAAAAACATTAGAAATATGGAAAAGCAAGACATATTTTCTTTCTTGAAGTTGAGGTAAAAAATCTCTGTCCTTCCTCTCCTCTTGGCAGGCTGAGAAAGAATGTTGGTCTGAACAACTTAGAGAATCCTTAGTTTCATCTACACCTCAGTCTTGTCAAAATGACATGGGTGTGTGAGCTTAGTTGGATTTAACTGGATGTGAACCTGAGTACATATTATGAATGCAAATCAAGTCTTCATTTTTTTTAACCATAAAAGGCATGAACATAAATTCCAAAGCTGATTTTACATGAAATGACGTGGGATAACAATATTACTTCCTTTTGTGGACCTGTTTCTCCTCCCACAGGACGTACAAGTTCTTTACTTCTCTTGAAGCTTGTCAGTGCAAGCCCTTGAACATTTACTATATAAACTTATAATTAAAAAATATACCCTAATCCTTTAGCAACTAATTCTGTTGAGTATTATTCACCCTTTACAAGAAATGCCTTAAAGATCTAAAGAGTGACAGCCTCATTAAATTTTCACTGCCCACCTTGATGCTTTTCCATTTTGGGAAGTATCCTCTCACTTTCTCCTTTACATACAGGAACACAAAAAAAAATTCAAAGGGAGGGACCTTGAAAGAAGAACTTCATTAAACAATTATCAAATTAGAAAATTACATACTTAAATATCACACAAATACATAATAAGGTGAGATATGCATGTGTTTGCATGTTTGTATGGGGCTATACATTTTCTGGCATATATAAATGTGCATAATTTTCTCGTACAGCATAATTAGAGAAAATTATGTGTCTAGCCAATTAGTTGTCAGAACAATTTTCTTCATATTTTCTTCTTCCTCAGCTAAAACAGCCTTGATAACCCTACCTTCATCTTCTGCAGTGTCTCTCTCACCCACTGCTCTCCTCTGACTCTCCCCACCAACCTTCACATTTTATGCTGAGCCACCTCCTTCCTCTTACTCTGATTCTGTTCACTCTCCCACCCTCTTCCCGAGTCTCAGATACTGGGCCAGACTCCAACTGTTTGTGGGTGGATAAAACAATTACGTAGAAACTCTAACAGAAACACAGAAGTTTCCCTGTCTCATGTTGTGAATGGTCCTAGACCACAATTGGTTCTCTCTACCTGTTTATTATTTAGCCGCAAAGAGGAGAATATGGCATCACTCTAAGCAGGATTTGGTTGCCCAAGTGACCTTCCATGTCAGTCCACTGGCTTACCAAAGGTCCAATGCAGCCAGAACACTTCCTTTTAGAGCACCTCCCCAGCCCACAAGAAAGGAAAGACTTGCAGGCTCTGGAGAGACAGCATTAAGGCTAAGCTCAGCCTTGCAAGCATGTTCCGGAGTACAAAGCAATGCCCGGGGAACTCCAGCTCTGTCCTTACAAGCCTGAGCTCTAAGGAAGGCCATGGGAAATCCCCACCCTCAAGCTTAATGCACCAAACTGAAGCTGGCAGGCCTGCCTCTTCCCCCGCTGCCACACTGTCTCTGCCCTGGCTCTCTCTCTACCCTGGCAAGAACTGCCAGTCTCATATTGTCATCAGCTTTCTGAATAGCTACCTTCAGCCTGTCAGAGTGGATGCTGAAGTACTCAAAGAGTTCCACTTTGGATCACGGCATAAAAAGTCAAGGTGGGGTTTTCTCAAAGATTTTCTTTTCCTTCCCCCTTTCCACTTCACCTGTAAACCCCTTGGGCAAGGTTGAGGCTCTGATGACAGCATTTCTCAACCTTTTTTCTCACCATTGCTGTAAGCCTTTTTAGACATGTGTTTCCTAACACATTAGTACCAAGTTAACATTTCCCCCATAGCAATTTAATACCACAGGTGTACTGTGTATCTGCTTATGTACTGTATGTATATCTGTGTTTTATACATAAAACAAGTAAGATGTTTTCACCCCTCTAAGAACCAATCTTCACCTCTTGGAAGTGATATCATCCCTGTTTAAATGCATGGTGTGTGTATTTTTTGGTATGGCTAAGGTAGGGCTGACACTGAATTTGGCATAACCAAGGTCCCTAGCTTTTAGGTCTCCAACCTGAGATGTTCTTCTGTGGACACCATCCCACTGCACTCTTTCAGCTCTAGTGTATTTTGCTTTGTATCCTCAACACTGGGAATCACCAGGGATGTCCATAGGGCTGCCCGGGTCCAGAGGTAGGGCTGCAGCGAAGATGAGAGTGGTGCAGAAATAAAGGATATGCGACATTATTGTGGAGTTAACCACTGTACTATCCAGAAAGCATTCTCCTGATCTCAGGTCTATTGTTGCCTGGTTCTTTATCTAAATATTAAGGATATAGAGACATTGCACAGCATATGCATTGTTTATGAAATATTACCAATATAACAAGGATTGATGATGGAGTGGGCTTATCTGGATTCTCAGCACAGGAAAGTTGGGGGAGAGTGAGAGGGAATGAAGTGTTGTGGGCAGACCCAGTGACGAGTGGAGAGATGAAAGTCTCGGCTTGGTGGTAATAGCCATCACTGGCTTTTCTGGAAACCACAGACCATGTGACATAGTTTGGCTCTGTCCCCACCCAAATCTCATCTTGAATTGTAGTTCCCATAATCCCCACATATCATGGGAGGAAACCAGTGGGAGGTAATTTAATCATGACAGCAGTTACCCACATGGTGTTCTAATGATTATGAGTTCTCATAAGATCTGATGGTTTTATAAGGGGCTCTCCCCCATTTTGCTCTGCACTTCTCTCCTGCTGTCATGTGAAGAAGGGCATTTTAAGTTTTCTGAGGCCTCCCCAGCCCTGAGGAACTGTGAGTCAATTAAGCCTCTTTCTTTATAAATGACCCAGTCTTAGGTATTTCTACATAGCAGTATGAGAACAGACAAATACAGAAAATTGTTATTGGTAGAGTAGAGTGCTGCCATAAGCATACCCCAAAATGAAGCACCTTTGGAACTGGGTAACTGGAGAGGCTGGAAACAGTTTAGAGGACTCAGAAGAAGACAGGAAAATGTGGGAAAGTTTGGAACTTCCTGGAGACTTGGAAGGCTTAGAAGACAGAAAGATATGGGAAAGTCTGGAACTTCTTAGAGACTTGTTGAATGGCTTTGTCCAAAATACTGACAGTGATATTGACAATGAAGTCCAGGCTGAGATGGTCTCAGATGGTGATGAGGAACTTGTTGGGAACAGAAGCAAAGGTGACTCTTGCTGTGCTTTAGCAAAGAGACTGGTGACTTTTTGCCCCTGCCCTAAGATCTGTGGAACTTTGAACTTGAGAGAGGTGATTTGGGGTATCTTGCGGAAGAAATTTCTAAATGGCAAAGTGTTCAAGAGGAAGCAGAGCATAAAAGTTTAGAAAGTTTTCAGCCTGATGATGCAACAGAAAAGAAAAATCCATTTTCTGGGGAGTAATTCAAGCTGGCTGTAGAAATTTGTGTAAGTAACAAGGAGCCAAATGTTAATCACCAAGACAATGGGGAAAATGTCTCCTGGGTATGTCAGAGAACTTCACGGCAGTCCTTCCCATCACAGGCTCAAAGGGATAGGAGGGAAAAATGGTTTCTTGGGCCAGGTCCAGGACTCCCCGCTGCTGTGTGCAGCCTCAGGACTGCATCCCAGTCACTCCAGCCATGGCTAAAAGGGACCAAGGTGCAACTCAGGATGTTGCTTCAGAGGGTGAAAGCCCCCAGCATTGGCAGCTTCCACGTGGTGTTGGTCCTGTGGGTATGCAAAAGACAAGAATTGAGGTTTGGAAACCTCCACCTAGATTTCAGAGGATTTATAGAAATGCCTGGATGTCCAGGCAGAAGTTTGCTGCAGGGGCAGAGCTCTCATGGAGAACCTCTGCTAGGGTGGTGTGATAGGGCAATGTGGAGTTGAAGCCCCCACACAGAGTCCCCACTGGGGCACTGCCTGGTGGAGTTGTGAGAAGGGGGCCACCATCCTTCTAGATTCCAGAATGGTATATCCACTTCTTGTATCAGCTTGACCTGGATATGAGACATGAAGTCAAAGGAGATCATTTTGGACCTTTAAGGTTTAATGGTTGGTTGCCCTATTGTATTTCAGACTTGCATGGGGACTATAGCCCCTTTGTTTTGGCCAATTTCTCCCATGTGGAACAGATGTATTTACCCAATACCTGTACCCCCATTGTATCTAGAGAGTAATTAATTTGCTTTTGATTTTACAGGTTCATAGGTCAAAAGGACTTGCCTTGTCTCAGACGAGACTTTAAGACTTAGACTTTTGAGTTAATGCTGGAATGAGTTGAGAATTTGGGGAACTGTTGGAAGGGTATGATTGTGTTTTGAAATGTGAGGACATGAGATTTGGGAGGGGCCAGGGGCAGAATTATATAGTTTGGCTGTGTCCACAACCAAATCTCATCTTGAATTGTAGTTCCCATAATCCCTACATGTTATGGGAGGGACCTAGTGAGAGGTACTTTAATCATGGGGGCAGTTACTCTTATGCTGGTTCCATGATAGTGAGTTCTCATGAGATCTGGTGGTTTTATAAGGGGCTTTTCCCCCTTTTGCTTGAGCACTCCTTGCTGCTGCCAGGTGAAGAAGGATGTTTTTCCTTCCGTTCCATAAACCTTTTTCCTCTTTTCATTACTCAGTCTCAGGTATTTCTTCATGGCAGTGTGAAAACAGACTGATAAGCCATGCTTCCCCTAAATATGTCTTCTCCTTGCACTTGCTTTATATAGTGCTTCAAGGGATAGATACGGTCAGAATTGCACCTTAGAAAGCTCAAACACTACTTTTTAAATATATATTTAATAACTTAATTGTCTACAAGATGAAGTGAATTTTTATTAAAGTTGCATTTAGGACTGCCATAGAATTCTCCTACTTAGTTATCTACTACTGGTCTCTGCCTGCAGTCTATATTCTCCCTGTAACACGAATTATAAACTAATTATGACTGAAATACAACTTACATGCCTTTGCTGATGCTACATTCTCTACATGCAATAATCTTCCCTTTGATTGCCACCAATTCAAATCCTCCCCTTTTAACACATTCACAGTCAGCCTCTAGAAAGTAATTTCTGAATCCAAAGAGATGTTAATTTTTCCTCCTTTGAATCTTATTTCATTTCCTTGTAAAAGCACAAAAGAGGAAATTAAATTATGGTAAAAGGTAAAATTAGGTGTTTGGCTTCCCCAATACACAGACTGTAAGTACATTGAAAACAAGAATTGGAATACCTATGAATCTTATTTAGTGTTGTGGGCTCATACGGAGGACACAATGAAAGTACTGAATTGCTTGTGTTCATTCTGTTGTGTTGTTGCTTCTGGACAAGAACAGGAAAGAACTTTGCTGGAAACACCAATCTCAGACCATCTCCTCTATTACTGATAACAAAGCTTGAGCTGACTCTAAGACTAAAGGCTACAGATTTATGTAGATAAGAATAGACAAGATATATGTTTCATTGCTGTTGCAGTCTGTCAACAAAAAGAGTCAAACTCTAGTAAAATATTTAAAGAGATTTATTCTGATCCCAATATAAGTGACCATGACACAGCCCTCAGGTGGTCATGAGAACATGTGCCCAAGGTGACTGGGATGCAGCTTGGTTTTATACATTTAGGGAGACATGAGACTTCAATCAAATGCATTTAAGAAATACATTGGTTCAACCTGTAATCGCAGCATTTTGGGAGGCTGAGGCAGATGGATCACTTGAGGTCAGGAGTTCAAGACCAGCCTAGTCAACATGGTGAAATGTGTCTCTAGTAAAAATATTTTAAAAATTAGCTGGGCGTGGTGGCACGTGCCTGTAGTCCCAGCTAGTCAGGTGGCTGAGGAAGGAGAAGCAGTTTAACCTGGGAGGAAGAGGTTGCAGTGAGCCAAGATCATGCCACTGCACTCCAGCCTGAGTGACAGAACAAGACTTCATTTAAAAAAATAAAAAATAATACATTGGTTCTATTCAGAAAAGTGGTGTAACTTGAAGTTGGGTGTAAGTGGGTGGTAGGGGGGGTGTTTACAGTTTGCAAGTAGACTTAAACATTTTCTGGTTGACGGTTGGCTGAGTTCATCTGAAGACCTGTGATCAACAGAAAGAAATGTCTGAGTTAAGAAGTTGTGAAGACCAAAGTTTCATCATGAAGATACAGCCTCCACGTAGCAGGCTTCAGAGAGAATAGATTGTAAATGCTTCTTATGAGATGTAAGGTCTGTGTTGACATTGATGCTGGAGAGATGTAATGAGACATGTCTGACCTCCACTTCCCTTCATGGCCCAAAACAGTTCAGGTTACATTTTAAAAGGGTGCCCTGCCAAGCAGAAAGTCTATTCAGATGGTTGAGGAGACCTTAGAATTTTATTTCTGGTTTACAAGTCTTTTTGTTTTGTTTTGCTTCTTTGCTTTCTTGGATTTCCTTGAGGAAAAAAGAATTGGTAAAACGATGAGCCAAATAACCTGGATGGTTTGTCCTTTGTGTCCTAATAACTCCTGTTAACTACAAAACTTAACATAACCCCTTTAACTGGAGTTAATTGGAATCCTTCATGGATTATTGGGCCCAACAAACCAATTCAAAGAATCATTTGTTCCATCTTTCTATTTTGCTTCATTTAAAAAAATTTGTCAGACAATATTTTTCTGGGTAATTTCCTTGCTGTCCAATCCCCTCAAATTATTTAAAGTTAAGCAGTGTAGCTGGATGCAAAACTCTAGCTTTTATTATGTGCATAGGAGATAAGTGTTATTGTTGTTTGCCTGGGATATTTTGACATTGTTTTCAAAGGGACAGGTCATATCCAAATCAACTCAAAAAATAAACTTTCTAGGAGACAGTGTTCAGATGAAGGTCACTTTATGCTTGGGATTGAAAAGGAAAGCAGTTGAAATTTGAAGTGTATTGCTTTTTTCTCCCCTTTTGGTAACCATGGGAATAGCAGAGTAACTTATACACAAAGCTTGTTGGAAGGAATAACCTTGGAAATTCTTTTACTGCAGAATGATTTAAACCTTGCTGTGACACATGAATCACGGGGTGGTGCTTTCTGTCAACATTCTTTGCTCTTCTGAGCCAGAAAAGCCAGTATCTGTCTGGTTACTGGTGGTGCCACTGCTGCTGGGAAACAACTGTGACAGTGGAATTTTTCTGAAATCATCTTGAAATAGTTGCATGCACGTAGGAACTCCCATATAATATTTCACCACAGATATCTTTTGGACATATTATTGATATTCTGTATTATACAAAATGACATTTTGAACAAATTAATTTTTATTTTTAACTCAGAGAAAGAAAAAATATTTCAAGAAATTCTTTTAACACCAGAACAAAATATAGGTATTATACATGATGGAATAATGTATTTCTTTCAGTTAATTTTAATTTATTATCTTCAGTGTGCATCTCCTAGAGAAGACATATATATATACATGTATTATATACATTATATGTAATATTATATATAATATATACATATATGTATATAATAATAGTATATATCATATATAATATACTATATATAGTATACATAAATATATGTAGTATATATACTATATGCTATTGTATACAGTATATAGTATATATACTATCTATATATAGTATATATACTTAATATATATAATATATATTGTGTATATAATATATACTAATATATTATAATATATATTATATACACAAGTGTATATAATATATACTATTATATATTATAATATATATTATATACACAAGTGTATATATAGTATATATTATATACACTATACTATATATAAAATATATATAAATATATATATAAAATAGTATATATTATATACACTATGATATATATAAGTATATATAATATATATTACGTATATATTATATATACATTGTATAAATTTCTTTTTTAAATTCAAGTGAGTTGAAGCATTCCTTTTTCTTTTGTGGAAATTATTGCTTTGTATCATACATTTTCTTCAAAACCAAGATTAAATGTAAAAGTATATTAAAGATATTCTAGAGATTATTAAATTAGGTCTCTGTAATGGTTTTTGCCCATTAAATAGGAAGATGAGGATCTGAGAAAAATATGTGGCTAGATCTTGCAGCCAAATAATTTTTTTATTTACTTATCTGAATATTTTATCAAATATCTTTTTTTTTTCTTTTTTGCTGGCTGTCATTCTTTGAATAGGAACTTGCATTTCATACTTCACATTACATTTATTGACACAACTTCACTACAAATCATTCTCCTGACAATCCCACAAACATGGTGGCTCACACCTGTAATCCCAGAACTTTGGGAGCCAAGGTGGGAGGCTTACTTGAGGCTAGAAGTTCTAGACCAGCCTGGGTAACATAGAGAGATTCTGTCTCTACTGAAAAAAAAGAAAAAAACATACCAAAATAACTTTAAAAATATTTTCATACATTAATAGGTTTATTAGTTTTTCCTTCACTTGCTTTTCCATTTTCATCATTCTCTCATCAGCTTTTTTTGCTAGAATGCTAACACATGTTCATCTAAGACAGTACATTAAATGTCTAAACTCAGAGGGCACCTTTCATTTCACTTTTCCCATGCCCAAACAAAGGTTCCAAACTTTGTCACCTTGTGGTATGTTAGTCATAGGAAATTTCCTAGTACACACACACACACACACACACACACACACACACGTAGAGAGAACATGAGTTTGTTGAATTAAGCAAACTAGGAAAGAGTTTATATATATATATATATATATATATATATATATATATAATATAACATTACATATATGTCTACATATGTACATTTATATAATACATATATACATTATATATACTATATATAAATGCAAATTATACATATAGAGAGAGCGCTAATAACTGGCTTTAGTCTTTTACACTTAGATGTGTCTTCTTTTGTTCTCATGTCCAAAGTCCTTTTGCTTGGAAATCGTTTTGGCTTGTCTCTTTTGCCCACTCTTGCCCATTCAGCACATTTGCATGCATGAGCTGGAGCTACTTGACTTTGGGACGCAGATCCTAGGAACTCACATGTAATCAGGATGTGAATGGAGACATTCCTTGCTATTGATTCATCTAGATAATCTTCCATTGTGACTAGTCAGTTATTGCAACACCACTGGATTTTATGAATCCACTTTTCCTGTGAATATTGAATACGGGAAAAGTTTCTACCACCCAAGCAAATTTTCAATTGGCCTTACTTTGTGTCTTCATTTATTTGCACCTTCATCTTCCCTACAAGACTGTGATTTCCTGAAAGAGGAGACAACAATTGTTTCATCATTGTTTATTGCCCTGTGCTTTGATCAGTGCACAATGTATTACATATGCCCAATAACTGACAAATGAAGACCTTCCTCTCTACCTGGTTTAATTTTAAAAAAACAAACAGTTTTTATAATCACTTGGAAATCATTATGAGCTTATAAAAGGAAGTCTCTAAATCTACCCTGATTCTATTAGAGAAATCACTGCTGGGTGATATATGAAACAGAAACCTATAAACCATCCATGGAGATGAAGTCACCACAGTGCTGTGTTGGACTTTGTCCTATGAATCTTCTAGGAGCAGGTTGTCATGATATACAGTGGGAGGGAAGAAGACAGAGAAAGAAGACAGTTTTCTGGTACCTGGTGTGGCTTTGTCAAAATTCCAAAATAGATTATGTTCATTTGGGATATTCTTTCACATTTTATTTTTTTTTATTACTGGCAATTGTCTCTCAAACCATGCTGTGCAGTTCTTACCCACTCCCCACTCCCACTCCCTACCTCCACAATGACGTTTTTCTGTTCTAGACTTTCACCATAAAATCTCTGCAGGGGTGGGTGATGAGAAAGGCTAAAAGAAGAAGCTGATTTTAATGAGAATGACAGAAGCCCTGATTAAACTAATATCCACTAAGGCTTAAATGACTAGGAGCATTATTATTCCTCTGTTATTTGCATTTCGAAGTCTTGCCCCATAGCAAATTATACCAGTTCCTGCTTTCCACAAGTTCCTTTCTCCATGTCCAGTGTTTAGAACTGAGAGTTGCTACACATTTAAATATTCCTCACAATGTCTGCTATGAATCAGCAATTTTGCATAAAGGTGAATGTGGGTTCCGTGGAAACAGGGAATTCTGTGTGCCTGACACTCTGATGGACAGCTTTATGTTTAGAAGTCGGGAATGCTGGTATGTGGGAAAGTGTTGCTGTTCAGATCTCATTTCGGTCTTCATTTCATCGTCTTTGCAGCTTAAAAAATAATCCAATGAATATCTTTGATGGGGAATGTAGCCTTCAAACAAGTTTTCTTTATTCTTTTGTGATTCTAGAAATTTGATTTTATCAACTAGGGAGGGTTTAAGTTTCTTGAGTGTCTCTAGGGAGTTTCATGTTTTACTCTTTGGTAACTCCTATCACATTATGAGTATGAACAAGCCTCAGACATCAGAAATCATGGCTAGTCTCCTTGAAGGATTCAAAAGAAAATAATGTTTTTTAGGTAAATAATATGTGATGTAAAAGGAATATATGAACTGCAATGGTATTATCTTACCCTGTTCTCCTTTAATACATACAGAAATTCTTATTACATATATGTTGTGAATATATTATAGGCACACAGATTTACATGTAGAATTGATATATATAGTTGAATAAATACATATAACAAATATTTATATATATATTTATGTTACATTTTATATGTGTGTGCATGAGTGTATATGTATGTATAAATATTACCTAGACAAAAATATTATTTCTGAAGTGCAATGATCATGTTCATGTTAAAAGTTTGAGTGTAAATTAATCTCCAGCCCTGTAACCAACTCCAACTCCAAACTCCTCAACAAAGGGCTATGCTGGGGAAGGCTAAACAGCTGTGTGATTGAGAACATCTCCCATTCCCTCCTGCCCTCAGCCATGTACTTTTAATCAATTTTGAAATAAGACTGTAGTATGAGTTAGTGTATTACCTTGTCTTGTTGACGTATTCTTTCTTGTTCAACTGGCATCCCTTTGAAGTCTGAAAGAGCAGATTCTCTTCTATAAATGCATTCCTTACTGTTATTTTTAATTACGTTTTCATTTGGTCCACAAATATTTATCAAGGACCTACTTTGTGCAGATAACCAAGATGAGAAAGACATCTCTGTCATCTTCAGTGAGTTCTGAGCCTACAGAGACATACTGTCTTGTATTATATTGTGTGCCTAGAACTATATATTATGACTATGTGTTCATGTTTACAGGTTTAGGATTCTTCTGTAAAGGTATTTATATTCATATTCAGATGTATTGAAATATAAGATAACTACATTTGTAGGTCTGGGATGAAATTTTTTAGAAAGTCACTCTAAAGAGAAGATAAAGTGCATATTATAAACAAAAAATAGAAGTTTTAGCCTATGAAGAAAAAAAAAACATGCATTTTTCTGACAATGATTGGTGAGTTTTCAAATATCTATAGCCTAAGTTATTAAAGTTAAATAGTAAAACAATATATCTTCATAAATTCTTGTGTAACTTTGGCTTTATAACTAACGATGTTATTGATCAAATGTGGTTTCTCTTTTCTAGGGAAAAAAAGACCTTTAAAAATCTCATATAGCTTATTGATGATCAAGTCCCTTGTAGAAAGTAGCATTTTGATGACGAAAGTGAGAATAAATCAGGAACACATGGATTTCATTTATCTCCAAATGCACAGACTTTTTAAGAGGTTCTCAGGGAAGTCCTGGCAAAATGCCCTTGATTGAGAGTATAAAACGTATTTTAAAAATACACTAAAAAGTGGGTAACAAAAGCTTAATATATGGAGTCTGTAATACATTGAATTGCTTTCCCACTCAAACATGTCTATGACTATTGTGGAAACACACAGCCACATTCTGGAATGACTAGTCCTTGCTAAAACTTCAATTCTGTGTTAAATGTGTGGACTGGCTCAAAAGGCAGCCAATTATACACTCTTCCAAATATTCCCCTGAATAATGCAGGATTTCCAAAATGTGACTTGGAAAACCCCTTACTAGTGGCTGGGGTGGGGTGGGTAAATAGGTTGTATGTGTGCATGTGTGTGTGTGTAAAACATATAGCAACGTATTTTTAGAAATAGGGCACTTGCATCTCAATCATGCATTCTCATACCACTTTTCTGATGTGTTTGCATTATTTTCACTTATATGTGCAATGTTACTCATTTTCGTGTCTCATTAACGTGTTATGCTAGGCTTCCTGAGAGGTAGGCTTCCTGAGAGGTAGGCTTTCTGAGAGGTAGGCATGCACATCTCAGCCATTGGAAGGGGATGAAGAGGAGATCAGGGCACCATCTCCCTCTCATGTAGGGACAGTGGCTTTGTTTCTCTCTTCCTTGTCCTATTCTTTTTCACCTGTAGCCCATGTGATTCCAAGCTCTCTGAAAGAGCAGTGAGTCTGTGCATATGTTACCTGCACAAAAATTCACATGTAGATGTAATTTTCCTGTAAAAGTTCCTCAAAGCAGAATAGTTCCATGGTGCTCTAGTCAGCCTCCATGTAACAAGTGCATCATCCTTCTCTCCTCCATCCCCTTCAAGGCAGGAGGAGGACACTGACCAGCCCCAGGGACAGATGGATGACTGGAGGAGATGATTCATAAAACAGACTCAAAAGAAGGCAGTGGCACATGATGGATGGTCCTCAAGCTGATTATCTGGAGGGCCAGGTAATCAGAAGGTGGCCCAAAGCATGAGGCCCCTGGAGTAAGTTCTCCATAGCCTCCAAATGTTTGACACTATAGCATTGTGCCCAGAGATGACTCCAGTTGTCTTAAAATTGGACCTCAGCCTGGGGCAGAACAGAAATTGGAATCTCTGACATCATTTTCTCTGTGATCTCTGTGAGCAAACTGCCTCCTTCTCTGCGTGTGGCTCCTCTGAGATCCACAGCTTCCCTGGAGCCTATGAGGTGCAGAACAGCTCCATGAGCATGAAGAACAGATGAACTCTTTTCCACACTCTAGTGGAAGTCTCTCTGTTCAGTCTTCATTTGGGTGAATATTTTCTTTAGTAAGTGCAGTCAGACCTTCTTGAATCATAATTTAACATTTCATAATAATACCAAGAATTAATCACATTCTGTTGCTCACGTCTTGATTATACATTCTTTCTTCAGAACACTGAAAGATATCTGATCTTAAATAACAAGGTTTTGAAATTTACAAAAGATTTATTTCATTCTTTTCTCACCGAAAAATAGAGAGGCCTAATTCTTGCGTTGGCCCCATGAAGAGGCTAGCACCAGAGTCTTTAAGGTACAGGCAGGAGGAAAGCATAGCTTTGCATCCCACCCACAGATCTGGATCTTTATTCATCCTGGCTTCCATTCCAGTAGAGGTGACAATGGCCTGCAAGTCCCTGGAGACTAGCAGAAGAGCATGGTGGGTAGATTCCAGAGCTTCATTGCTACCATATCAATGGTGGGATCACCATGAGCACCCGGCAGCCAGGCTTCCCATCCCAAATGCTCTAGGACATATGGATCCATGTTTGACCAGAGAATTCCTGAGCCTGAGCTTCTGGTACCACCCTCCATTGCATCCTACGGTGATTTTCTCCCAGTCTTCCCTAGTCATCAGCCCCAGAAATGTCTGCAGAGGAGTAAATTCCTGGCCTTGGAACAGCACACTCTCCCAGTCTTGTAAAGGGTGCAAAGCTGGAAGGACCAAAAGCTTCCCGACTGTGAGATTCTAGACACATCTTCCAGCCTGCCACATCTCCTGCCACTTCTCCATCCCTTTCTCTATCAATGGCTTCCAACGTTTTTTGAACATGCCCTGTGGAAATCTCGGCCCAGCACAAATACAAACACAAATACTGACCACACACTATACACACCAGAACAATAATTTCACAAAACATTCCTTACCTTTTTATGGTAATGAACTCTGAGATTGTTTTTTCTTTTGTTCTGTTTTCCTTTGATTCTTACCATGACCCACAAAACTGACTTCATGACCTAGAAATGATCACAACCTATGGTTTTAAATGTAGTGCCTTATGTGATGTGGCTTACTTGCACATTAGAAAACATCTAAATAATATTAACAATGAGAGCTGTGATTTATGTAGCATCTACTACATGTCAGGTACTGGACTAAGTGCTTTACACAACTCCTCTCATCTTTACGATATCTTTGAATGGTAGATATAATTATACCCATTTTATAGATGAGATATTCAAGTTTATATAACTTAAAAATATTTAGATTTTATGGTGTAGTACAGGTTTTAAAAATATTTCTATTTACAAAAACTGAGTGCGGTTATATACATATGTGTATGTGTGTGTGTGTGTGTGTGTATGAAGATTATGTGTATATGTGTGTACATATATATATGTATGTATGAATATGTAATTTTTTTCCTGTAAGATAGTGCATAGATTCAGAAGAAGATAGATTGATTGGCATGGGCAGGAGAGGGCCTCAGGAGAAAAATAACCCAGTGAATTTTGTATAATAACTTATAAAATGATTTTAAGGCTTGGAGAAGTACAGCTATAGAAGAAAAGTCTGTCATATGTAAAGCAGTAGAATTTTGGAAGGCTTAATTTTTTTTCTGGAGAAAAAATTTAAAATATTTGTTTTGGTCTCTCATAAGATTTCATAAACTATCTTCTATCTTTTGTATGGAAGTGAGTGTTCTGCCTAAACTTGTCTCAACATACTATCAACAAACCAGGTAAAAATGGAAAAAGGCATCAGAGAGTCAATGATGCTTGGTCAACTGGTCTCTAAGCACTTGCTTAGGCTGACTACCCTCAACAGGAAATGATTCAAAGGTAGCAACATTGACCGCTTTTGTTTTTGTTCTATTTTGTTATTTAATCTTCATGACATCATTGATGCTAAAAAGTAAATCCCTGGTGATTTGCAAAGGTATTCTGTTCCTCTGGCCACTATAATACTCCCAGGTCCAAAAGCCAGGTTGTGGGGTCACAAAAGGAAGCTGCTCCCTCACTGATGTCCCTAGTGTCTCGCTGGCGCCTGCCTGGCGTACTATGTTTCTGTGCTAGGTTCGATGCTGTCAAATGTGTTGCTTTTCCCTAGCCCAGATGTTTGGCCTCTATCTACACCATAAGATTATTATGCTTTATAGTGCCATTAAAAAAGCAAGCAATTTGTCTGCATCATTCTCTACACCCTAGAATAAGTCTTCTTGACCAATAACCAGTGAGGTACAATCTACTATGGATCTCCAGCTAAAACCTCACTCCTTTGTCCCCTTCCTTGGTTGATGGAGCTCCCCTTCCTCCCAATCAGAGCCTTTCAGTGATAAGCAACTCTACGTATCCAATGACAGTCATAGGTCATGAAAAAATCAGAAGTTGTTCACCTTAACACAATCTGCTGACCAAAACCCATGATATAACAGCAGCAGGAATTTTTGATCATTTTCCTTTGCCTTTTTTCGAGAAAAAAAAATAGGTGGGGTTGAAGGAAACCAGTTATAATTGAATAAGAGAGAAGTTACATGCTTTTAGGGAACTTTCAGCCTTTCATGTGACTTTTTGGGAATAAGCAAACTATAAAGGCCAGTTAAGTTCCAAATGTCTGTGGGGCATGTCCTGTAATGAGTCAGGAAAAAAATATGACAGAAGAGCAATAAAAACGAAGAAGCCCCCTGCCCTACACAAATAAAATCCTCCCCAGAAGGGAGTGGCAAAGGTTTTTCTTAGAAAAATGGGAGCAGCATGGATGCAAGTAAATTGTTGGGCATAATGATCTTAATAAAGACATATCCGTAGAAGAACTTACAAGGAGTTCTCCAAATAATAATTACAGAGAGTAAGTAGATATCCCGTAGCACATCGTTAGCAATATTTTTCTAAAAGTCTAATTGTTATTTGTCTAGAGTTCCTGCAGTTGTGATAGTGTGGTGATGTGTAGGAGCACATATGTGCTTATTCATCTCGAATTTTCTAGTTCTCAGAACAACTTAGAATGACAGCAGTCACAAAGTTAAAGGATTCTGGACACATCTTTAATTGTACTTTTTTTGAGCTTCCCTGGAATTATTTTTAAAGAAAGAATGAATCCTTAAATATTATTTCAAAAATTTTTAGTTGTTATGGATACATACTAGTTGGGCATATTTATTGGGTACACGTAATATTTTGACACAAGCATACAATGTTTAATGATCCAATTAGGACAATTGGGGTATCCATAATCTCAAGCATTTATTATTTCTTTCTGTTAGGAACATCCCAATTGCACTTTTTAAGTTATTTTGAAATATATAATAAATTATTCTTAACTATAATTGCCCTATTGTGCCACCAAATGCTAGATTTTATTCCTTCTATCTATCTTTATTTTTGTACCCATTAACCATTCCTTCTTTATTCCTTCTCCTCACTACACTTCCCAGCCTCTGGTAACCATCATTCTACTCTCTCTCTCCATGAATTCAGGTTTTTATTTTTAGCTCCCATATATTAGTGAGAACATGCAATATTTGCCTTTCTGTGTCTGGCTTATTTCACTTAACATAATGAAATCCTGTCATTTGCAACATGGAAGGAACTAGAGGACATTATGTAAAATATTATTTTTATTTATTATACTGACTTTCTTAAATTAAAAAATGTTTTAAATTTTTTTACCTAGTAAATCACAATCTACTGATGGGTCACTGTATTAGTCTGTTCTCACACCACTATAAAGAAATATGAGAGACTGGGCACTTGATAAAGAAAAGAGGTTTAATTGACTCATGATTGTGCAGGCTGTACAGGAAGCCTGACAGCTTCAGCTCTTAGGGAAGCATCCGGAAATTTACAATCATGGTGGAAAGCAAAGGGGAAGCTGGCATGTCTATATGGCAGGAGCAGGAGGAAGAGGAGTAGGGGAGGTGCTATACAATTGTAAACAGCCAGATCTCATGAGAACTCTATCAAGAGAACCACAATAGGGGAATGGTGCTAAACCATTAGAAATTGCACCCATGATCCAATTACTTCCGCCAGGCTCCACCTGCAACATTGGGGATTACAATTCAACATGAGATTTGGGTGGGACACAGATCATCCAAGCCATATCAGTCACAATGCCAGGAGTTACTCTTGTTCCCTTTTCTTGACCTGTAGGAATTCCCTTCTCCATCAAGGACTTATAATAACAAAACTTCTTCCACTTCTCATGAGACAATTATGACATCAAGTAAACAATAAGTCATCAAGTATAAAAAGAGCTGATAGAAATTCTGACAACATGTTAAGAGGATATTAAACTTCCATAAGGCCATCTACTCTTGCCAATCTGTGATTAAATAAAATATATGGTGCCCCTCAACTCCCTAGGACAAAAGATATTAAAAGTAGCATAAAAATGCCACCCAGACTGGGTGCAAGAGCTCACATTTGTAATCTCAATGACTTAGGAGGCCAAGGTGAGAGGATTTCTTGAGGCCAGTTCAAGATCACCCTGGACAACATAGTGAGGCTCCATCTCTACCCCCAAAAATAAATTTTTAAAAAGAAATGCTATCCAAAGCATGTAAACAATGACCATTAGGGTTAAATACTCATAAACGATGGACTCCAGTTTTGATTGGCAAGCCATATATACATTGACTCTTCCAAAGGACGACTCATTGAAGGTAGAATCTGGATGTTTTCTTAACAGTGATGGTTTGGAAAGGTCAAACCCCATGAAAGATGAAAGAAACAAGAAATTACCCATCAAAATTCACCTAGGCTCTACACATCTTTTAAAACTTAAAGGGAAATGTTGTCCTTGTTACCTAGATTTTTAAGTTCCAAAAGTTAACTCTAGCCATGTTGCACATTTTGTCATGTTTCTCATCAACTCCCTCAGGAAAAGCTACATTTTAAGATGGTTGTGTGTAGCATGACATTATACAAAATAAACCGAAGCAGATTTTCTGAACATGCTGCATGTGACAACAAATGCCACAATTTGACTGGTGTCCAACATGGGATATACGTCAAACATTTAAGAAAAGAAATAAAAATTAAAAAAAAAATCCAGGGTTATTTTCACAGGAGACAAAGAGCACTTACCAAAATCGTTATCATGTTTTTGCTTTGCCTCCAGCATTGCTGGGTTTTTGGTATTTTTTTTTTTTTTTTGGTCACATTGTCTGTATTTTAGGCACAGGATACAAGACAACCAAAGGCAACATTCCTCACTGATATTACTCATGCAAAGTCTCGTGATGAGCAGTGGCAGAAGTCACAGGATAAACAAAAACAATTCCATGACCCTCAAAACCATGGATTTTCATTATTTCATGCAAGTAAAACATTCCAAATGTGTATGCTGATAGTTCAGTGGACAACAGCAATTGGAACTAAAAGTATTTCTTCCATGTGAGAAGTATGGGAAAGGTAAATATCCTGGTTTCATTTTCTCCTGACCCTCGGGGAGATTTGGGGGCTAACAGAAATCTTTAGATAGGAAATACGCAAGTGCAAGGTAGATGCAATGAGTCTTTGGTTCACTCTCTCACTGGCTTCACCCCTTTGGGCCTCAGTTTTCTTATCTATAATTGCGTGCCGTGAAAAAGACATTTTCTAAGATCATTTTCACTGTAAATTTTGGGAGTGTATGATCCTTTCAGAACTTCCTCATGAATTCTGTGGGTATGTGACAAAATTTAAAAGAAGTGCAAGTTTAATTTACTCACTATGTTGTTCGCCTAAGTGTATCAACCTCTGTGCCATGATTCTTACTATTTCCACATTGCAGATGATTAGTCCGGAGTCATCCAGCCAAATTCCCTGTTTCTATAAAAGGCAACGCTGGCAGTCCAGTCTCTCAGGTTTGCATTAAGATTTCTTAGAAATGGAGCTGGTGTTAGATATTTCACAATCCAATTAGAAAGAATAAGATAAGATAATTTTTACAAGTTGTATATCTTCTGGAATTTACATCTCTAAGTGACCAAGCAGTGACTAATATGAAGGCAAATATTATTTCAATAACTCACTTTACTTTTTCCACACCTCCAAGATATAAATGACTGATAATGCTTATGAGTTAGTGTTAGTATATTATAGTCCTTAATATCCTCTCAGTGTTTTAAAACACATCTTCCTAAGTAAACTCATTTAGTTTAAGGCTTATGTTTAAGGAAGCAAACTTTGTTTTGTTTCTTTTAAATTCCTTAGTCACTTAATAGACGTGTTTATGAATGCTAGGGAAAGAATGAGCAGGAAGAAGTCTTATTAACCTAAAGAAAAGTTAGGGCAATGACGTTGAATGAAGAAACATTGTTTTTGTTTGTTTTCTGTTTTTTCCTTAAGAGAGGACATTTAGCTTTCTTGCCCAGGCTGGACTCCTGAGCTCAAGGGATCGTCCTGCCTCTGTCCCCTGAATAGCTGGGGCTATTGAAAAAAGATATTTATCATTGTTTGAGGCAAAGCCCTACACATACATTCCAGATCATTTCCATTTTTGAAATTTACTTCACACAAGTAGCTAATTTTCCTAGTCAGTTTATGTCTACACAAATAGGTAAGAAATTACGACTTCCAGTTAAATATGGAGAGATACACTTTTATCTCAATCCTCTCCAAAAGCCTTACTAAAGAGACAGTAAATTAACAAAGGCATAAACAATGTAGAGCTGGAGATAGCACTTAACTTGCTACTGAGATTTGACTGGTAAATATTCAGGACCCTTGCAAGCTGTAGTTAAATTATTGGTAGCTTAAAGACAGTCATACAAGAGTATCTACACCACTGGAAACTGGCAAATGCTATAAATCAGAGCTTTCCTTTCCTTTCTTTTTTTTTTTCTCCTTAGAGAGTCATTTATTAGCACTGAATAAACCCATAAGAAAAATGACCATCAGGAACATCGGGGAGGTAAACACAGCAAATGGGCATTATCAGCATGAATTCAGAAGCTAGGAAGCAGATATTTAAGTGGTAACTGATTTATCAGACTAAAGGAAACAAGAGAAGCTTTCAAAGGGGGAAAGTCTGTTCCTGACTACCACCACCAAACAAACAAACAAAAAGTTGTTCAAAGCAGAAAAGCCTGGAAAAGCTGTTGGATTTGATACCTCAGTAGCTGTGAAAGTAGAAGGGCAAGGTGGGGCTGAAAGCAAGAAGAAAGGAGGAAAGTCTGTTAAAGAAAAAATTGGGTCCTTAGAATCCCTCAACTACCACATCCAGTCTGGTGATCACTCCTCCCATAATCTGCAGATAAGAGCATTTAATAAGACAGAGTCAAAGGGCGGCATACCAGGGTTACTGAGGGTTGGTCTGATATGCTATACTGAAAACAGGGGAGTCAGGTGAAAATTTACATACTGAATGGAGACACTCAAACTCTCTTCTTTCATTCAGCTACCAGGATGTTGGCAACCAGGTTTATAATCTCCAGGTATTTAATTGAAGACTAACATCTGAGGAACTACCCTAAGGTGTGGGGAGTGGTTGGAGTGCTAGCAGTTGGGGATCTTCCCAAGATGGCCTGGTCCTCTTGGGATTACCCTGTAGTTCAGCCTATCACCCAACTAACCTCACCCATATGAAAATCAAAGTTTCTAGTTGTCAACTTATTTTTAGAAACTTTGCATTTAAAATGTCAGCTGACAACCAAATCAATAGATATTAAAGGAAAAAACTTACATAAAGGGCAATGACCTAAAGAAAGAAACAAACAAAATAATCTGGAGAAAATAGAGACAATTTAGAGAGTAGGAAAATATTTAAATAGTAATATTTTCAGAGGCATAAAAGAAACAAGAGCGGCAGAATATGAAAAGGACCACACAGAGAAAAACCTTTGTAATTAAAAATATGTTAATTTATCTTAAAAAGTTAACAGGAAACTGGAAAGATAAAAAAGCTCAGGATAAATTTTAGAAATTAGGACAAGATAAAACAGGAAATTATAGATGAAATTTAAGAAAGATAAAGAATAAATTAAGTGTAATAATGTGAGTTCTAAGAAGGAACAAAATTAAAAAAAAAATTGTTAAGGAAATAATACAGGAATGTTTCCCAGAATGGAAATAAATAAATTTTCAGATTGATTGGTTCAGATTTTCAGAAAAATTAATTTCAAATACTCAACTAAAGGCACATGTATGTAAAACGCTAAAATGCCAGGAATAGAAGGGTCACTTGAAAAGACTGAGAATCAGAAAGTGACCTTAGAAAGTAGAAAATAATAAACAAATTGCTTTGAAAAGCTGAGAAAAAAATGATTCCCAGCCTAGAATTCCATGCCAAGAAATTTTAAAAGACAAATATGAGGGTTGAAGATAGCTACAGGAAGAAAATAATCATTTTCAATTACAAGGTCTCAAAATATACCTCCACATATGATGTTTTAAGTGCTATTGGAGGATGTGATTGAGCAACATGAGGGAATAACCCAAAGCAGAAATAGCTAGAAGATCCAGGAAACAAGTGTTGAGAAACAGAAATAAAATTCCCAGGATATCAATGAAGAAAAGTTCCAGAACGACAGCGGCCTATAGGCTGATAGAAACCAGTCCAGACTGGAGAGGAGGTCGGAGGGCTCCAGATGGAATAACTAATATGTTGGAATACCTAGGACACTTTTCACAGAAAGTTTAGGGATGAATTAGCAATTGGCACATTAAAAAGTAAGAAAAGAAAGAGGTAATGCTTAACTCCAGGGAAAGTAAGTTATACAAAAAGAAGTATAATCATAAGCAACATCTGTGACTAGTATTTCCATTGTAACAACAATTTTGTTTCAGGTTAAGGTAAGTGCATCTGATTTTTTGGTGAGGTAAGAAAAAACACATAGATTGAGTAAGCTAAATTTTTAACTTTCCCAATGCAAAACAAGAGATAACACAATTGGCTTTTTTAAAAATAAAGTACATGTATTACTCTGATTTAAAAAAAACTAATGCCTTTTTTTTAAGTAAAGCAATTATTTGGAAAAATTTATGCAAAATTCCATCACTTTTCTACCATAACACTTTGACACCATTATTTGAACAATTTAGACATTTTTAAAAACTGAAAATCATGACTTGGATTTTATTCCAGGCTAAAAGATTTGACTAGATGCTAATTCCCATGTGGTCAGGCCAATTCTTACCTTACTATGACCCTCTGAGTAGCAAAATTAATATCTCCCAACTCTCTGAGATTAAAATTCTATGCAATTGATTTATTGTACAAAAACATGACTATTCTCCCTCACTGTACTAGTATGCTAACGTTAGAACTTGGAACTCCCAGGAAAATCGTCTAGAATGTATAACTTTCCTTTTACCCATACTGTTTTTCTGTCTCATATTATCTAATAGCATTCTTATTTTCTATTGAACATATATTTCTAAATATCTATGAAAGGTTAAAATTTGAAGGAAAAATTTCAGAGAATTCAAATCCTTGAGGTCAACTGTTTGCTTAAATTTGTTTATTCAAGAACTGCTAAATCAAGTTTAATTCGTTCTTAAATATTATTATGTATCCCCTCATGCCGTGCCAATGAACCAGCTGTTTTTGAAAAGGCAAGAACTTAATCTCTAGATTTTATCTGAACAAGTTTTCCAGACGAGATCATTATAAAATGAATCATACCTGCTGGTGACCTCTTCATTTCTAAAAGAAGAACTAGAAATAATTTGTTTTTGTGAATAAATAGTGGCTGACAAGACCTACATCATTCCTGAAATCCATTATTTCAAATATCAGAGCAAGGCCTATGGTTTTCCTTTCTGGAGGCACAGTACGGCCAGTATCATTTCTTACTTGAGCACTAAGCAGGTCCATTTTCTTGACCCCGAGCAATAATTCTGGAGGATTGTGAACCTTTTTCAAATGTGACTAGAAAAAATAGTAGGTACAAATACAACAATAGAACTTTGGAGGATTTCCAGGCTTTGGACAGTACCTTGAATAAGGCATGCATTTTTAAATATGTACAGACCAATTATCACAAAAAGAGAGGAAAAATAAAAAGAGGTTTCTGAAATTCAGTTTTAAGAACATATCTATATTTTCATAAAACTGAAATAAAGACACATACATGTATTTGTTTTATTTATTTATTTTTTTAGACACAGGATCTCTCTACTGCCCAGGCTGGAATACAATGGCATGAACATAGCTCACTGCAGCCTCCA